>NC_065519.1:2500531-2671880 GCF_006386435.1 Epinephelus moara | reverse complement strand
GTCAGTTTATTAGAAACAACAACATACATTACGACATAACAGCAACAGAGCTCTCCGGCACCTCCGATGGTATGCACGACTCTGGCGAGCTCGACGAGAGGAGATTTGCTGCATCTCCGAAGTACAACAAAACAAAATATTCAAATGTGGCGCTACGGAAGGCGGCGGAAGTGAGCAAGAGGGTCAGAGTTCAGGGAGCGATGTGATGGCGGATGCAGTGTGTCCCAATAGTATGCATACTGCATACTACACTACATACTTTTTAAGGGCAGCTGCAGTACATACTAAAAGTATATAGTTGAAGTATGCGATTTGGAACGCAGGGACAGTTTTAACATTCACCCAAAAAAATGGTGGTTGTTACTGATTCAAAGCTGTGAGTTTGACAGTCTGTCCTCCTCTGATTTAATATTCAGTTCAATGACAAAACAATTAAAGACAAATGATGCCCACACCTTTAAAAATGTGTTGGCTGAAGCCAAACACGATTTTACAATCTGGTATCAGAGTGTGAAATCACTCACACACACACACACACACACACACACACACAGGGTGACCCAGTGAGCATCAGCAGTCAGTGTGTTGCAGTGCGGGGGTGACTCAGGCTCTGTATTGATCAGCATCAGCAGCAGTGAAGCAGAGAAATGATGTCAGTGGAGCAGCAGAACAAAAAGCAGTCAGTGATAAACTCAACCTGCCTGACAGGATTAATGATGGTGACCCAGTTCAGACCAGTTCAGCTGAGGACAGCAGGTCGCTTCGTTTTACTGGTTTGATCGAGTGAAGTGCAAACATGCTGTCAACAAGCAAGGCGATAAAGATCAAGAGTCCGGTCACATCCAGTGCCAGAGTTTCAAATCAGCCCCACATACGACTTTCCATACTAACATCACTTTATGACACCTGAACCAACTCCTGTAACTGATACAGACAGGTAAAGCTTGTAAACAGTGGGCCCCAATCATTGTCCATTAAACACAGAGTTGGTAACTTCTATGAAAATAACTGTCATATTTGCTGAAACTGTCACTCGGGATGTTTCAGTTCATTTTGAATCTGATAGGCCAACGCCCATTAACCGACAAGTGACTGGTTAATTCAACTGACTGGTCAACCTTCTAGCTGTGTTAAATGCAGTAATGTAGTTCCACCGCCCATCCTGAGGTCTCCACAAGGTAGAAATACAGTGACCACTGTCAGGTTTGCAGTGCAGTAAACTGACTGAGTATCACTCATAGTACAGTGGTACTAGTAGTAGTAGTAGTAGTAGAAGATAGTACAGTAGAATTAACCCATAGACTGTCATGCATAACTGGTCAAACATATTCTCAGTGGTTAACCAATTAAGGTGCCATCCACATGCCGTGTTTTTTGTGCCCTCTAATGGATTGTTTTTAATGTAGACATGCAGCAGGGACACTAAACGCCAAAGCGACGCCATGAGGCGCATGAGCTTCCGAGCCCATATTTTTCAGCCCAACTTTTGGAACGCAGCAGAGCACACCGCATGTCATGTGACAAGGAACAACCAATCACATCCGACAGCTATCTTTCCCTTCTTCTGTAAATATCAGTCTGAGATGAATATAGACAAGTTGATCATTTTATTTCAGAGCTGTCAGAGCTTTACATCTGACTCATGGGCGATATTTTAGGCCTCCACACTTGAAAGACAACGCCTGGAAGAAGATCAGCTCTGCACTCAGGATTATGTCTAAGTCGGCTGTGATACAGTTCTTGTTATGGTTGCTTAGCAACTTCGGACGCTACCTGCCTCTGCAGAATAGGCACAAGAGTCACACACAGTGCCTGACCTCGCGTTTTCCAGACGGTTAAAGACATTGCATGTGTGCAGCCCCTAACAGTTGCATAGTCCGACAGTTTGACTGCAGTTCACGAGCCGTTATTGACAAAATCGACCATCCATAAAAGGAAATGCAAAAATAACCGTTCAAATGTGTAACGTACTGAACTGAACTGCATGGTGGAATCATGTTAGTGGACCCTTGAGTTTCATATGATATATTCTCAATCCTGACTATGCTTTGAACCTCACCTGTGTGGATATAATGTGTCACGTTCTATCACACTGATGATGGATCTTTAGCTAAAAGGCGGCCATGTCTGTACATTTCTTTGCCCATAATAAATGAGTGAGGATTACTGAGTGCCTGTGTTCTGTTTTGAGTTTTATAAAAGTCCAAAGCACTTAGATGACCCCTCCAGTTTCCTAAAGTCTCTCTCTGCTGTTCAGACACCAACATTAATGTTCATAAACTCTGCACTGAGCTCCTCATTGATGTTCAATGTCTGCAAACTGCTCAGGCTTAAAACATCATTAATCTCAATGAAGAACAGCTGATTCACACCCATTGGCCAAGATGGCGCCCCCAGTGCGGACGCCTGTTACAGCAGCTCCTGCTCACCGCTGAGTTTTTGGACAAGCTGATCAAGAAGGCCAGCTCTGTCGTGGGATGCTCTCTGGACTCTGTGCAGGTGGTGGGAGACAGGAGGATGACAGCCAAGCTGCCATCTCTGAGGACTAATGACTCCCATCCTCTGCAGGAGGAGATAAAAGCTCTGGAGAGCTCCTTCAGCGATAGACTGATTCACCCAAAGTGTGTGAAGGAACGCTATCGCAGGTCCTTCCTGCCTGCTGCTGTCAGGCTACATAACCAGCACTGCTCACAGTAGACTGCACCATGGACACTTTATTGACACTATGGACACTTTATGGACACCACAGCTGTCTGCTGTTTTGCACATACAATCACTTGCACTAGATGTGCTCCCTTTATCCACTGCTCATTCTCATTCACTGCTGCTCATTATTATCCACTTCCTATTATTTTCATTATTATTATTTTTGTTATTGTTATTTATCGCCGACTCTTGGTTTTTTGTACTTATTTGCATGCCTAGTTATTTAAGTTTTTTAAGTCTAATTTTGAAATCTTTAATCTGACTCTTTTTCCTTGACTGCTGTAACACTGGAATTTCTCAATTATGGAATCAATAAAGGTGTATTTTATCTTATCTTATCTTATTCAGTCAAAGTTTCACATTTCATAGAAAAACTTCAGTTGGCTAATACAATGTCTGTAATTGAACTGGAGAGTAAAACTATCCCATATTTCACAGGAAAAATGCGACGATATAGGGAAATGAACAAAACTTTGTGTAACAGAATTTTTCCTCTGTATTCTCTATTTAATCATGTCGTGACCCGTTGGATTTGTTTTTAGGACATCAAGAGGGTCCCGACCCACAAGTTGGAAACAACTGGTTTACTTCATTCATTTTGTCTTAATCAAAATGTAATCTAATTCATGAAATGTACTTTTGTCATTTCTTAAATTGCTTGTGTAACTGATTTATTTACTTTAATTACTCAACACCCTTTAAAAAGTACTTTTCTCTTTTCAGATATAAACTACAAACATTCCTCATCTATATTATACTCTGTGTGAGAGAAGCACTTCCTGTCTGTGAGGCGTGTCAGGATGAGGTCAGCCACTAAAAACAGAAATGAAATCATCAGCATCATGATGACATCATCAGCCACATGACCACAGAGAGGGAGGGGAGAGGGGTGGTGGAGGAAGAGGAGAAAGGGAGATGAACAGGACAATGTGATGATACACTGATGATCATGGTGATAACTGAGAAGTATGACTGCAGTTATAATGATCTCATAACTCTGATCAATAACTCTCATCAGCTCATCGAGGCTGAAGAGGAGGATTATTGATCTTCTTATAATCTCTGTCAATCACCTGCCTATATTGTCCCAGGATCATTACCGTAATGTAACTGTAATTTTCAGTCCCAGTGAGACACACAGCGTTTAATAAATCCTGTCTTAAAACTTAATTATATAAAAACATTCTCATAGTTTTATGTTCACTTATTGCACTTCAAACTTTTTAGAACCACTGCTTCTGTTCTGCAATATTTTATTCATGTTGTATTTTAAAGTGCTCTTAAAGCTTGTTTTAAATAAATAACACATCTTTCATCAACTGAGAATTACTTTTTCCGCAGATATGAAACATTTGCATCTGCATGTTTTGCATTGCTGTGCACGTGGCTGTGCACCGATTAGGGGACTTAGTCTGAGTTAGTTAAGAGGACGTGTACCAACGAACAATGTGTCCATCACTCCTATAATTAGGACAAAGTCCTACTTACAGTTAAATAACAAATCTTTGCTCCAACAAGGCTGCTCTCTTCTTTTTCCAGAAGATGTGTTTTCTTGAAATTGATCAGAAGCAAAGACAGCAGCGAGCAGTAAAACCGCACAGGTTTCAAAGTTTTTGTTCCAGCCCCCTTTTTAGTTTACATTTAGTGGCCGTACACATGCCATATCCTTAACCGCCTGGAAAATGCGAGGTTGGGTGCAGTGTGCAATTATTGTGCCTATTCTGTGCCAACTTTTTAGAGCGCAGAGGCAGGTTGAGTCTTAAGTTTCTAAGCAACTATAACCAGCACTGTATCATAGCCTACTTAGATATAATCCTGAGTGCAGAGCTGATCTTCTTCTAGGTGCTGTTTTTTAAGTGTGTATTAGGCCTAAAATATTGTCCGTGGGACAGATGTAAAGCTCTGACAGCTCTGCACTAACATGATCCACTTCTTCGCCATATTTATCACAAATGGATATTTACAGATGACGGGACAGATATCTGTTGGCTGTGATTGGTTGTTTCCCATCACATGACGTGCGGTACGCGCTGCTACGTTCCAAAAGTTGAACTCAGTTTATCTGAGGACGCAGCCGCCATGCCCTGAAAAACAGGCGCTCAGGACGCTTGCGTGTTGCAACGGTGTCGCTCCGGTGTTTGAGCAAGCCTGCCTTACCTCTATATCAAAAACAATGGCATGGAGGGCGCAAAAAACGCAGCATGTTAAACATCTAATGTTTAGGTAATTTGAGTCCATGGATCAAACAAAAATCTGGTTGGTAAATAATTACAACACATTTTTTATTACTCTAAATGGCGACAGGAGACAGAAAAGCAAAGCTATGACACTGACTCCCACTCTTACCTTCATACTGGTACAACAGAGCTGTGTGTTCATGACTTAATTAAAGAGTAAATAGGTCATTTTCCTGCAGAGATGCCGACAGGGATGCAGGCTGGACACGTGAGTGCACTATTACACACATATACAAAGTATACACCCACAAACACACTCTCACACACAGAGTAAACAATTCTCTGTGTTTGATGTCCGTCACAAAGCACTGGACACAATTAAACTCACACTGAGGTGCCAAAAATCAGATGATTCAGATTACAAAACAAACTGAGCAAACTTCCACTGACTATGTGTGACAGCAGAATGTATTATGGCACACACAGTTATTATGTAATGCGTCTCAGACTGTTTAGAGATTAAAAAAACATCACTGCACCAGTGTTAACTGATGTGGAAACACATCAACCTGATCAGACTGGTCACTTCACAGAATGAATCTAAAGACAATAAACTGCTGTTAAAGCTGTTTGTGGTAAAGATTCAGACAGTTCCTGATTTAAATTTCACCAATTTGAAACTAAAACACCAACACCAACACCAACTTACTTACAAATTATAATTCACATATTTACAGTTTACAGTACACTCCGTACTGTAACATGTACATCAGTCATCGATATGTAACAACCTAATTTGGCCAATTGTGAGGGAAATTCTCCTCTCTGAAGAAGTGACAGACTTGGTGTAAAGAATCAAGTCTCTTTTTATATTTAAATATTATATGCATAAATCTGTGTTATTATTTTTATCTGTATGTCTGTTTCTGTCTTCCTATAAATCGTTCTGTGTGTAAGTACACTGAGAGCAACAAAAAACTGGAGACAAATTCGTTGTATGTAATATAAAGCAGACTTTGAAAAGCTGTTGTTCGACTGAGTTCAGACTTTTAACCTCTGAGTATGGTTATTTTGTTAAATGAGGAACAAAGTTATCTAGAAAACTAGAGGACTGTTCTGGTGTCAGAAACCAAAGGTCAAACACTGTATATGCGACAGATATCCAGCCCCACATCCTCAGGGAAGACTCTTACTGTCTGAGTGTGTTCTGCTCCTCTGAGCTTCAGTCTGCCACAAACAGACACACACATCAGTACATACATACAGTCCTTTAATCTGTGTGAGCTCAGCTGAGCGTTTTAAATCATCTCTCCGTTTCGCAGCATGCACACGTTACAGAAATCATCTTGTTTAACATCCTCTCTGACGTCTAATCCTCTCTGATCTCATGATTCAAAGCTCGGCCGGCTGTTTGTGAATCAGCAGTCTGGAGTCAGACAGGAGACGTTTACACAGGATCTGATTCATCTGTCTTTTGTGAGATTAAAGCTCAGATTAAAGCCACACTGGGAGAGATTTTTATGTAACACAGCAGCTGTTTTATCAGCTGAAATCACAGAGTGACGCTAAGGCAGAGAAAAAAAGGGGTTTCTTCCACTTTAATCATGATGCTGCAGATTCTACAAATGTTCCTATACTGAAGCTTAAATGTGTGATTTTCTTTTTCTTTCAAGAGCTCTGCCTTTCTTCAGCTGGTGTCCACAGCCTCGTGCCCAATTCATAATTTAATAAACAAAAAGTTTGTAGCTTACGTCAACTGGGATGGCTTTGGTAGCTACACATCAAATACATGTCACTGAATGAAAATGCCAAACCACCTTTTTTTAAGACCCTTTCTCCTAAAAACTGTGTTTATATGCTATATATCATATATCAGTATCGATAACAATAGGGTGGGCCAAATTTAGAGGGCTACAGCTCTTATTTCAACCTGAAACCATTAAAATACTCACAGATATATTTATATATTCCAGAGATGGCTTTGTCATTACAGCTGTTTTGTGACTGTTCACTGCTGACCAGTTATCCATTACATCAGCTATCTGAGGCTATCATGTGTAGCTGATACAAATTAAAGAAACTAGTTAACTTCAGTTTGGGAGCTGGGCCACACCTAAACCACACCAATCAACTTTCAGATCTACTTATACCTGGTCAACACACCCTGTCCTGTTTATCTCAGTTTTCTTGACCCAGCCTCCCGCCCTCTCCTGCCCTCCCTCCATCTGTATTCTCATACCTCTCCCATCTCTCCTTTTCCAGGAACATCTCTGGGGCCTGTAATTGGCTCCAGTGACTCCAAAACATCCGGCTTTAAACAGACGACTTCCACATTCATCCCTCCATCACATCCACTCATCCATTCTCTGTGTCCAATACTTCCTGCTTCCTGATCTCTCTTCCCTCTCATCCAATACTTCACATTACATTAACGCACATCTCTACCATCTCCCCACATGCACATACTTTTTATTCTTTATTCTTTGTTCTTCATACTTCATGCTGTGAACGTTTGCACATCCCCTGGTCAATGTTTTGCACATTCCTGCACACACTTTACTGTTCTACCACTTTAAAAACTGATTTTTATACACATTTCTTTTTTTTTATATTTTCTGTCTATATTTACATCAAGTCTCCAGTCTGTCTGCACCAAATCACCAAGACAAATTCACTGTATGTGCAAACCTACTTGGCAATAAAAACATTTTTCATTCGGATTTCCCCTTTAAAATCACACTGTTGTGCTGTGGTCCTTACTAGTGAACTTTCTGACTGTAAATTTACTTTGTGCTCTTTGTGCTTACTTTTATGGTGTATTTTTACTTTTGTGCACTAATAACAAAGGTTGTTAATAATTTAACAAATGCTTTCTTTAAAACAACAAATTGTTAGGGGGGGAATAAAAACAATTTTCCCTAACGTTCATCTGCACTTTCTCCATGACAACGTACGACACCCTCCTGTGATGATGCTGCCAGCCTCACCTCACAACCACAGCTAGCTCTCCACTTAGCCACACCCACAGCACATGGCTCCCCCACAGACAGAATTCAGGGTGAACTGAGCTCACACAGCCAAGTTAATGTTATAAATAATTTACAGAAAACCAAACGCTGTGTGTTCCTGGTAAAGTCAGAGGGAGAGTGTGATGCTGGGACTTAAAATAAACGGAGGGGAGGTCGATAAGGAGAAAGAAAATACAGCCATGAGACACGCCGCAGTCACAGAGGATTAACTGTGTGTGTGCGGGTCTGTGTGTGTGTGTGTCTGCGTGTGTCTGTGGTTCCCAGGGGTCCTCCAGCCCAGCCCCAGTATGAATAATGTATCACAGAGGAGGAAGATGTGTTGAAGGATCCTGTGTTCCTGGTCGTTAATCCTTCCCTCTCTGTCTCTGCATCATGTTTCTGATTCAGGAGCAGCAGAAGTAAAAAATTAAAATCAAACTGAAAAAAAGGAACAGAGAAAATTGGCTGCTAATATGTACTTTGTGATATTATTATTATCATAAATTATATTATACCATATTGTAGTTTACATTATACTATACTGTATTACATTTGATATTCTATTATACTGCTATATTATGTTATACTATATCATTACGTGTCTTATACGTTATATGAATACAGACAAAACAAATTATTATTACTTAATTACATTATATATTATCCTGTTTATATGACTGGTTCCCAACCTTTCTCCTAAAGGGATCCCTCTTCTATGATTGAGTAAACTGATGACCCCTCAGTAGGTGACATATTTTACAGATGTTTCACATTATATTTGTGCATAACAATGACAGCATGGAAACAACTGATATATTGTAGGATCAACCTGAATAGTGACCGTGATAACTGTAGGAAGTCTGTGCAAAAACAAATGATTTAGATGAATTTTGAGTAAATTATTTCCTGTGAATATTACTAACTTTCCTGATATTTTAACGACCTACTGCGTCACATTTATGTCATTAGTTGTGAGCGCTATAAAACATGCTCCACAAGCACATTGTATTATTTCAGATACGCAGATGTTACCTGCTACTGAGAGGTTTTAAGTCCTCGTGCACCAATTCAACAACTGAGAGCTGTACAGGCAGCTGTAAAAAAAGACACGAAACATAGGGAGAGGCAAAGAATAGCACCTGCATGTGTAGAACTCAGCAGCACGCACACAGCCACCATGTGCACAAGACTGTCTGCTTGAGTGCTGGAGTGCATCTACACTCTCACAGGTTCACTGTGCTCTCAAAGCTGTACTCTGCCCGCACAAATTGACTTGACTTTTGACAGTTGGGGACAGAAACCAAGGGAGAAACTGGGCTTCTTATGACTGGTCACTTTTAGTGCGATCACACCCACACATGGATCTACTTGTACTTAAAGTTAACCACAGAAGGAGAGGGTGTTTTAGTCTTTGCTGACAATTTAGTAGTCCGTTCTGTTGTTGGAATATGTGCGATGCTTTTAATGTGACAGTAAAGTAGTTTAATATGGGAGAAACTTTGACGGTGAAGCTAAAGCTAACACTGAGACCTGTGAGAGCGCAAATGTGCTCTGGTGCTCATCAAGCAGACAGTCTCACACACGTGGTGGCAGCTCTGTGTGCGTTCTGCTGAGTTGTACACATGCAGGTACTGTTCTTTGCCTCTCCATATGTTTTGTGTCTTGCTCGTAGATGCCTGTACAGCTCTCAGTTGTTGAACTGGTGCACAAGAACGAAGAACGAAGAATGTTCTTGTGGAGCATGTTTTATCACGCTTGCGAGATTTGATGTAAATATGGTGCCATAAGCTGTGTTATTGTTTATATAGAGGTTTTGATCACTTTCAGACTGAATACATCCCTACAAGGCTTTTACATGTATTGATTAGTTAACTGATTACAACAGCATGTGTGTGTATAACATAGCTGACACACCTTTATATAATTACCAACACAGTATCCATTCCTCTGCAGTGGTTTGTTTGTTCATTACATTACATTATATTATATTACCATACTTCACTTTCCAGTCTGGATTCCCGCAGGGACCAAACCAAACCATTAGGGTGTGTGTGGAGGCCATGTTTTTCCCCCCCGGTAATTAATATTACAGCACAGACTGCTGACGTTATCAGACACCAAGTTAAATCCAGAGCTGCACATGTTCTGCAGAACAATTCCAATCAGCTGATTCGCTCAGAGATGAGAAATGTTCCACATCGTGCTATCAGAGCTGATAACTGTTTCACTGTTTCACTGTGTGTGATTCATGATTTCTGCAGAAACTGGCTGAGCTGATAAAATGTCTCACTGCAGACAGAGACAGAGACAGAGACAGAGACAGAGAGGAAAATGATGTTTTCCCATTCAGGTTATTTTGTCTGGGAAATGTGTTAAATTTTAAATTGTGTCTGTGTCTCTGTGTGTCCGACTAACCACAGCTACAATCCTCCATTTGATCGGTGTGATTCACTTTGGAGATGTCAGTTTCGGTTCATTTTGCTGTCAACAGCCTGACACCCAATAACCGGCAACTAACAGGTACATTTATAAGAAAAAAATGCAAAATGATGCGAAACACAGGAGGCCTTTCCTCTTAGTCTGGCACTCTGCTGACTCAGAGCCCCAGTGCCACATTTCAAAGCACTATCTATTTAGAGGTGGTGAAATTTTAATGTTTTGTGATGTAAATGTCCTTTCATTTATTTTCTGTTGGCTTTGCTGATAGACAGCCTGCTAACCAGAGTTCACACACAATTTCATGGAAAAAATTTTAAAAACATTTCTTGAAATTACTTTTACTTAATTTTCAAAAATATTGGGAGAAATGGTGTGACACTGTATGCCAAGATGTAAGTGAAAGAAAATGTACTGTGATTTGACTTTGTAACACCCATGATGACCTCATGTTCTTTGTTTCTTAAATAAAAAAAGAGTTACAAAATAATAAACCATTTGCACTAACCAGACTGTTAAAAAAAACTGGAAAGCCATGAATGACCCAGCTAAGACAAACAGTAACATGATAAAAACCCAAACTAAATGCTATTTAAACAGAGCAGAGAACAAGAGAGGTTTTATGGAGAGGCTTTAAAAATGTAAAAAAGTATTTGTAAATTTCAACAGAGCAACATAAAGTCTGGAAAATGTGGAGGTGTGTTGTATCAAGTGTAAACACATAATAAGAATAATAAAAACTTAAATGAACAGACATTAAATTAATTAAACCAACTGCTCATCTGCTCATTTCAAGCTAAACAAAGAAACAACATACTGTATGGGAAGTGTTTAAACATATACCACATAAACAACAGCAACAAAGCACATCATACACAGATTGCACTAGTGAACACTGCAGTGTTTTCATGTTTCATCATGTTTCATCATGTTTCAGACATCACAGCGTCTTTGAACGCACCAAGAACAAGAGTTTTCAAAGTAGCTCCTGTTTAAAAATCCCTCTACTGTGCAATTAATAAAGCTTTTATGTGAGAATTAAATGTTTACATGATATCTTACTGTGTGGATTCTAATAACAGAATTTCCCTTTAACACTGCCTAAATTATCTCCACTATTATCTCAGACAAAAAACACAACAGACTGGTAGAAAGCAGAGAATATAAAAGCTGTATCACACAGACACACACACACACACACTCACACACAGTGTGTTGGAGGAGATGAAGGTCATTTTTTAACCTTGACAACTCTGATATGATTTTCATTCATCTAAGTGGATTTCTGTGGGTAACGCTGCTGAATGCATTTTAAAACTAACAAAGAAAACAAAGGTTCCCACCGCTCATAACCAGCAGGGTTATTATTTCCCAGCACTAATTTGGATCCCTGTTTCCTAACAGAGGTTCCAAACTATCTGACCACCTCACATTCACTCTGTGTTTACACCACAACATCACACACATCATTTTGTAAGTTTACATTCTAAAAGAAGATGAGTAGTTTCCTTTATAACTGCTGGGGGCTGATGATGTTTTCGGCAGAGGCGAAACATACTCTGTATTTCTCACTGTCACATGTCGTTTTATCAGCTGTGTATATCTTTGTGTTGTGTTTTTTTTACTTCTGCAAGACACATTTCCCCTCAGAGACAACAAAGTTAAAGTTGAAGTAAATACTTCAATTCAAATAAGATTTAACTGCATCTTAGTTGCGAAATTTTGTTACTTATTAACCGACTGAAAAGATTTGAGTTGATTTTATCTCTTCTTGTAATTAAATAAACATTTATTAAAAATGGCAGGCTGACAGGGCTTTAAAAAAATCCCTATTAATGGAGACTTGGCCGACGTTGCAGACTGCAGATTACACCCAGACAGACGACAGAGAGGTTACATGAACTTTGAAATAAAGCAGAGAAAAGAAAGAAAGAGAAGGAGCGGAGGGTCGGTGAGATGTTAAACTGCAGGTTTGGAAAATTAGCACCAATTTATTATTGCACTTCAAATAATTAAGTTTTTTTTTTTTATTCTTGAAGCAATCAGATATGTTCTGGTGCTCAGCCTATCCACTAGATATTAATAACCTCTTTCTCCAGATAATCATGAAATTTTTAAAAAAAAAATGTTTTTAAGTCTGCAGGGAAAAATGTCTGATTGAATGATAACAATTATGTAAATCAGCTCCTTTACTATATGTTAAAATATCAGAAGAAATATATTATTAATATATAAATGTATTACAATTTGTGAGAATAAAAATATTAAAATGCAAAATGCAATTTTTGAAAATCCTACCAACAAGTATTTGAATGAATATTTAGAGATTTTGGCATTGTACATTTCTGCAAACCTTTGGGACATTACATTTGTACATTATCATCATGTAAAGGATATAAACGTTACCTTTCTTTATGTTTCAACAACACTGTGATTTATGTGTGGTTACAGTATGTTTAGGCCCCATAACACTTGGTTATGATTAGGAAAAGATCGTCTTCTGGCATAAACATGCCTGGTTTTTGAGGCCACTATCCCCGCAGGAAACACAGCGACAGGTTGCTAAAAAGACCCACTTCTTAGCGGGTACAAAGCTGCTGGGAACTCAGTGATGACTCACTAAAAAACAACAGGTTTTGTTTTTGAACAGTGGTCTCCCACTTGGCAGGCGTCTCACTTAGCTGTCACACCATCCACCACCCCCTCCCCCTCCAGATGACAAAGTCAGCTCTTAAACTACAACACTTTAGAAACATTGATATGGTAAGCATGAAATATAAAAATGTAATGTACTCTTGGTTTGCAGAGACGTAAAATGCCAACATTTTGTTCTAGTGACTGGGCTGTCACAGGAGAGAAAACATGATTTCACCAACTACAATGAACAATCAATAAAAAGGCAATATGGAGTAAAGTCATAGCTCTTAGTCCTACTCAATATACAATTTAGTTCCCTATTCGACTATGGATTCATCACCGCTCCTTAAATCCTACCATCTCTATGGGGTCTAATCGCCAGAGACTTTCCACATGTTTAATGCTTATATGCACATATTAATAAATATTTTTAAAAAAATATAAAAAAAGAGTCTCTCCTGATTGAACTGCCGGTCTGGAGTCAGTGCTCAGCATCGTGGTCTCTGCTGCTCAGAGCTGGCTGAGTGGCCTGCTGCATTTTGTCAGATAGCTGGTCGATTTGTGTGTGTGTGTGTGTGTGTGTGTGTGTGTGTGTGTGTGTGTTTGTGTTTGTGTTCAATAATTTATTTTCCACAGATAATGGCCTGGCTGCCTCTCTGTCACAGAAACCGGCTGACTGAACCAACTTGCAGAAGTGCTGCTGGGTATAAAAACGACAGTTTCATTTTCGACTTCACAGATTTTATGAACACTCAGTTCAAAACTGCTGAATCAACCACATAAATTAGAGATAAACTTAGGATCTCTCTCTCCTACAGATCCCCCGGTATCACAGACAATCATGCAATTACATTTGGGTTTGGTTTAGGGTCAGATTACACAGCACCCAGTTGAAGTTTGATCACCTGCTCACCTCAACCTGTGTCACAACTGGAGCTAGAAAATCCTAATTTGAGTAAACGCTGAGCAGCCTGAGCTGAGCTGAGGAGGAACAAACATGCAGCTACAGCCGAGTGTGGAAGACTCAGGCAGAGAGAGAATTCAGGGATATTCCTGACTTCAATGCAGCCTTTTCAAGTATCAAGGTTTCCTTTATTCCCCAGAATGCCTTTCAATAATCCAAAGAAAACAGGGCGACAATATTCATTTGTATTCACCAGATAAGCATGCAGACACAGTGAGAGTGACAGTGAGTATTTCCTCACTGGAAAGCCATCCTGCCTCGATGCTGTGCTCTTTGAACAGGTGTCTTTTTAAATGTAATTTAATTCAACTGATTTACTAATAAAATAAACAAATGTTTAATTTAATTCATTCAATCAGCTCCCCAGTTTATCTCGCTGCTGTTGAATAAACGGCTTGTCTGTTGCTGTGGTTCTATTTGTCACTGAGTGATGGTTGTAAACAGAAAGCCAGGCCGAGTGTTCAGTGCCACACCCCGAGGTCTCAGCAGATGTTACTGATACTGAGAGGAGGATGAGGACAGAGGAGAAATAGCAAGCTGAAACAAAGGAGGCTGCCAGGAAAGAAAAGGCAGAACGATAAGAGTAGAAAAAGGAGACGAGACAAGGGAGGAAAGTAGAAGTTTAAAGAGAGGAAAAGAAGAAATATGGATTTACAAGAAAGGAGATGAGAAGAGGAAAAGAAAGGGAAGACGCAAGGTGAGAAGAGAGGAGAGTAGGATGCTAGAGGAAAGGAGACAGAGAGTAGAGGACAGTCAAGTGAAGGACGGAGATTATGAAGGGAGAAGTAAGGAGGGTGAAATATAAAAGGAGAGGGAGAACAAAGATGGAGTCCAGTTGAAGGAGAGGAGGGTGAGCAGAGAAGAGAAGAGGCTGCATTTGAAAGGAGAGAGGCAAAAATTTAGAAAAAGAGAGAAATGCCACAGTAATTGAAGCAGACTTGTTTTATCTCCCAGATTATCTAGAGATGCACCGATTGTGAAATTCTGGGCTGATATATCAGTGTTGGGCAGTAACGCATTACTCGTAATAACATTACTTTTTCCAGTAACAAGTAGTGGAACTAATAACTAATAAAATTTTGCTAATAATATTACAGTTACCCCAAGAACAAACAACACGTTACATTACTTTTGTTATCACATCACTACTGACTTGAAATACGACAATACGACTGATTTTCGTAGTCGTCGTGCTGCGCAGGCACGTCGTAAAGCAACAAGCTAGTTTGGAAAGTGGAAACAGTTACCATAGCAGCTGGAAATATTCCCATTACTTTGATTTTGCTGGGAGAAAAGATGACAAGAACACTGCTGCTGCAGGGAGTCACACTAAAACACTTTCCACTGTGAAAAACACGTCCTCAAAACCTTCAGTCTGAAACACCTACTATGACCGACAGCACAACAACATGAAGCTCCAGGAAATACACCCCACCAAAGACTGCAGCCCTGCACTGGCTAAACAACCAAAACTGGATTTTTCTCATGGGCGGCTGCAGATACAAAGACGTAATAAAGCTTCATCATTCCTGTGAATTACAAGCTATCAACACAGTTTACTAACACACAAGGTGGACCAACATCGAGCTAGGCTAACAAATAGACAGGGTCACACATGGTGCTTGCAACAATTCTGCTAAGCTACCAGCAATTCAGGCCAAGTCACGAGTCATCGCTGCAGAGTACCAAGACACTGCAGAGAGCATCTTTTTTAGCAACACAGAAAAATGACCACAGTATTTTTTCAGGTAACCTTGAGGTCTTTAAACCCAGCTGCAGCACAAAAGCTTTAATGTGATAGTTTTATTATGTGTGTGGGTAATTAATGTTTGTACTTTTAGTTCACTGTCTGCTTCATTTATTCAGTCATGTAGAATTTATCTAAGTCAGTAAGTTCATGTCCAATCAACAGCCCCAGTCACTACACTGAGCGATCAGCCCTGTGTGAAACCATGTTTATATCAGAGTCACAGATAAAAATGAAATATTATTCAAGTCAGCAGAAAGTTGAGACTAATTCATTATTTTCAAACTGAGTCACCGACTACAGATTTGAGAGAAAATGAACTCAAATGCAACAGCCAACTCCATCCCCCATATTCAAGTGTGTGTGTGTGTGTGTGTGTGTGTGTGTGTGTGTGTGTGTGTGTTTGGGGTTACATCTATTCTCCAGAGAGGCGCTCAATAACCCTGAACCCTGAACCTCATCATGTGCCACCCATTCCAATCTCTCACACACACACACAGCAAGTGATTTGCTCAATTTTAAACATGGGGGGATGGTGGGTGATCTCACACACACACACACACACACACACACACACAAACACACACAGCTGACTGAGTTCCCAGCACCATTGTGTGATGGAGAAGGATGGGGGCCCTCTGGTCTCTTGTTGAATCTCTGAGTGTTCATACAGAAAGCTTCATTAACACGTCACACTGGCTTTGAACAGAGTGAGCGGAGAACGTTATGTATTAAATATGTGTCTCTATGAGCAGCTCACATCAAACTCAAACAGTTGTAAAACAAAACACATGTTCTATCCAGTGCTTAGTAAATTTAGTAAATACTTCCTTATCAACAAGCATGATGTCAGAGGGTTTTGGTCACATTTAAAGGAACAGTGTGTCAGATTTATTTTATGGAATCGAGCGATGAGGACTGCAGATTTCAACTGACTGAAATTCCTCCTAGTTAAAGGTACTTCATTGTTCAAGAGGTTTTTACCAGGGGCTGAATTATCCACAGAGGTCTCTTTCTCTTCAAAAACAAACACATCCCCTGATTTAAACCAGTAAAAACATTGAATAAAGTTGTTTCATGTTTAAAAATCAGTGTTTTTCCAATGTTGCTCGCCACAGAGGGGCTGCTCTAGCCTGAGTGTCAGACTGAAGCTCCCAGAACCTTCAGTCTGACATGGCCTCCATTGAAGGCGATTTACAAGGGGGAGGGAATTAGATTTTTCCCTAACCAATCAGTAGAGATCAACGACTCACCCAGAATCTGACGTCATTAGTATCCATGCCTCGGGGGTGCCGAAAACAAGCGAGCATTGCCCGTTTAAAATGTCTCTGTCGTCGTGCACGCCCAGCTGCATCGCCGTTAAATCCAGTTTAGCAGCTTCCTTAATTTGGTCCTCCATTAACACGAGTAGTGGCGAAATACCTCGATAGCGTCGTTAATGTGGTCTGTAGGAACTGTAGCGGTCGCCATTGTTGCTATCCTCACCAGTTACCCACCGGCGTACAGCTTGACATCAGCGTGGCGCTGATTGGCTAATCGCTAGACCCCCGGCGTTCATTGGTCCGTCCATCATTTGGACGAGATAAATCGCAAATTCATTGAAGTATGCCAGACCAGAGATGCAAGCCTACTCAGTTGAGTGGGCGGGGTCTATGGTCTGGAACCAGGCTAGGGCTGCTCACTACAGTGGCCGACACAAGAGTGTGAATGGCTGTCAAAAGCCGCTGTTTGGTTTGTCTGTTCTGGGCTACTGTGGAAACGTGGCAGTGCAACCTGGTGATCTCTATAGACGAGGACCCACTCCCTATGTAGATTTTAAAAGCTCATTCTAAGGTAATGAAAACACGTTACTTATTTTCAGGTGATTATAGACTAAAGACAACATCCTTATTATCTTATAATATATTCTATTTCCGCCAAATATCCCCCTGAGGAGCTTTAACTCAACGTTTAACTGATTTTGAGCGGACACTTAAGGGTGTTGACTTGATTCAAGAATTATTTTTATTTCCCTAGGTCAAATTTAGAAACCACAATTCATCATCAGCCAAAGCTTTATGTTGTGTTCAATGATGCTCCCCTTAATAATAAAGTCAAGTCCATTTTATTTATATATGGTGCCAAATCACAAGTTAAAAGTTGTCTCAAGACACTTTTCATACACAGCAGGTCTAGACTGTAATCTATAAATTGAATATCTCCTGCAATGACTTTTGGAAGTAAAAGATTTAAAGTCCTTTTTAAAATGTGTCTGCTGATGTCAGGCTGAACATTTTTACCACTAGCGGTAGAAATGGTTGTAGTCGTGATATTGGCAGTAGCAGCTGTATTACTAACACTACAGCAGCAGTAGAATTGGCAGTGGTAAGAGAGACTGACCAACGTTCAGATTCTGTGTCCTGGCAGAGGAGGAAGTACATTCAATACCATTTGATTATTGCAATTAAAAGCATTTATACTGATTATTGATGTCAGAGCGATTAGATTCCATTATTGTTTCATACAGACTGAGTCTGTGTAATTCATGATCAAGGAATCAAAGCAACTAATAAGTAAATACAGTCCTACTTTAAAGACTTTTAAAACATATTACTGAGTTCAATTTAAAGCTGTTTGAGTGTGAAATGACAGTCTGGCTAACAGATGTTGAAACAGGAGGGTGTGATGACCGTGCTGCTGTATCATCCTGATACTACAGCACATCATGAGCCTCTCTCCTCATTGTACTGTCCCTGCTGGGGATACAGGGCGTCGGCTCTGCAGGGAGACACTGAGGAGACTCTCAGGCTGCAGATCTGACCAGCATGCACTTCACCGTGACGGCTGTAAAAGAATGATTGCTGGTTTCGGACAGTGCATGCTCCTGCTAGCAATATACTTCTGTCACAGCGAGTATAGAACAAGCTCTCCTTCCTACATCACCATCATTAGAGCTAGGGATGGGTATGGAGAGGCGGTACTAAATTGGAACCAGTTCCTGATTGGTCAGTACAAAAATATCGATAAGCTCCTGGACACATGCTGCTGCTATCAGTATCTATGCAGCATTATTTTATTTCAACATAGCTGGTATTTCCAGATTCCTAACCATCTCCTAATGATGACAAATCGGCCCTTCTCAGGTGAATATGTCTGACATTGTTTAAATGCATGTTTACATTCTGTGTAGTCACGGGTGATGGGCTCACCTTATGAACACTGTTTGTAACTGTTAACTTCCGACAAACTCAAAGACTGTAGTTCTTTGGTAACTTGTGATATTGTTTGAGATGAACCTCTGACAGAAGCAGCATTAAGGCACATCACCACCACACATTTGTGGCAATAGCTTGTTTGCAATCACGAGACTATTACGACACATGATATTCAGATGCAGTGCAGGAATTGATGAATCCATATACTGTGTGAACTGGTAATAGAGGAAAGTGACTACATTAAACTGCAGGCAGCAGGTACTGACAGAACACTGAAACTTAATCTATATTAAACAAAGAAAAGTGATTTTTCCCACAACTTGACCGATGTGCTTTCTGTGGACATGATCGTTACAAATGACCTCGTCCTCCAAAGCTCCTAATATTATTAACATTACCCAACGAACGAACAAGTCTAGTGAAGTATAACCACTTTGAGCCGTGGTTGGATCCTCGACTAACACATCTGTTGTCTTGTTTTTGGCCAGATAAATAAATGTGCCTAAGTATAACTTTCTTTTATATTCCAACTCTGCATGGATGCACCTCTGTCAGGCTAACATTACTAGCTAACAGTAACTAAATTTAGCTACTACTTTCTAACGTTACCTACGAGATCAACTGATCCCTGATGTCTCGAGAAACGCTGCTAAAAATCTGGGTCGTGGCTAAAAATACGAATAAGTTTTTGCATTGTAATTGCATCCAAATGCCTGTATCCAACTGGAGGCATGATTAACACAACATTTTAACTTTGATGTTTATGTTTGACATTAGTTGACTTGGCTCCTCCAGACTGAAGACGGAGGTGTTTATTTTTTTTACGTCTCCCCTTTACATCCTACTAGTTTCAGTACTTAAAGTGGCTTTTATTTTTTTCCCATTTCATTGACTGAAACAGCTGTAAATGGTGCAAATCATAAGCATTTGTGCAGTGTTGATAGTCTTTGCCTCCAGCTGCCTAACCTCCATCTGGACAGTGCATCGATATATGATGTTATATGCAAAGAGGCCGTTGCTCCTCCCTCAATGTATATACACAGGGAACTCAGGAAACAATTTAACTTGATATTTATGCAAACATTGTACATGTTCTCATGTCATGCCTTTATTTTTTGCACCACATTATGTAGAGTGGTATCAGTTAGATTATTAAGAAGTATTTGATAAGCAGTATCAGTATCAAAATAGGCATCAATAAAATCCTAACGTTACCCAACAAACAAAGAGGGTTGATCACAAATCTGTCGACACAACACAGACTATGAGCTCTGTCAGAAGATGGCTGTGAGGCACATGAAGCTGTATCACCCAAAAACAAAAGAAGAAGTAAAAGACCTGCTAAAGAAAAGATACTTGTTTATATATTAAGTGAATTATTATCAGTCTAATCTATGAGACATTCACTGGCTACAAAAAAAGCAAATATATAAACAGCTTCTCTGCACAAACTAACAAATACTGATCATCTGGCAGAAAAATTTTAATTATGAAACATTTGTGTCTTTAAACACTTCCAGATGTGTTTACTAAGTGCTCTGCAAATAGACTTGACCTGAACTGACTTGAGTAAACACAAGTCGCTCCTGGCTAATTGCAAATGATCCTGAGGGAGTCTTTCCTTCTGTACTGGGAGATCCAGCACGAGTCTCACTCATTAGCCACCTCTAAGATATGAAACTGCCTGCAGGAGACCAGGGAATAACTGCTGGAGGTTATAGATTAAGGTCAGGGCTGATGGCTGGAGGGTGGCTAAAGGTAAGACAGCAAGAGAGCAGCGTTCTTTAAAAAATAAATAGCTAAAATGAATAAAAATAATACACCAAAAATACTAAACTTAGAATTTAAAAAATGCAAATCTAACCAGCTGCTTCTTCCAGCAGAAGTAAGAGCTTTAGGGAAACCAGCGTGAGGTCTGGAAGCTACGAGCTGAGGGCTTTTAACTGTTTCTAACCAAGTGATGCACAAGAGCGTCGGGGGAATCTGCTGCATTAATGCCAGTCATTCTGTCCTGAACAAAGCAGTGCGTCAACAAACAGCAGGAAGAGATGTGTCACTCCTCTGCATTTGTCCACAGTCGGACTGTTTCACTGGCTGAAATAACACCTGGTCAAACTGCCTTCAGATCAGTTTCTACATCAACATGCAGGAGGTCGTCTCATCGGAGCAGACAGACTCTGTCTGGCACACAGCAGACTTCCTCCTGTCCCTGGTGCCACAGTCATGCCACACTGTTGCTAACAATACCAAAGCAATGACCTACACAAACCTGAGACTTAATATACATTCATTTACTCAAAGCAACATACATGCACCTCTATTAGCCAGATAATATAGAGCAGCCCAGTCACCAGAAGAAAATGTTGGCAATAATGTTTCTTTAAACCACAGATTTACAGGTTACATTTGCACATTTCATACACATCATATCAACATTTCTTAGGTGACGTAGTGTATGAGCTGACATCTGCAGGTGGGGGTGACAGAGGATGGCGTGAGACCTTCGGATCACTGTTTCAGACCAACAAACATCAAAACCATTTGCTGTGCTTCCAGCTGGGATAGTGCCACAAAAAGCAGCTCTTATAGAGACATGGTTGCGTTTCTTGCCCAGACAGAACCATCACAAGCTGGTGTTTTATGCCGAAACGTGATCTTTTCCTAAACAAATCCAGGTGGCTGTTGTGTCAACCCTACCCACACATTAACCACAATGTTGTTGAAATGTAAAGAAACACAAAGTTTTAACATTTCTGCAACATAATAACACACAAATGTTAACTTATCAGTGGTTTGAAGAAACATACAATGCCAACATTTATTCTGGCAAGTGGGTTGTGTGTAAAACAGTTAATAAAAGTGAATCCATCTCTATATACTTGCCTTGACCTTTAAATCCGCCATTCCACTAAGTTCGAGATGACCAATATGTCTGGCGTCATGACATTAACAGGTTAAAATAAAAAACAAACAATGAGCACTGTGGGGAAACTCATTTAGCCAATCAGTGCCACAGGTAGGACTAACGATGTTTTATCAATACTGTTGTCAAGTGATGCACCAGAACCAATGAGGAGTAATAACAACAATGGTGAGCACCATTCTCAATATCACCCACCACTGTAGTTTGTTTTCCCTTTGCTTGGCTCCTCTCTTACAAGCTTGGCAAAACACGTGCACTGGCATAGCTACGCATCAGTGTGGACTTATAATTATGTTTGGGTCTGCTCCATTTCAGTGCACCGCTAAACACGTAATGACGAAGGCCAAAAGACTGTGTAAGTCAAGTGTGATCTGTCAGCCAGCAGGAACCACATCACTGTCAGCTGACAAAACAAACATCAATGTCAGCTTAAAGGGCAAAAGCCACGGTAGCTTTTCTAGTTGACACATAATTGCCTGCATGGACAGTGATGTTTACAATATGATTTTATTTAAGCCTGAATGACATTCATCAATTCTCTGGTTTACTAATCTCACTTGACTTGTTTGTGTTTGTTTGGGTCATGTGGTCATTGTGAGGTATACGCCGCTCTCACAGCTGAAATTTAGCAGCAGATCTGGCATAACTGCCGGCTACAACAACGGTCAAATGGTGTGCACACTCAGCCTCTGGGCGCACCACAGGCTCCCTCCCTGACAGAAATCAGTAAGAGTGGACAGAATGTCAGACTGAAGATGGAAACTGAGTGAAACAAGTTGACAGTTCTGTCCGGTATCAGGTAATCTTTTCCCTGCTCTAGAATCAAATATGGGTGGAAACTTCAGTCAACAAGTGTGTTGGCAAAGTTAGTAACCACACAAACAAAAATACACCAGAAACAAGAAAATTAAATTAAAAGAAGAAGCCAAATAATTTCATGCAACTTGTTTTTAAATAGTTCAGCCAGCTTCCCGTCACCTAGCCAGATACTAAAGCTAGAAACAGACCTGGGGTCTCATTTATGAACATTGCATACGCACTAAACGAGGCTTGAAAAAAAAAAAAAAGTTGTGTCTATAAAAACAGGCTTGATGGGAGAAACTTTGACCCATGATACAAACATTTTGGAGACGGGAAATTGGCGATGCAGATGGTGAGTTGGAAGCCTGATTGGAGAAACTGTCAAATATTTTTTGGCCACGCCATTTTCAGCTTCTATCTGTACGCACATTTGTAGTATGGATCCTACACATTGTTTTAGAAATGAGACCCCTGATGTGTGGCTGAAACTTACAAACCACACATTTTTCCAGCAACATACTCAGATTTTTAATTTCAGAAGCTAGACACACATTGAGTAACAAATGTAGCTGTCATTTAAGTATCATTGCTGTTTAATTATAAAATGATATCTAGTCATGCACGGAACAAGTTTGCTCATCATTTTGTTTTCATTTTCTGCTCACATGCAGCAAAGTCAACTATATCGATTTCACTCGTTTATATTAAATGTAAAAATAATCATTAAGTGAACAACAGGCAGAGATTGAATCCTTCATCACCATACTACATGAATTTATCTCTGAACTGTCACAACCAACAGAAACAAGTTGGAAAAGACTCAACCCAAACATCCAAATCAGATTCATAATGACCTCAAAGATTTGTAACGTGTCCTTGACACAAAAACATGACTGATTTCATATTAAGTGCTCACAAAATAGTCTTTTCATTCTATTAAATGTCAAGTTGTTTACAGTCCAGTGTAGAAGAGCTGTAGTTGCATTATTTACTGTAAACTTAGAATATGGACAGAAAATTCCAATATCACGTTTCATCTATTTAAAATGACTGATGGAAGACACATCATGAAGCTGAGGCTGGAGGAGCAGAGGTCAGCTCAGATTTTAACTGTCTATCTATCATCCACTAAACCAGCGTAAACTCTCGTCATGTTGCAAGTGTTCTTCCTCCTTTGTTTCAGTATGGATTTAATCCCATACACCATCTGTAAGAGGAGAAGTCTACACCCAGTTTAACCTTCCTCGCCTTTCCCCTGACATCTACGCCTCTGTGCTCCTCTGCAGCCACTCAGCCCAGTTTAACAGCCCCGGAGGTAGTTACATCATATCCTGTCGAGTGGAAAATGCAGACAGTGAGCTGGGCTGTACTGACCACTCACACTGTACTCTAACAACTTCCTGACCTTCAGAAGCAACATGAAAATCATGTCAACATATTCCCTTTAAAACCTCCTTCCTTACATCCTTACTTACCCTTCACTACATCCTTCTTACCTTACCGATGTCCATCTTTCCTTCCCTACATCGGTCTTTCCTTTTCTACATGCTTCTGTCCCTCCCTAAGTGCTCCTCTTCTTCCCTACTGTCATCTTTCCCTCCCTACATCCTTCTTTCCTTCCCTACATTTGTCTTTCCTTCCCTATGTCCTTCTTTCCCTCGTGCTGACTTTGCACTTGATTTCTCTGGGTAAATGAGGACAACATATATCGAGCATACACGTGCAAGCCTCCTACAACTGTCCTTCTTGCCTTCCTCTAAATCACTGTTTTCTTCCTCTGTGTCCTTCTATCCTTGCTCTACATCTTTCTTTCTTTTCTCTACATCTGTCTTTCCCTCCCTACGTCGTTCTTCTCTTTCCAATGTTGTTCTTTTCTTCCCATGTCCTATTTTCCTTCCCCTAAGTCCTTCTTTCTTTCCCTAAATCCTTCTTTTCTTCCTAGAGTCCTTCCCTCCACCCTTCTTTCTACAACTACATCCATTTTTTCTATGACTACATCCTTCTTTACTTCCCTATAAGTACTTCTTTCCCTCCCCACATCATCCATTCCTTCCTTACATCCTTCTCTCCTTACCCTTTGTTCTTCTTTCTTTCCACTGTCTTTCTTTCCTTTCCTAAAACCTTTTCTTCCTTGAGTTCTTCTTTCCTTCCATCCATCCTTCTTTCTATACCTACATCCATTTTTCTATGCCTACATCCTTCTTTACTTTCCTATAAGTACTTCTTTCCCTCCCCACATCATCCGTTCCTTCCCTACGTCCTTCTCTCCATACCCTATGTCCTTCTTTCTTTTCTCTACGTCCTTCTTTCCTTCCCTACATTCTTCTTCCCTTCCCTTCTTCCCTTCTTTCCTTCCTCTATGTCTCCCATAGGTCCTTTATTCCTTCCCTACACCCTTCTTTCCATGCCTACATCCTTCTTTACTTCCCTATAGGTGCTTCTTTCCCTCCCCACATCCTTCATTCCTTCTTCCCTTCCCCTACCCTTCTATGTTCTTTCCATCCTCTGTGTCTCTTTCCTTCTCCTAGGTCCTTTATTTCTTCGACTAGGTCCTCCTTTCTTTTCCTTTGTCCTTCTTTTCTTCCTTTAGGTCTTTTTTTTCCTTTCTCCGGGGTCCTTCTCTCCTTTCCTAAAACCTTCTTTTCTTCCCTACATCCTTCTTTCCCTCCATATGTCTCTTTCCTTCCCTATGTTTATCTTTCCTTCCCTCCATTCTTCTTTCTTTGCCCACATTCTTTGTTCCTTTCCTACATTCCCCTTTCCTTCCCCACATCCTTCTTTCCTTCCCTTCATCCCTCCCTCTATGGTGTCTGTCTGAGGTCATGTTGACTTTGCACTTACCTTCTTTGTGTAAACGAGGACATGAGGACAACATTTATCGGTCAGAGCTGAGCGAGCCTCCTACAGGTTTCCACACAAACATCATTTTCGTATGAATCATTTCAAACACTCGTCTCTGACTCTGACTGAAAGTAAACACAGAAAGTAGCCACATAAAACAGCCATTATCTCAAACTGCAAAGGGCTTAACATCTGAGGCAACGTGAATGACTTCCTTTCTCACTTCCTTTCCTTGCCTCCTCCAAGTTACTTCCTGGAGGAGTGGGAACAAGGAGGGAGGAAAGACAAACCCTCTTAGTCATAAAATGGAACAATGCATGTAGGACACTATATCAGAAATATAATGTAGGACAACGTGTCTCACTGTTTACTCAAGAACTTGGGTTCAGAGAAACAACAACAATCAGAAACAGTCACCTGTAAACATGTAAACACTGAGCAGGAGCACAGAGCTTTAAAACAGAAGGAGATAAACTTATTTCAAAGAAGTCTAACAGTGTGGTGCTGTAAACTTCAGGAAATGAGGGAATATGTGTGATGTCACTCAGTAATGGCAACTTATTCCATGAGTAAGGCAACTGTTCATGCCGTCATACAGTGACTAAAACTAAATGAATTAATAGACGAGATGCGTAAGGACCTGATTTCAGAAATATATTATCAATCACATCATAGTTACAGTCATTAATCAGAGCATCTTGACACAAAGCCAAAACCCGCCCTGCATGAACCACCTGAGGAAACCCTGTTATCACCAACATTTTGGGAGCACTCACATTCAGTTTTACTTCCAAATAAAGTGGTTCAATCTGGATAAAGATTTGTTTCCAATCTGTCTGATCCTCTGACTGCTCGTGTTTCTTTTAGTGACGTCACTGTGTTCCCAGAACTCAGCAACTATCAGCTCACTTTGTCTAACCTGAAGTCCTCATCACATCATCAAACAGCATCACCTCATCCCACACCACTTTCCTGAGATCACAATCTGGAGGTGACTGCACCTGACAATTCAACAATCATGCCTGTTTTACACTGCACTGCTGTTTAACACACCTGAACGATACACCTTTTTCACTGCAGACATTTTGACTCGTCATAGCAGGAAATCCACAGGTGACACAAAATTCTTTAACAATGTCTCAGTGCCATGAAGTGTCCCGTTAAGACAAGTCAGGGAGCCAGAATACACAACACCAGACGCTGCAAACAGCTCGCCTAAATGGTTTTTAATGTTAACCATTACAACTCTACTTCTCTTGCTATGACACTGCAAAAATGTCCGCCATGGAAAAGCTGTAATGAGAACTTCTCTCTTGAGCTCTCTTTGTTCACAAAACTACTTCTGTCACTTTTTGCGTGTACCAACGAGTACAACAACATCAATGCCTTAAATGTAACTGTCTTAAAGGGTGCATCTTAATCCCCATATGTATAATAACTGCATCCCATCCTTTCCTACAATAGCAAATGTTTCGCCCCACATCTATAAACACTTTTACCTTTAGACATGGTTGAACGACACATCATAGAACTAGTTTGCTTTAAGAATATAACAAGTTAAAACTTCACTCATTATTTCCACAAAGTCAAAACTTTGAGACCAAACAACGCTGAGATGAGGTCAGATTTACTCGCTGGTAAACACCACATCAGAAAGCAGGATTCCCCATCACATGTGCGAAGGCTTTTAACCCAGTGAAAGACACTTAAAGCAGCCCAGTATGAAGCCAGGCAACAGACTGGGAACAGACAGGAGAGAGGTGTTGGCCTCTTTCTGTATGCAGCAGGCAGAGCGAGCTCTTCTGCAGAGTAGGCCTCCATAACAAAAGCTCAGAGAGGTAGAGACACTGGGAGTCACCTCTCTCTGCTTCTGTCTCTCTCTTCATCGTATTCTCTCCTTCCTTGCATCATTCTGGTGGCGTTAGCATCAGACAGCTCATTAAAGCAGCATTCCATGAAGGATTAGGCTTAACACACACACACACACACACACACACACACACACTCACACTCACACTCTCTCACACACACACACACACACACACACACACACACACACTCTTTCCTCTTTCATGTATACAAAACAGGAGGGAGGTGACACAGAGCAGCAGAGAGCAGCTTCAGCAGTACATACCACATCTCTTCTTCTCCTTTAGTCCATCTCGTTCCCTTCTTCTCTTCCTGAGTGTCGGATGGTGGAAGATGCAGAGAGAGGGGGGAGAGAGGGAGGGAGGTGCCTTTGATGTTGTGGCAATCCCACTGCAGAGACAGAGAGAGAGGAAGAGATGGTGCTAACAGACAGGAAGCTAAAGCTAAAGTAGCCACCAGCTCAGTGTGGGACGGTGGGATGTACGGATGGGAGGGATGATGATGATGATGCGGCACCTTTCGGTATGGAAACAGAGAGGGAGAGAGAGAGAGAGACAGAGAGGGGTGCCCTGTTACCTTGGAAACTGAGATGATGTGATGGGGAAGGTGGAGCTGAGCTCTGATTGGCTCGCAGGGTGTGGTGCTCCCCTTCCTGAGGGAGGAGGAGGAGGAGGGGGAGGAGGGGGATGACAGAGCAAAGGCTGCGATGTGAGAAGCAGCTGCTCGCTCTTTTTCTGTGCTGAAGGAGAAAACACTGCACAGGGACGACAAGAAGCCATCGACGCCCTCAGCTGGTGACTGTTGGAAGTGCAGAAGAAGAAAAAGAAAACCTGCAGGAGAGCAACGAGACAACAATGTGGTGTGTTCCCAAGACAATGAGTTATTTATATTTAAATCAATCGATTCAATACAATCAATCAATACACACACATCTACACTAAACCTATAATTTCCTCGAAAATAATTAATATGCAACTTTAAATTTAATAAAGGTTCCTGGAAAAAAAATGATGTAATTTGTGAGCAAATACCCATTTAAAATTATGATTTTCATGCAAATATACCCACCCACAATGCATTGTAACAGCCAATTATAATGAACATTTTATGAAATATCAGTTTGGTTCAACCTAAATTGAATTTGACACTTTCAACTGCACCACAAACAAATTTTAAAAAAGCTCAAAATTTTAACATTTGATTTGTGTGAAATTAAAATAAAACATAGATATTAAACGGCCATTTAAGGAACCAGGAATTTACAAACAGCCACTGCTTCAATACACAAGTAAAATAAGCAATTAAGTAAACATACACAAATTAATTAATAAGTAGATATATAAATGAATAACTGATATGCTGTCTTTTGAGAGCATTTATAAGTTACACAACATTATACGACTCTCTAAGATGCTCTAAAAGAGTGCAACTGCTTAACATTCACAACCATTAACTGCAAATTAATTCAGTAAATTAAATTTCTGATTTGGTGTAAATTATAGGGAACTTGGAGACAGTGTTCAATTAGCACACTTTCAATTAAATCCATTTAACTCTGTTGTTGAATTAAAAACCATCAAATCATCACCAGCCTTCATATTACTTATCAAAATAGCACCAATTGTTTTTTGTTCCCTCGTTTCCATTTAAAAATATAATTAAAAATGATATTGATTTCCTGTTGGGTATAATTTCTTTAATAAATGATTTGTTCATCTTCCTTATTTCCCCTCGATGTGGACGTATTAACAGTTAAATTCTCGATTTAAATCTGAAGGGGTTTTTATTGTAAGTTCATGACTGAATAAGCAACAATCAAAATAAAATAACATGTCTTCAGATATTATTTAACAATACAGCTAACAGCTAATCTGCTTCATCTTGACAGTGTGGATGTACTTTGATCAGATCTGATTGGAAGAGAGACAAATCAACCCAACAACAGCCACAAATATCTGATTAAAAATATTCATTCCTGATTCATTGCACTTCAGTGACAAAGTTGCTCTCTTTCTAAACTAAACCACAGCGCCATCTGGTGACAGACTACAGACAGTTCAACATAAAACAAAGTTGACATAATGCAGCTGTGTGAAACACTCACATGACGTCTTCTGATATTTCTGTCTGTAGCAGCAGACAGACCTTTTTCACAGTGAGCACAGGTGAAAATAATCACATTGATGGCAACTGTCTCCCATGATGTGTCTCAGTGGGTCAGTGTGTACAACACACGCACCTGAATCAAATTCAGCCATCATTAAGGTGATTAGCTTCACCTTCAGTGTCCTCAGAGTGAAGGGGATATTTAACGAGGCTGTTTCAAGCATCATCACACATAAAGATTTATGGTGTATCGCCATGTTTTTTTAATGACTGATCTTTATTGTTAATTATTTCCAGTGGTGCAGTGTAACTATAAATGCTGCCCTCAGGTAAAAAAAAAATGAGATACTTGTACTTTAGAGTCTTTTCTTATATTATCTAAAATTATATAATTACAGAATTAAATTATTAGTCAAATGAGCCTTACAGAAATGAAAACAGGGGATTATTGTTGGTTGAACAAACAACTTATTACTATCAATGAAACTTGAAACCATTGCTTTAAAATAGAAGTTTGTGTAAAAAGTCTCCCTTTGGAAAATAAATCAAATAAAGTTGACATTCTCCTTCCAGTTGCTTTTTTTCAATATTGGAGATAAGCAAACATACACGATATAACTGACAGTTTTAATATCATGGTATACCTTAAAACTGGTATACAGCTGCAACAGTATTCTTAATTAATAATGAAAGTCACCTCAACCAACTGCAACTCAAAAATCCTGCTTTTACGTTAATACTGGAGCAGGTTAACAAATCTCATGATGTAATAGTTTAACAGTTAAAGTATTATTTTTCTGAATACATTTATATACTTTTACTTAAGTGATACTTCACAGAATATTTTTACAGTGTGGTATTAGTACTTGTATTTAAGTAACAGATCTGAAATATTCAGGATGCACAATACCAAATCTAGCTGCCACCTGGATATTTTACCAACATTTAGCTGGTGGCTGGTGCTAATTTCTAATCCTGGGATTGACATGTTCAAACTAGCTGTGAAATGTTCCATTAAGTTGGTTGACTGTGTTTGATGGCAGGCAAATTGGGTGCAACATCTTTTCTTCAAGCTAACTCCAGGGTGCCCACACATTCTATGGACAAAATTTAAATAAAAAAAAATTCAATGACCTTTCAAGGATCCATAGATTTTTTTCTTGCCCCACAAACATATCAGATTCAAACTCTATGGGCTTTTTCCACAGCAGACATTTTGACATGTCAAGTTAGAAAACACAGGTGAAATTAATAACTTAAACATGGCTCAGTACCATTAGGTGTCCCAGGAAGCTATTTCAGTGAGCCAGAATGCACATTGTCAGCACCTCCACTACATGGAATGCGGCCACTATTAACGTTATTAAATAGACCTGTGCTTTTGCTAATGTTGGCATGTCAAAATGTCTGCCGTTAAAAGAGGAAAATATATTTTGTTATGTTACATTACATGGAAGTTTATCCATGGAAGATAACTGTAACAATTTCATTACACACAACAAAATTCCAAGACTTTTAAAAACATTCAATAATTTTTGCTTATTTCAAGACTTTCACAGGCCTGGATAATGTGCTGGTGACATTTAATGACTTTCCCAGGTTTTCCATGACCGTTGGAACCCTGTAAACTATTAGCACGGCACTGGGGATTTGTGTTTCATGTTTTATTTGGACAATTATTACATTATAATTAAACGACGAGAACATTTAAACTACTAATATAATGAATAATGGGAGATTAGGTATTTGTTTATCCCGAAGGAGAAAGTAATGAAAAGGCAAAAAGTAGAATATGCAAAAACCGTTAAGCTAACGTTAGCTAACCTAGCTAACGAAATCGGTTAAAAAACCGTTGAGCTAACGTTAGCTACCTAGCTAATGCCAATGAAATCGGTTGAAAACCCGTTAGCTAGCATACGGCACCTTAGATAAAACATGCTAGTTAAATATTAAATTGCCCAATTAAAAGTAAGTATTAAATAATGATGAAGTAATTTAAGTTATGATACTGTGTTTTTAATCATCTCATCCAACTCCGTTGCTAAAGAAATTATGTTTTCTGCGCTGCGGTCAAGCTAGCTCTCCTGTCAAAGCGCCCGTATTCTGACCTTTACGGTAAATTTATTAAAACTGCCCAGAACGATTATGTCGAATAAAAATCGACTTTATCGGCTTTATTCTGTCAGTTTTCTCACTTTCTTTCCTCCGTACTGTAATATTTTTAGGACAGGTGTTGCAGTGTGAAAGTCTTACCCGAGGAGAGGCTCTGAAATCTTAATTTCTACCTGAACACACCGCATACAATTAATCAAGTTACATCGGACTTGGCAACGTTAACGTTCGGATACACATGTGACTACATCCGGTTTTCAAAATAAGATAGCACAGGTTATTAATGACAAGAAATAAAAGGGAAAATTCAATTAAAAAATAATACAATTTTTTCCCACTGTGTCAGATAACTGAGTTAAATTTGTATTTTGCCTTGTATTTTATTTATTTCGGTTTATTTTATTTTTATCATTTACTTTTCCCCCTTTGTTGCTTAATATTGCATTTCTATTCAAAATTTACAATTAAAAGCATTTCTTCTTTTTTTTAAATCAATTTTCTTGTTTTGTAAGGTGTTTACATGTGTTTTTATACTCTTGTTCACTTTGACAATTCTTTGTACTTCCCTGTGCTTAATAAATGTGAATGATGCCATACTTGTTCTGTACATTTTCAAGACAAATAATTAAGAAAATTAATAAATGATTGAACTCTGAGAATACCTGAGAATGACTGATAAATTTAATGTACAAAGGACAAATCTGATTAGATACAGATACAAGCATTTTTTTACAGTTAAAATATCGAAATCATTTTTTTGTTTTGCTTTGTTTCAGCTTGGAAAAATTGAAATAAAAGTTCCACATTTGCATCTTGAAATGACAAGAAATTACACAAAGCCAAATAACATTCAGAAATCAAAAATCACACTCGTTTACTGAACTGAGATATTTTAAGATAGTATAGAAAATTCAACATCACAGATCCTTGCAAGAATATTGAATCCAGCATTATTTCAAACAGTATAAACAGTTTCAAAACAAAATGAAAACAAACTCAAAACGGCAAGGCTATATTTACAAAAAAAGGACACATATATAAATAAAAGTAGAAATTAAAATAATTGTAAATTGATTACATTTAATAAATGTATTTAAGGCATTACATTTTGAGACCTCTAGCAACTCACAGAGTGAAGCCATTTTGTGCCAACCCAGTGAATGAATAATACCAAACAAACCATCCATCTTGCTCAAAGTACCAGAAATTGTGACATATCAAATATTTTTTTTAAGCACTGGGGAGGGACTTCTGGTTTTTTATTTTGGTCTGGGAGAGGAGCATACAACTTTAAATGGTTATATTCTGTGTATATTTTACCTTAAATTTGTTTTCTTAAAAAAAATGGCAAAATTACATATTTCTCACAGACATAAACTGTGAAATAAATAAATGAATATAATTTATTTTTTTTAAAAATAAAGAAATTATTGTTGGATTTTCACATTTCTGATAGTTCTTAATTTGGCCAAAAATAAGATTGTTTGCGCAAGCTAATCAGCATGCATGGCAAGAGTAAAAAACTTAGTAAAAAGGCTTTTTTCAACCCCAGAATTTCATCTTCAACTTAGCCTTCAAACATCAAAAGATACATTTTAAAAAATCTAATAACTCATTTATGGTGGAGGGAGGGTCAAGGGGAAATATTTGGAACTTCGGGGAAGATTTAAAAAAAAAAGTTAAGTTAAAAAGTAAGTAATGAACAGTCCCTTATCTTTGTGAATCAGAAATAATTAAATCAATAGATTTTAACAGATAAATAATGAACAGTCCCTTATCTTTGTAAATTAAAATTTGGTAACCAGAAAACAATATGAAAGAAAAGGCAGAAATAATTCGGTGGGAAGATTTAATTTGAAATTCACACCGGAAGTGGTGTATTAGCACATTTCCTGTGTGTGTGTGTGTGTGTTCGCTGCTGTTACGGCTGTTCGTCCTGGAAGAGTCAGGAAGAGTTCACACTGAAGTTTAGAGAGAAATAATGTCGTGAAAAACTCAGAGGATCTCAACGACTGTTACCGGCTGCTGTTTCCTGTCTGTCTGTGTTTCTGTCTGTCTGTCTGCTCGACATGGCGGAAGTGAGCCAACCTGTCGTCAGGTATAAACACCGACCTGTTTTCACACACTCTGCACAAGTGACAGCTTCTGTTAGTGACATTTGACTTAGTCATATGGAGGCTGTATCATGTATTCAGGTGCCCTGAGGGCTCAGTGTTATACAGTGTGTTGATAAGATCTTTATTTGTAGGAAAATGCATCTGTGGCTTTGAAGTACTTATGTACTTGAATTTAAATCTAAATAGTTTGTATTAAAGTCGCTGTGGACAGGCTTGAAAAAAAGATTGTTTCCCACCCTGTGCCCAGTGGTATATGATGCATACATTTAGTTTTCTCTCTGTGCATGTTCCTCAGTGTTGTTCCTGAAGATGAAGGCAAAGAAAAGTTCAAGAAAAGTGATCAGGTGGCTTTTTACAGGTATGTTGGACATTTAATATCAGTGTTATAATTAACAAATCAGAACTACTGCCTCACAGTTGTATGACTCCGCCCACCAGTCCAGTGTCAGTGAAAACATGGATGCTTCACACACAGAAGATCTATACAATCAGCACAGTTTCAAGATTAGAGTCACCAATTCAGTATCTGACCAAATGTCTCCCCTTCTGTTCCTGAGATATGACGTTAAAACATGATGATGTCACAGTCAAGCTGACCTTTGACCCTTTGACCTTCATTATTTTATCCTGTTAGACATTTGTGTGAAATTTTGTCAGAATTAGCACATGGATTTCCGAGTTATGGCCAAAAACATGTTTCATCATCACAGTGACCTTTGATCTTCAATCACTAAGTTCTAATCAGTTCATTTGTGAGTCTAAGTGGACGTTTTTGCCATTTAATGAAATTCCTTAAGGGTTTCTCAATATGCGTTCACAAAATGAGACAGACGCACGGTCACAGTAACCTTTGACCACCAAGTGCTAATCAGTGCATCCTTGACTCAAAGTCGATGTTTGTGCCAAATTTGAAGAAATTCCCACAAGGTGTTCTTGAGATTCCACTTTCATGAGAATGCAACAGAAGAGGTCACAGTGACCTTAACCTTTGACCTTTGAGCCCAGTTTGCTCATTTAATGTTTGTCACCATTTCATCACTACTACGAATACAACTGTAGCCAGTATCTCACTGTCACTATACTCATTCAGATTTTAACACTCAAAGTGGGTGTTTGTGCCAAATATGTAGAAATTCATTGAAGGTGTTCCTAAGATATTGCATTCACAGTGATCTTGACCTTTGGCCTATGACCACCAAAATCTAATCATTTTGTCCTCGAGTCAAAGTGAGCATTTGTGCCAAATTTGGAAAACTTCCCTGAAGGCTTTCTTCTTGGGATATCGTGTTCACAAGAATGGGATGGATGGACGGACAACCTGAAAATTTAATGCCTTTGGCTGCGGCTATCGCTGGCACCGACGCATAAAAACTGACCCACAATTCAGTGTATTTTGCTTTTATTTTATTGTGTTGTTTGTTGTATTTTATTTTATTTTGTATCTTGCTTTGTGTGTGTTGAGTAAGATTTAAGCCACAGATATCATCAGGTCCTCGCTGAATAGAACAACATTGTAACATTGATATTTTATTTTTATTGTCCCTTTTAAGGCGACAGATTCGAGGCCCAAACCTGCAGCACCGAGCCCTTTTGGACACCTTGGTGCTCACAGAGAAGGGGGCACGATTTGAACTGTTGGAGCCTGACACACAGGTCTGAGTACACACAACGATCTTTACATGTGACACAATTTCATCATTAAGTTACTCATACCTTTCTGCTGTGTAAGTGCTCGTCTGCAGGATTAAAATCACACACTGTACATTGTGTTTTCATTAAGAAATAGTAGGACTACACAGTGATATAAAATAATATTTAAGATTAAAAACTGCCATGAACATCTTCAAACAGAGATACTTTATTGATTCTGATTTTAGTTTTAATTTAGGTGATACATTTAGATTCAGGCCACATTAAAAGATTGAACGTCCCTTTTTAACTCTACATTTAAAAAACTCTGTCTTTGCTCTTTCCACAGACCAAACTGCTCCTGTCTGTATCACCTTGTAAAAACAACACTGTGAGGATCCTGATAGACGAGCTGCAACCCATTAAACCACGGTACAGAGTTCCAGATGTGATAACGGAGGAGCCGCGGTGTGAACAGTAAGAACTTCATCAGCCATTATGATCTCTAGTTACACGAGCAATGTAGTTAAAGAACTCCACCTCTCCTCTCAGGCCTTCCTCTGATACACTAACAGCTCTGTGTCTGTGTTGTGTTGCACGTCGGGACTACAGAGGCCAACAAGGGCAAACTCTCTACATGGCCCAAAACACTTCTATTAGGAGCAGAGCTGCATCAATTAATCGATTAATTGATTAGCTGTCACCGATTAACATTTTGTGCTAACTAATTCAATTATTTTCTCATCGTTTTAAGTTGATTTTTTTAAAGAAAAAAAAGTCAAAATTCTCTGATTCCAGCTTCTTAGACATGAATGTTTTTCTGGTTTCTTTACTCTTCTGTGACAGTAAGCTGAATATCTTTGGGTTGTGGACAAAGTGAGACTTTTGATGACATCATCCTGGGCGTCACTGTTACATTTTTCACCATTTTATTACATTTTATAGACCAAATAACTAAACGATTAATCTAGAAAATAACCAACAGATTAATCGATGATGAAATATTCGTTAGTTGCATCATTATGAGAAGAGTGCTGCAGTTTCAGAAACGCTGCCAAAAGCGTACAAAATCCGAAACAGATACAACAAATGGAAACATCCAGCAAATCAAAACGTGCTGCAGAAAGTTTTAACAAATACAGCAAATATAGAAACGATGCAAAGTGAAAACACACAAACCTTGCAAACAAGTGCAACAGAAGAAGACTGCATATCCAGCCATCATAACAGAAGAACACTAGGGTGAGAAAATTTGCATCGTTTCATCGTTGTGTTTGCCCTTGTCGGCCTCCGCACATCTGGGTTTTCATGTTGTGTCTGCGGCTTGGGAAAAAAAGACTGAGAAATAATGTTGTTAAAATCAACTTAGGCTAGTTCGGAGCTTCTCTGGGAGGGTGGGTCTCTTATTTTTGTCTACAAGTCAGAAGATCAACATGTGAAATCATAAAATAACTTCTATGTTAAATTGCTGCAGTCCTCAGACAGTGGTCGACTGTTTCCCACGTCATCCTGCAGGTTGAGAGTGGAGAGACAGTCAAAGGACTCTGTCACCCTCTCTTGGTCCTCAGGACGTCACCAGGTGTGTGTGTGGCACTTCCCTTTCCGACTGGAGATCCTGTATGAAGACAAAGTGATGGTTACGTTTAACTCTAGAGGCAAACTGTGGTTTGAGACGCTGCAGGATCCACTCAGGTGAGGAGCTGAGGGAGGGGTCGAGGACTGGAATAAATCAACAACACGTAAATGTGAATTAAATTAGATTATCTTTGCTTCTTGTTCCTCAGGGCTTCATCTCATGGCAGTGAGGTGAGATGATACCAAATCTGTTCAAAATGTGGTGTAACATGACTCCTACTTGAAGCCTAATCTTTTTCCATTTATTCCTCTGACAGGTTCAGGAGGACGAGACAGGTTTATTATGGAAAGAGACCTTCAAGGAGTTTGTGGATATCAAAGCTAACGGTGTGTTTCTGCCATTTTACTGTTTCAATAAGTCAGACTTAAAACTGTTTCTTTCTGTTCTTATTAGAAATTCTGCCAGTGCTCTAATACAGTGAACAGGAGGGGAATATTGTTTGTGTTTCTCCTACAAAACACAAAAAATACTTTTTATGAATTATATATAATATTGAATTATTGATATTTATGTATGTATAATTTATACATGTATTTTTTTATTAATTGCATTATTTTTATTATGATCATTATTATTTGCATTATTATTATTTAAACATATATATATATATATTTTTTATATTTATTATAGCCATTATCATTATTATTATTATTATTATTATTATTATTATTGTTGTTGTTTTTGTTATGATCATTATTATATATTTTTAAAAATGTCTTTTTTACATATTATTATTATTATTATTACCATTACTAGAAGTAGCAGTAGTAATAGTTGTATATTTTTATTATTATCATCATTATTATTATATATTTAAAATGTTTCTATTTTTATTATAATCATTAAAGGAATTATTATTTTTATTTAGTTTTATTTATAGATTTATTTAAAAGAAATGGTATTATTATTATTAGCATTATTTTATATATAGATTTTTAAAATTGTTGTATTTTTTTTAGTAGCATTCTAACTATGATTGTATTTTTCATTATTGTCATCATCATCAGGGTTAGGGGAAAATTATCATGTCAAAACTTAGAACTTAAATTCTAAATATAATTAGATTCTTTATAACTATAAATTTACCACATGGTAACCGGATTTACAAAGCATCTCTTCTAACAAATTTATAGAGGAATTTACAAAAGAAAATAAACTGCAGCCATTTAATATCTTACTATGCAGGAAATGTCGGTTAAAGTTTGTAAACAGCTTCACCAGAGAAAGTGAAAGCCGACCCAAGATTCACTCTCGTGTTTTTAAGGAAAATCCTGCAGAGTTCATCCTTTAGGCTCATTCAAGAAAAGATCAAAACATCAACACATACAGAAATGCATGAATAAAAACAAAAATACGCATGTTCCTTTCCTCCAGGTCCCAGTAGCATCGGGTCCGACCTCTGTCTCCATGGGTTCAGTCACGTGTACGGTCTTCCAGAGCACGCTGACAGCCTTCAGCTCAGAGACACCAGGTACACACATGTATTTTCACTACATGCAAGCAGCAGGAAAAAGGAAGTTCATGCAGTAAAGATATTTATTTAATCATGTCTTTAATGACCTCCACAGAGATGGTGAACCTTATCGGCTGTATAACCTGGATGTCTTCGCGTATGACTTGTACAGCCGCCTCGGCCTGTACGGGTCTGTGCCGCTGCTGGTGGCCCACAAGCCTGACAGGACTCTGGGAGTGTTTTGGCTCAATGCATCAGAGACGTTTGTGAACGTGCAGTACAGCCCATCTGACCATCAGGTAACCTTTGTTGCTGTTCTTATACAGTGTCTGTCTGTCTGTCAAAAGCTTCATTTTGAGAGGCAGAATTGTGACCAGAAATATTTGGATCAAACCCTTGGGCCCCAGAAAATTTAAACCACCGTGTTACCGCCAGGTGTAGCAGGAGTAGGAAGTCCAGTCCTGCAGACTTTTGGTGTCGCTCATCCTCCTGGTTGCAAACAGAATCAAAATCAAAGTCAGGATGATTCTAAAAATAAACCTGCATAACAAGAGAAACCATTTCCTGTGTCACGCATTTTAGAAAACATGCAGTTATCTTCATTCATGACCACATAACCCCCCACGTCACTCAGGATGGCCACACCCCTCCAGTGAAGAGGAGGCGTACGGAGCCACAGACGGACGTCCACTGGCTGTCAGAGAGCGGAGTCATTGACTGTGTGGTTCTGCTCGGGCCCAGTCCACAGCAGCTGTTCACCCAGTACGCTCAGCTGACAGGTGTGTGTGCTACACGTTGTGTTTATATGCACATGAAAACAAAGCATGACCTGAAAAATGACAAATTTAAGATCTTGGAAAGGATCATTTTGGAGGTTTTCACCCTACAGTGTCAGATTTATGTGTCACTTCATCTGCAAAGAAACCACAGTTACTCTTAAAAAGAGCAACACATGATTGTTGAAAATGGAAGGACATCATCCCTCAGTCTGACTCACACCTGTACCTCTCCCCTCCTCCGTCAGGATATCAAGCCCTCCCTCCTTTGTTTGCACTCGGGTACCACCAGTGTCGCTGGAACTACAATGATGAAGCCGACGTGAAGGCTGTAGACGCTGGATTTGATCGCCACAACATCCCGTACGACGTCATCTGGCTGGATATTGAGCACACAGATGAGAAGCGTTACTTCACCTGGGACTCTGCTCTTTTCCCCGACCCAGCCGGCCTGCAGCGCCACCTAGAGAGGAAGAAGAGGAAGGTCAGTTGTAGGATGCACCATATATATTAACTGCCTTTTTTAAGTGGTCATATGTCACAGCTGTAGATTATTCATTGTGCATTTTTCTCCTCATGTTTCAGTTGGTTGTTATCAGTGATCCCCACATCAAGGTCGACCCTGATTGGTCGCTGTACCGTGAGGCCAGAGACAGAGGCTACTTTGTCAAACACAGAGACGGACGGATCTTTCAGGGCACATGCTGGCCTGGTAATGTTTTATTAGACCTGATTTCAGAATAACATAATAGAAACTCTCGACAAATGTCACAACAAATAAACCTAATTAATGAATATTGTATTAGTTAGTTATTAGTTGTATTGTGTATATTTTCTGAGATATTTATTTCAGGTCAGTTTTTGAACATGATTTTAGCTCCTTTCACACATGCACGGAAAACCTGACATTATCTAGACCAGTGGTTCCCAACTGGTGGGTCGTGGTCCAAAAGTGGGCTGATCGAGGCAGCAGTAGATCAACAGCTTCTGTGTTCAGAGGGGTAAAATTACTGTTTTTGTAAACAGAGTCTGGCTCTGAATAGAGCATGGATAAAGTTAAGTTAAGGTTAAGTTCCCTGTCGGAAAGAGCAGGTTTGTAAATCCTATGACTTCAGTTCATCAAGAATTTTTCCTGTTCACCTTGAGAAAAATATAGTTAACATAAGACGGGGTGAGTAACTGATATACAAATGATCATTTGGGGGTGAACTGTCCCTTTAACCTCTCTCACAGGTGAGTCCTCTTACCTTGACTTCAGCAGCCCAGACACTCGAGCCTGGTACTCCAGATGTTTCGGCCTGGATAAATACAAGGTGAGTGTAAAAATAATCCATTAATCAATGCTACTGTTTTTATGCAACACAATTTATCCACAAGAATTTATTATAATATTGATGAAGTTCCGTTTTGGTGGCTGTGACACCCACAGAAAGGCTAAATATTCCAATATAATCTCGTATAATTCTGTTTTTATATCATATTCTCACTCGCTGAGTCTCACCGAAGTGTTGATGTGTGACGCAGGGATCGACGCCATCTTTATTTGTGTGGAATGATATGAATGAGCCGTCTGTGTTTGGCGGGCCGGAGCAGACCATGCCAAAGGACACAGTGCATCATGGGGGCTGGGAACACCGGGAATTACACAACCTGTACGGCTTCCACCAGGTGAGCAGCTCATTTAACTTCTTTTGATACAGTTTTTAAAGATTAAAGCTGTTGAACGTGCAGCATTAATGTTGTTATTCCACCTTTGTCGTTTCAACATAACTAAATGACAGTTATTCATAAAGTCTATGATGTGAGTTACAGCCTTACGGTTTATTTTGTTTTGTCGCAGCACATGGCCACAGCAGAGGGGCTGATAACTCGCTCAGGTGGCTCAGAGAGACCGTTTGTCCTCACACGCTCCTTCTTCGCCGGGTCACAGAGGTTCGGTATGTGTTAGAGATGATAAAATAAAGTCAGACATCTGTGATGTCATCATGGTTGTTTCCTTAACTGCACTGACTTTGTTCTGGATGCAGGAGCAGTGTGGACAGGTGACAACGTCTCCAGTTGGGAACATCTGAAGATCTCTATTCCGATGCTCTTGTCTCTGAGCGTGGCGGGCGTCGTATTTTGTGGAGGTGAGAATGTCTGAGTTCTGTGACGTGCTGCTTGTCTGCTCTTTATTCTCATAGTCTCACACGTCAGGTCACGGCCTCCTGTGTCCTTTTCTTTCTGTATTTCAGCTGATGTCGGTGGGTTTATTCAGGATCCAGAGCCGGAGCTGCTGGTGCGTTGGTACCAGGCAGCAGCCCTGCAGCCGTTTTTCAGAGGTCACTCTGCAAATATTACAAAGCGCCGGGAGCCCTGGTTGTTTGGAGAGGAAGTCACTGCTGCGATCCGCACTGTGATCCAACAGAGGTACTTACACTGATTATGATTTTATTTATTGTCATGTACGGTGTCCCTCAGTGCTCTGAAAGGCGCCTATAAATAAAATGCATTGTTATTAAGATTCCTGATCGGAGCCAGTTCAGGAACCAGAGCTAATTTGGTGGAGAAGGTGTAACAGTCTTCTCTCTTGTGTCTTCAGGTACTGTCTGCTGCCTTACTGGTACACTCTGTTCCACCAGGCTCACACCTGTGGTCTGCCTCCTCTCAGGTCAGTGCTGCTGCCATCTGCTGCTCAGAGGCAGCACTGCAGGCCTCTTCTGCAGCTTTACCTTTCAGTGTCATCAGTAGACACTAGAGGTCAATGTCTCTCATGTTTAGACCATGTGATAGCATGAATTTATCACTCAAATAAATAGATAGACATTTAAAGACAGTGGAAAACACTCCTTTTATTTGAAACCATACAGACCTCTGTGGGCGGAGTTCCCAACAGAAGACAGCACCTTCACTGTGGACAACCAGTACATGATTGGTGACAAATCACTTTTTTAATTTAGCATTTTTACTCAGTGTGACCTGGAATTATTTCACTTCTGTTTCTGTCAGTTGAACTGTTTTTGGTGTCACGCAGGAAGAGCACTGCTGGCCTGTCCTGTGACCGACCCTGGTGTCCAAGAAGTCAAAGTCATACTCCCTGGATGTGGTGAGGTAAATCAGCCTCCAGGTAACACATTCATATGTTCTGATGTGTTCATGATACACCTCAGCGTGGGTGTTTTATTAAAGCTTGTGTCTGTCTCAGGTTTGGTTTGACGTCCAGTCTGCGAAGGCGTATAAAGGAGGCCGGACTCTGAGTCTGCCCGTCACCCTGGACACGGTCAGTTTGTCTCCATTCACACAGCAGCAGTTTCTTCATACATGATATTATATTATTACCTGGTGTTTCCTCTGCAGGTTCCTGTGTTCCAGCGTGGCGGCTCGGTGGTCTGCAGGGCAACAGGAAGTGGCTCTTGTTCAGCTGAACTCCAGCAGCTCCCCCTCTCCATCACTGTGGCCCTCAACTCTCAGGTGAGCGTGTCAAAAATCTGGGAACATGGCTGCTGCTGGTATAAAAGGTTTCATAAGGCAAATAAAACCTGCATGACTTAAAGAAATACAGTGATACAAACTGATATATATTCTTTTTTCCATTTTTGCTGTGAAAAATGTTTCACTTCAGTTGCTTTAATTCTTTAAAGAAAAATCAAAATGATGTCTTTTTAAGACAGACACAAAGTTCATTCATCCCTTGTTAAGTTATTTTAGACATTTGCCTAATTTAATTAGTGCAATCCTGACTGCCGTCCCGTCTCTCTGCAGGGCGTCGCTGATGGTGAGTTGTACCTGGACGATGGCCACTCCTTCAGCTACCGGGACAGAAAGGCCTTCTGTCTGCGCAGGTTCAACATGCTGTCAGGCCGTCTGCTCTGCCGGTGAGTCACAGCTCGCACCTCTATTTTTAGACCACACGTGAAAGGAGCAGGTACCAGTGACTGACGTGAACGCTGAGGACTGAAGTGACCTTCAATAGATTGAAGTGAAAACATGATGGTTTGATAGCTGTTGCTGTGTGTCAGTCCTGCAGGTGAAGAAGGAGCATTCGACTGTGATACTGTCGTGCAGTCGGTCACCGTCCTGGGGCTGAAGAACAAACCGTCCACGGTGGTCGTGCACGTGTCAGGTGAGGAGCTCTGCCATTATAGTTCCATATATAGTCACATAAATATAGTAACATCTCACATGCACCTGCACATGACCCCACTACGAGGAAAGCCACCTTAGCATCCATCACAGCCACCGTAACATGAAGACACTGGTGGGGTCAAACTGAAATAAACCAAGTCTGCAACTTAAATTTGGACATTTTTATTTAGAGGCAGACTTGTTTAACCAGGTGAGTTGTGTTGTTGTCACAAAGCTGCGGTACTATCTCTCAAAATTAAAAATCAGAAACATGTTTCTTGACTCAACTGAATCCTGTAAACTGAGGGATTTCTTTGATTTTATCAGTACAAAGAAAAGCTCACCATATTTTCCATGTGTCACCAGGTACAGAGACATCCGCTGCGTTTGAGTACACGGAGACCTGCTGCACGCTGACAGTGAGCGGCCTGACGCTCAGAGTGGCGACAGACTGGGACATACAGATAGGTTAACTGTTAGTGTGTTCACTCCTGTGGATTTCTTCTTCACGTCAGGTTATCAGAATTATTTTTATTAGCAAAGTGAACTTTGATTAATTATATCTGACATAACTTGACTTGTTTGCTGCTGACGCTGAAGAGTTCAGAGCTCAGACTGACACATGTGCAGCTAACAAATAAGTCTAACAGAGACTAAATGCACTTTTAATGCAGGTTTCAATGATTTTAATTGTATTAAACTTTAGATTTATTTTTTGAAACCTCAAAAGACGAACAGGTCGACAGATCCCTCCACTGAGTGCAGCTTTATCCAGGACTGTACTTCTTTAATATCTGGGTCAGAAACATGAAGAGAAGAACAGAAACATGTTTTAATCTGTGAAGGATACGATTTTTATTCCCTCCTGATTTATGAAGATTCATACAACAGCCTGTTGGGGCGATTGGCAGTATAAAAAAAATAAAATAAAATACAGAGATTGGAGGGAGGTTTAATTCAGGTAAATTAAAGTTGTAATTTATGCGGAAAAAATCTCAGATATTCTCTGAAGTTAAAGTCGCAAATTTAGGAGACAAAAACATGGATATTCTGAGGTTTAATTATCAAATTTACAAGGCAAAACTTGGAAATTCTCTATTATTGAAGTGGAAAATTTACAAGGAAAAATTTGTGTCTGTGTGTTTGTGAGTTTTTCCCATTCATTCATAACTTTAATATTGAAAAAAATATATATATTTTCTATCTGAATATTTCCCCCCTTCCCTGAGTTCTGTATTTATTTTTTATTTATTTACACATAACTGCCTAAAAACTCTGTCGTAGATTAAAGATATCAGATTGAGTCTTACTAACAATCAATAAGAACTAACCTGTGGTTTAAAAGTTGTGGAGTGAAAGTTTACTGAATAAAGGTGCACTGATCTGCAGCTTCAAGCTATAACAGACTGTTTTTGTTTTATTCTTATATAATATGTTGTCATGTTAAACACCTGCTGACAAAGCGTTCATTTTACTCAACATTGTGTTTTTGTTGTGTCTGTTGGTGTGATGTGACCTGACCTCTGCCTAACCCAGCTGTTTCTTTACTTCAGAGTCACACAAAAAAAAACACAAAAAGAAAGTGCTGGAATGCGATAAAGTCCAACATGAGACCAAGAAACAGCAGCTAGTTAAAGATCCAGAGACAAAACATCCTGATATAGTAAAAAATCACTGTGACATACTTTTATTCTAAAGGTGAGTGCTACGAAAGTTATTATATAACAGAGCATATTTGGTGTTGAGTCTTATAGCTGTTCTGGCTTTAAGCCATATTAGTCTGTCAAATGAGAATGCTTTAATCATTAAACATGTTTAAAAACGAAAGGTTAAAGCTGGTTTATATAAAAACAAATATTTTTTAAGATGTACTGATTTATATTCTCAGAGACTTCGTGGGAGGTTGAATTGCAACAGTAGGATTGCAGCACTATACCGGTTTTGAGGTATACCGTGATATAAAAGTTGATGGTTATCATACCGTATCATATCATTAGCTTACTTACAATATCGGAAAAAAGATGCAACTGGACGGAGAATCGCTTCTTTATTTTAGTTATTTTCTAAGGGGAGACTTTTTACACAAACTTCCATTAATAAAATGGTTTCAAGTTTCAATACAGTAATAAAATGTTTGTTAACCCAGAAATAACCCCTCTGTTTTCATTACATTAAGGGTCATTCTGACTGATAATAATATAAAATCTGTTATACTGTGATACCGCAATATTTTCTGAGATGGTTATCATATCGTGAAAATCTCATACTGTTGCAGCCCGAGATACGAGTGAGACTGCTGCAAATATTCTGTATTTTTCATGGGGTTTTTTTCTCCACAAATATCTTTTTTTATATTTTTATCCTGAAAGTTGTTATTTATTCTGCATTTTTCCGTCAGAATGTGGTTTATATCTGTGAGGAAAACTTTAAAAGAGGCAACATGTATAGTAGACCGTCACGTCAGACTGAACGTTATATGATAAACTTAATTTCTGTAGCACTTCACAAAACAAAGTTAAAGTGTTTTACAATAATATGAATAGAATAGAATTTTTAAAAAATAGTTTAAAATTCATACAAAATGAAGCAAAAGGAGCTGCATATGAGATCAAATCAAAGGTAACAGTACACCTTTGTGTATAAAGAGATTTTAGGTGAGTTCAAGCCACAAAGTCTGTGAAAGCTCACTTATAGAAATATGTTTTAAGGAAGGATTTAAAAGCGTAAAAGCGTAAAAGCAGCTCGCTGGTCTGATCTCCTCAGGGAGGTGTTTCCAGGGAGTGGGGGCTCTGATAGAGAAGGCCCGACATCCTCTAATCTCCAGTCTGAGTTTTCTCTGTGTTACTGTTAAACACCCACTAAGACTGGGCCATTCACTGTACACACACATGCAGTGCACCTCACCAGTCTGTCACTGATCGTCTGTGCTGTTTAACAATCCCCAAACATCAGATTGAGTTTGTAGTTTGCTAAAAATGGATGAAGCTCCTCTCCATAGCGTTAGCTGCCCTGGTTATGCTGAGACTGCTCAATGCTGAGCTCCATTGAGAATAGGTTTAAAGGGGTTGAATGCCTTCTGCTGAGGCAGGGCATCTACCGACCACTCTTTACATGCCCTCTGGCGCAGCCCACTGGCCTTTGTGTCACCCAACAATGATGGCACCGGAGCACCACAGCCAGGGACGGATCATTGTCCGGCTCAGCCAATGGGAGAGCAACGAATAGACGTTTATGTCATGTGTGAGTTTCTGTGCATACGTGTGTGTATGTGCATGGTAATGCAAAGGTGAATGCATGTGGAGTCTTTCACTGCGAGCTTTTGCATCTGCTCTGTGACGAAGGGGAGGGGGACGTCACACAAAGAAAGAGCCAATCAGACATTAGCTGTTTGGATTTATGCCAGGGTTTTTAGGCTTGTAAGACTTTAGTACAAGTGGCAAAAGCCAGTTTAAAAAAAAAAAAAAAAGAGTCAGCTGAGACGAGATGCCCTATACACCGTCTGGCTTTTTCTGTGACCGGTTGATCCGGGAACGAGAGAGGAGAGACGGGGAAGGGTCTCTGAACAAGCCCCTCCGCTTCAACGGCCAGGACTTCAGCTCCCTGAGACAGGAGTGTCTCCAGAGGAAGAGCCTGTTCGAGGATGAATCTTTCCCGGCCACCGTGGAGTCTTTGGGCTTCAAGGAGCTCGGACACAAGTCCAACAAGGTCAAGAACATCGTCTGGAAGAGGCCCAAGGTAGGAGGGGGTTAGAGCGGGGCTGGGTGCACAGGAGAGGCACGCTGAGGGGATGGAGCACATGCGGGAGGTTATTTTTGATACACGGCAACATCAAATCTGAGTGGAAATCTTAACTGCTGTCATTGGATTTTACCTGGAGACGCCCCAGTGTTCCTGCGTGGATGGATTGGAATTAAGTTAGTGTGTCGCTGCACAGCCTTAAAGAGTCATTGTGCAAATGATTTCTGTTTTTTCCTCTGATATAACGGATGTTTTCTGACTTATCTCTGCTCCCTGTCTGTAAAGACAACTGTGGTCTAGTCAGTAAAAGATACATCCAATCCTTAGACTCACAAAATCTGAGTAACAGCTGACACGACATCAATTACTGGTTAACTCTTTCTTTATTACTGTCAACAGGAAATCTGTGAGAATCCTCAGTTCATTGTTGGAGGAGCCAGTAGGACAGACATCTGCCAGGGAGACCTCGGTAAATTATGTCTCTTTATGCACAGTAATAACATCAGAGTGTGAAATGACATTCATGTTTTTGTCATTTTTTTGTCAAGTTTCAGTGATGTTTAAACCCCAGCCTCGTGTTAGTGAGTTAAAACAAGAATGAAACACGTCTGTGTGATGACAAAAGGAGGAAATCCACTTGAAAAAATAACTTCAACTCGTTTCTGTCATTGTTTGTGGTGCGTTAACTGTTTCTAGTATTGTTGAAACTCACTGACCGAAGCAAAAACGCACAGTGTGACAGGACTGTACATTCTCTCAGTGTGGGTATCATTCAGTGACAGTCTGTATTCAGGCGGCTTTGAGTGCTAACAGGGGAGCAAATATCCCATCGATCCCCCCGCGCACGGCCTCTCCGCCTGCAGCGGCCTCCCCATATTGTGCTTACTCTTTTGGAAGGGAATCCAACCAGCAGCACTTCTCATTGTTGTTGAGTTCAGACTGCAAATAAAGGGGGACCAGAGGGACAAAGGTCCTGGCAGACACTGTTAACCGTTGCCTGTTGAAAAACTTACATTGTTTCCAGTAACACCCTGTCACACACCTGGACAATCGCAAAACACGGAGGTCAGCACTCAGCGGAGGTCGTTTCCTCCTGCAAAACAAAAAAATGTCAAGCAGAAGAGTTCAGTCTTCGTTGTTGTGAGTGAGAGGTGTGTGTTCTCTAACGTGGCAGCTATTTATCGTTGAAGGAAGGAAATCCATGCAGTGAGAATTTTGGATATCACACCATCTTAAAAGTTCAAACCAGGGATGTCCCGATCTGATCTCGAAGATCGGCATCGGGGCCGATTCAGGCATTTTTTAACTGATCAGTATCGGCTATAATGAGCTACATAGAGCCTGACATAATATTTATTTTTTACGTCAGCAAGCGTTTTTCCACTCGTGAAGCTTTCACGCACAGCAACTCCGTGAGAGCAGCCGCCATCAACTCCCCAACTCCACCCTTTCTGTCTCCACTCCTTCACTCTGCTAAGCTCCAGTGCATGAGCGAGGGCTAAGCCGCACCAGCAGCGAAACACTACACGCTATAAACGACAGCAAAATGCAGAATGAGACTGTTTATTTATGTTATTTACCAAAGTTAGAAGCTCTTATTTAATTTCAGCTCATTTGCTTATCATGTTTGGCACATGGTGTTTCACCGTCCTGCTCGCAGGAGAGACAGACAGCAACAACAGGACTGAGTTAAATAACCTTCAAGTGCCTGAAGTGTGTACTGTGCAGCTGTAATATTTAGGAAAACAGAAGTATTGGATCGAGACTCTGGATCGGCTGACTCAATATTAAATTACTTAAGGAGCAAAAAAAACTTTACCCAGACTTTGCTAGTTCCATCGGCTCCCATTCTTGTTATGTGTGCATGAAAATGGCTCTGCTGTAATGAAAGGCCTGCATGTAAGAGTTTTATTTAGGCGAGTTAAATAAAAGTGTTTTCTGTGTTAAGGTTCGTTTGGGTTCAAAGTTCATTTCAACAGCAACCTCTCCTTCAAAAAACATGTCTAACAAGTCACCAGTACCGCCTTCTTCTACCAAAAAACACATCTTCACCCATCACTCTCCCCCTCTGCTGCTGAAACTCTCACCCATACCGTCATCACATCCAGAGCTGACTGACTGTAACAGCATTCTTTATAGTACATTGTCCAAAGTCATAAATAAACTCCCAATACATCCAAAACTTTGCTGCCCGTCTGCTCACTCACTTCCACTCCTGCAATCACATCAAAGATCATCACAAAGAGCCTCCACTGGCTCCCTGTCCCACAACGTATCCAACTCAGAGTCTTCACTCACAAAGCCCTCCATAACCGGGCCCCCTCTTATCATGACCTGCTCCACCACCACACTCCTTCCCATAGTCTCAACTCCTCTGATGCCAACCTTTGACTCCACCCTCAGGACAGAGCCTTCTCCATAGCCGCCCCCTCCCTCTGGAACACTCTCCCCAAATATATTAAAGACTGCACAGACCTGTCCCACTTCAAATCAAAAGCCATCTTTTCAAAATGGCTTCTAATGTGTGAATGATGTTGTGTATTTTACTGTATTCTATTTTGATAATTTCTAACTAATGTGAAGTGTCTTTGAGTACCATGAAGAGCGCTCTGTAAATAAAATGTTTTATTATTATTATTAGGTGACTGCTGGTTGCTGGCCGCCATCGCCTGTCTGACCTTGAATGAGAAGCTTCTGTACCGTGTGGTTCCCCAGGAGCAGAGCTTCTCTGAGGGCTATGGAGGCATCTTCCACTTCCAGGTCAGAAACAAACATCTAATCGCCGTAGATTCAGTCCTCGTTAAAGGAATACGTCACCCACAAATGATCAATTACTCACCCTTTATTATGTTATCATAATGAAGAAAACTTTGTTTTTCGAATGAAGAATTAAAAATTAATTTTAGGTAAACGGAGAAATAATCCTTCTGATTCAAGTGTTTAAAGTTTGTAGAAGTTTGAGTGCCAGTATTTTCTCATGCTTGATCCTCTGTATTGTTTCTCCTTCTGTCCTTCAGTTCTGGCGTTACGGCGACTGGGTCGATGTCGTCATTGACGACCGCATCCCAACCTTCAACAACCAGCTGGTCTTCACCAAGTCTGCCGAGAGGAACGAGTTCTGGAGCGCCCTGCTGGAGAAGGCCTACGCCAAGTGAGTACTGAGCTGTTTCATTCTGCAGTGCTGTATTCTCTGAATGTTCACCTTCGACTGAGTGCTCACATGGAAGAACAGTTGGCTACGACTTTTTTTGTTTTATTTGGTTGGAGATTTGTGATTTTTTGCAGCTACACACAGAATATCAACAGTGTTTAAATTTGAATATCTGGGCTGCAGCCTTTGCTCATTTAATACGTCCTATTTGGAATCACAAACACACTACTGCTCACGTTAGGGCAAAATAATACAGGGGGAAAGGGAAAACAACTGAATTTGACCAGGAAAGTGTCTCACTAACATTAAAAATCAAGATAAAGCTAATAGCAGCACATATAACAGAGTAAATGTGACATCTGTGCTCTTGCCCTGTCCAGGCTGCACGGCTCCTACGAGGCCCTGAAGGGTGGAAACACCACCGAGGCCATGGAGGATTTCACCGGTGGAGTCACTGAGTTCTACGAGATGAAGGAAGCTCCAAAAGAGCTCTACAAGATCATGAAGAAAGCTCTGGAGAGAGGCTCCCTCATGGGCTGCTCCATCGATGTGAGTCACACGTTTAATATGTGACTGTGATACAGACGATGAGGACTATTACACACAGATTAAAGGAATACATCACCTACAGAGTGACCGTTTGTATATCAGTTACTCACCTCGTGTTACATTGAATTTGTGAAGAAAACTTTGTTTTTCTGGCATACCTCCAGGAGGAACGAAGAATCCAAAAACTGAGAACGTTCTTGATGAATTGAAGTCATAGGGGTCCACGTTTAACAGCAGCAAAATAACATCTGTTAACAAACTCTCACACAACTCGTGCAGTATATCCAAGTCTCATTTATCCAGTCATATGTTCAGTACTTCCCAAATACATGCATTTTCCCTTAAACCTTACTATTACTAAACAGTTTCTTCAAAGTGCGTCATCTGCATATAGTTTTTATTACTTAATTAAGAGCATTACTTGAAATAAAAAGCTGGTTGTGTTATAATATTTCTACAATATGAATGGAGACATGGTGTATTTTGTGTGTCTGCAGTCCCTGGTTCCTGCTCGCTTTGAGACTCGTACTGTGACGGGACTCGTGAAGGGTCACGCCTACTCTGTGACGGCTGTGGAGGAGGTAAAGCTGGTGGCTCATGGGAAAATAGTGTAATGTGACTGTTCAACTCTGAGGTCCTGCAGAGCTTCACACACACAGGAATAATGTCACTGTCAGTCTAGGGTCATTAATAAATACGGTTTCAGGACATATGAGTTCAAATGTGACTGTTCTTGTGTTTCCCTACAGTGCAAATCGTCTCAGCACAAGGAGTCTAAGGTTCGTCTGGTGCGTCTCAGGAACCCGTGGGGTCAAGTGGAGTGGAACGGTCCCTGGAGTGACAAGTAACCACCTTTACTCATAGTTAAATCTTAAACTGTTTTGTTACGGAGGGGCTAGAGTTTGATGAAGGTACAATCATGATGTCTTAATTTCTACAATAATTAAAGTGATAGTCTGGGTTTTTTGAAGTGGGCTTGTATGAGGTTCTTATTTACAGTCACTCAGTATGTTTCCATGCACAGTGAAGTGGAGCTACAGTTACAGCTCAACTACAAATTATATTCAGCCACAAAATAAACCTGAAGAGCTGCAAATCAAAACAGAAGTACAGAGAGTTGTTGACTAGAGATGAAACACCGTCTCATCTAGTTGAGTTGGTGTGAACCGGCAGGTTTTTACAACATTGCAGAACAATGCGTTGCAAGTAGGTGCACATTTCAACTTGTCTCGTCCTGAATCTTTAGTCTAAACTGGGCTTAACTAGTAAATGTGATGTAGTTTGGTGGCGTTTGTTATGGGAGGCAAGACTGTCCTGCATGTGTGTGTGTGGAAAAGTACTGTAACCAGGCCAGCAAGTGCAGCAGACACAGAAGAGCATGCTTTTCCAAAATGAAAATTTTAATATGGGTTCTTGAAAACTCATGAAAATGTGTGGGAACAAATATAAGGTAAAGCTGTGAAAATACTCTCAGTATAGCGCACACTTAAACTGATATTGGCTCTTTTCGGTGCAACTTTTTTAGGTGGCTAAAATGCATTTGCTTCTGACCCTCATCCACAGCAGTAGATAGATCTATAGATAAATACCTCATACAAGCCTACTTAAAAAACTCTGAACTTTCCCTTTAAGCTCAACTCTGTAGTTAACTCTGTAATAACTTCAGGTAACGTCACTATTTTCTGCTTCCTCTCCATCAGCTCCAAGGAGTGGGTCACTCTGTCTAAGGCTGAAAAAGAGAAGCTGCAGCACCAGAGTGCCGAGGATGGAGAGTTCTGGTGAGAGATTTCCACAGTTTAACCGCAACTGTGAAATGTTGATTCAATGGACAGAATCTCATGTTTTTCTGCCAACAGAAGTGAATTTTGTTTAGTTTATAGGGTGATTAAAAGGAACAGGAGGCAAATTGCAAATACAAATAATTTCTGTAATGAAACAGGCATGTATTTCAACACAGCTTTGAGTTTTATTCAGCTTATATCATCCATTTTTTAAGTTTTATTGGTGTCTAGAGGGAGTCAGGAGCTCCACTGTGCTGAGCTGTGATGCCGGATATTAATCTTAATGTCCTGATCTCCTCTAGGATGTCATTCGAGGACTTCAAGAAGAACTACACTAAGATCGAGATCTGTAACCTCACCCCTGACGCCCTGGAGGACGATAAGATTCACAAGTGGACGGTTTCTGTGAACGAGGGTCGCTGGGTGAGAGGCTGCTCCGCTGGTGGCTGCAGGAACTACCCAGGTACGTCAGTCTACAGAACAACACAACAAATTTTAACCCCACAAACAGAAGATGACTTTTTCTTTAATTAATGCATTTATTAGTTTAACCTTTGAGTCTTTGTCTCAGCATTCAGGGGTGAAAGATGTATTCACATTAAAGTAAAAGTAGCTATACCAGACTGTGGAAATACTCCATTACATGTCCTGTATTGAAAACATTACTTAAGAACATATACAAGAGTGTTATTAGCAAAGAAAAGTATTAAAAGTAAAAGTCTACCTGTGAGTGTTGCTTATTAGGGTTCTCATGTTTAATAATGCTTCCTAAATGTCGTGCAGACACTTTCTGGACCAACCCTCAGTACCGCCTTCGTCTGCTGGAGGAGGACGACGACCCCGAGGACAATGAAGTGGGCTGCACCTTCGTGGTGGCTCTGATGCAGAAGAACAGGCGGAAAGAGCGCAAGATGGGAGCCAACCTCTTCACCATCGGATTCGCCATTTATGAGGTGACCTGTCCTTCTTCACCACAAAGAGACTGTGTGACAGACAAGTCAAGTGATTATTTAAATGGAGTCTGGTGGGTTTGGTGATGGTGATTTCAGGGCTGTTTCTGGTTAAACTAAAGGATCTCACTCTCTAACACAAAGCTCTATCTCTGTAGGGATCCTTTCATAATGTTGTCAGACACTTAGAATATTAATCTGAGCCTGTCAGTGACAAAAGACAATCACTGCTAGTGGATGTAAATTGCAGCTCTCTCGTGCACTACTGGACCAGTTTCAAAAATTCACATGTAAGCCACATGTAAAAATAGGGTCCAGGTTGGAGAATGCTGATCTTACCCTTTACTTAAATTAAGTTAGTTTTTGGTTTTGATTTTGCATCCTGAAACAACACAAACACATGTTCTTCCTGTCTCTCTGCAGGTGCCAAAGGAGGTAAGGAAGCTGTGAACAAACCGTCACAGTGGAGCAGCAGTTTGCAAGTTAATTACACCCTACACTGTTTTCATATCTCATATGCTTCCAACTTCTATGTCTGTGAGTGTTAGAACTGTTTCCCTTCAACATGTCCCACCCACTCTGTTGTGACTCCCCCCTCCAGATGCACGGGAACAAGCAGCACATGCAGAAGGACTTCTTCCTGTTCAACTCCTCCAAAGCCCGCTGCAAGTCCTACATCAACCTGCGCGAGGTGACCCAGCGTTTCCGCCTGACCCCCGGGGAGTACGTCATCGTCCCCTCCACATACGAGCCGCACCAGGAGGGAGAGTTCATCCTGCGAGTCTTCTCTGAAAAGAAGAACACCTCAGAGTGAGTGGGTGAGGGCGGTCAGGGTGGCCTGCAGGGGGCGAGCTGGGTGAGAGGAGGGGACGGGGACGCAGTTTAACACTGTTAGAAGAAAAGTTACAGTTAGATATGTTTGGTAGATGCTTAATGTATGTATGATGTTTCTTCTTTCTAGTAGGGCTGGGTACTGGAATACAACATTTATCACAACCATATCGGTTATTGGCTCATTTTTAGAGGATAAAAAAACGATCTTTAAGAGTTTGGCCTTTTCCTCAGGATTATGTTTGAAAAACCCAGTTGTGATTTCCACCTCACAAAAAGGCTGCATCGTTGGTTCAGGCAGCAACTAACTATTATTATTATAGATTAATCCAACAGTTATTTTCTCAATTAATACATTTTTGTAGAAGATAATGAAAAATGAGAATGTGGTTCAAAACCATAAAAGTAGCAAAAACTTTGCGTTGTCGTCTGTTTACGAGTTGCAGCGGTGCCGATGTGTTTTCAGCTTAACGTTAGCTGCTAGTTGCGTTAACGTAGTGTATTTACAGTCTATGGTTAATTGTGATAATGCTAATTTTCACTAGCAAAAAACAGGTTTAAATAATAGAAACAAAATAGAGGGTCTATTAGTGCAACTAAATGCCAAACAAGATGCTTTAAGACGACTGAGACTGAGAAAGCAACAGCTGCGGTGACTATGCCTATACTCTGTGAATCTGGGGTTACGCCATCGTTACGTTACCCAACCAGCATTGTTACCGTGGCAGCAACTTGTCAATGAACAGCACCTAGCTGTCACTCAACTCAACGGCGCCCTAAAATATGCAGAAATTTAAGCCTTAATAACTGTTAAACAGGTGAGTTATATGAAAATTCACCCTCCATGCAGTTGTCTTTAATATTGAAATGAGCTATAGAAACCAAAACCTTTATTGTACCAGGCTGTAAACATGTTTATTTCTGCTGTAAAGTTGGACATTTAAACACGGAGGTCTGTGGGGATTGACTCGCTCTTGGAGTCAGCCTCAAGTGGACATTAGAGGAACTGCAGTTTTTGGCATTTTTACGCATTCACTTCATTTTTCAGCTCTGGAGGTTGCCGCTTGTCTGTAACTGATGTAAAGTCAGCTTGGGCTCAAAAGTTCTTCTAATATGCTAAAACTGAAACTTTGTGAGAAATCACAACTGGAGTTTTTTACATTCAGAAAAGACAGATGTCTGTGTGTGTTTTAGACACTGAAAATGTCTCAGATGTTACTTTTGTAGATGATAAAATGTGCATTTGTTTTAGCACGATAAATATCCCAAAGGTAACGTGACAAAATAGAAACAAAATGTCCGACAGTACCCAGCTCTACTTGTAGATATTTAAAGTAGCAGCTGCAGGACTGATTTATCCACCCTCCATGTGCATGTTACAGTGCGGGTTTGTGTGTATGTTGATGAGGGTGGGGCTTTGTCTGGGTGCATGGCGGGTGGGACACAAACCACCAAGAACAAACAATTTTAACGGCGATTTGATTTGTAGAACTGGAAGAAATCGGCCCCAGTTCGAAGCTGTTATGGAATCTTTTTTAGGACAAGCGACTTCAGATTTGGGCACGCTCCGGTAAACTTTCAAAGTATTCAATACTGCATATTCAAGCCTCAACAAACATCCACCCCAACCCCCACCCACCTCCATCCCCACTGCCCTGGAGGACCAGACAGCACGCAGAGCTGGCCTGCACTCTGATGGACCGGGACCAGCTGTGAATCAGGCTGTGGGATGGATGTGCAAATACCATTAGTTAGTTAGAAGGGTGTGGGTTATAACATAGTAACTAACAAACTATCTTAACCCCCATCATATACAAAATCAAGAAGAGGATGATTTCTACAAACAAGAGTCCCCAAAATCAGAGAAATCAAGAGAAAACTCTCTTGACAGGAGGAAGCAGCAGGTGGTACTGAACTAACACATTTTATTCACAGCCTCTGTCACTGTTTGTGGATTCATTTTGTCTCTGTAGTCCAGTGTGAGTATTTAGAGATGCTGTAATGAGTCAGTGATGTTTCAGACTTTAATAACATGATTGTAGTAAACAGATGAGTGCACAGGCTTGTGGTCCAGATGAGATGTTGTTGTCACCATGATGACTGCTGTTTGTTCGTCTTCACCCAGGGAGATAGAGAACAGGATCGAGGCCGATCATCCAGTGGTAAGTTTCCTTTGGTTCCCGTCATGACTCCAAGAGACGCTGACTTTTCCTCATCTGTTACAGGTTGAAAAATACCAAAGTCACCCTTTAAGAGCTGCAGCATGACAAAGCTCTCTTCCTCTGCAGCTTTAGTTTCTGTTCCATATTTGTATCCGAGAAATTCAAACCTGTTCTTACATGAAAACCACAGTAAAGAGTGCAGTGTTGTTCTGCATCCTAGAGAACGTAGTCACATTTAAACATATGTTAAAAAATATTCTGTCTATATGTTCACCATCCATCGTTCATTCTTAACGGGACAGTTCACCCCCAAATCAAAAATACATATTTTACCAAACTATACCCGCCAATGTTATCACAAAGCAGAAGGAAGTGTGCATCTACTCATGAACAGGAGACTCATGCTTGTGACAGTGCGAAATGTAAATGTTAAAGTCGTTTTTCTCAGCTGAGCTGTAATGTTAGCTAGCTCAGTGATGCTAAGTGAGCTAGCAGTAGATGCACTCTTCCTTCTGCGCAGCGATACAGTTGGCGGGAGTAGTTCAGTACAAAGAAGATAGTTCCTACATGATACTGCTCACAACAAGGTCTGTGGATTATCTTGAGTAACCGGGTCATGATTTCTGGATTCTGGAGTTTTTCAAATGTAGTTTTTTGGCACTTTGAGCTCCACAAGCTGAGTGACATCTAAACTGGAGAGAAGCCGATATCTCCAACACTTAACAACTCACACCAAAACTATCTAGATTGATAAACAGAACTACAAGTGAGAGGAAAATGTGTTGTTTTGATTTTGGGTTGAACTGTCCCTTTAAAGATCCTAAATAATAAAAACCCATGAAGGCAGTTCTGTTCTGTATAAAGAGAGTTATTCACAAACATGTTTTCCTTTCACATCCTCTCCCTCTCGTCTCTTTATCTCTTTCTTCTTTGTGGCTCTATGACGCCTCAGCCGGCGCCGGCCTCAGCGGGGGAAGAGAGCGAGGAGGACCAGCAGTTCAGAACTATTTTTCAGGAGATAGCCGGTGATGTGAGTACAAGAAGTACAGCAAGACATCAAACATACAGATAAGAAAATAACTAGTTTGTGTTTATGAAATGGTCCTTATTAACTTTTGTTTTCAGCTTTTACAACTAACATCTTAAGACATTAACAATGTGATCAAAGTCAAATTTTAATGGTCGTCTCTTTCTTTTCTTTCTACTGTCTCCTCCTCTTGTCTGGCCGCTCTCGCAGGACATGGAAATCACAGCCAACGAACTGAAGAACGTTCTCAACAGAGTGATCACCAAACGTGAGTCCAGTTAGATCAGCTGAACTGTTTATCACAGCATCACTGTCATGTTAACACTCAGTTCAAATCAAATCAAATCAAAGATGGAGGAGGAGAATTGTACTGAGTTGAGCACTTAATGTTGTAATGAGGGGTGTGTCAGGTGTGTCAGGTGGTATCCACATGAACGCCAGGACCAAAGGTATCTCATCATAACATTGGATTGTAACAAAATGATCAGTCCACTTCACCTGTCAGTGGCTTAATGTTGCGGCTGATCGATGTGTGACTCTTTAACATTTAGTGATTTGTATCAGTTGCTAAAACCAACTCCAACAGCACATATTAGATGCTTAAACGTATTTGTGTGCAGATATTTGGTCCAGAAAGAATCTATATGTTGGATAGTAGGTTTTGACAGCATAAATCTCTGCAGTCACCTCCCTACAGACATGATATAGAACTGCTGTCGTTATCGTTTGTCTTCTAAGTCTTGCACTTGGTTGTATTCCCTCCAGACAAGGACCTGAACACAGAGGGCTTCAGCCTGGAGAGCTGCAGGAGCATGATTGCTCTGATGGACGTATCCTTTGTATCGAGTGCATCGGGCTGGCTGTGTTGTCTGTAGGAGGCACAACCTGCCGAGACCCATGGCAGGGTCTGTGATGATGCCCACAGGGCCTCGGCCTCAAGTCACCACACTAACACAGCGATAACTCACTTCAACATACATTTGTTATCATCCAACATGTTTAACCAGGTAAGTCCTGGTGAGATCAATGATCTCTCTTTCAAGGGAGACCTGGCCAAGACAGCAGCATAAGAAAAAGTTACAAACAACAATAACCACAATAAAAACATGAATGATGCACAGCAACATGTAGAAATATTAAAACACCTTCGCACAATGACAAGAACCAGCTGATTCATTCACCCTTGTATTTATGTGAGCTCTAAAATCAGGCAGAGACCAACTCTCTTAGTTTTAAATCTTTTTTAAGGCTATCCCAAGTAAGGGGAGCAGAGCACATAAAAACACCTCCTGTCAGAGGTGTTTGGGGCCACGTCCTACCTGTAGGAGGCCCCGGGGCAGACCCAGAACACGCTAGAGGGATTATATATCTCATCTGGCCTGGGAACACCTCGGGGTCCTCCAGGAGGAGCTGGAAAGAGTTGCTGGGGAGAGGGACGTCTGGGGTATTTGCTCAGCCTGCTGCCCCCATGATCCGGCTTTGGATAGGCAGTTGAAAATGTATGTATGGATGGATGGTTTAAAAGTAAGGGAGTCGGCTAGCCAAATACTGAGATATTTGTTACAACAGACATCTTCTAACATCTTTCCCTGAGCAGTAATAACATCAGGAGTGTTCACAGCCTTCGTTCTAGCATTTGAAACATACATTACCTTATTTTAATTGGCATTTAAAACCACCTTTAGTTGAGAAAGCTGAGTCTGGACAAAATTGAAGACAGCCTGTGAACCTGCACAATACATCACTGTATCGTCCACATAGAAATTAAATTTGGTACCATCCACGTTTTGATTTAAACTACGGATATAGATCGAAAATAACAGCTGACCTAAAACACAACCTTGGGGTACACCTTTACAAGGTGAGCCCATCAAATTGGACGCATTAGGACCTTTCTGAGAGGTAATTCACAAACCAGCCCACTGCCTGATGGGATATACCAATACCAGTCAATCTCTGAATCAAAATATGATGTCGGGGCGCCTGGTGGCTTAGCAGGTAGTGCAGCCATATACAAAGACAACACACTAAATTATTATACAGTCCACTCAGCTGATACAGTAAGTTAGTGATTATTTAAACACACCAGTAATGGAAGTATTCAGATTTTTTACTGAAGTAAAAATACTTGCTGTGAAAATACTCCACTAAGAGTAAAAGTCCTGAATTCAAAACCTTACCTTGTAAAAGTGTGTGTACGTTTTATCAGCTCAATGTACTTAAATGATTTAAAGTAAAGTATTGATTGTTCAGTAAAATTTGGACGGTCAGTTCCAGGCTCAACGCTGCAACATGAAGCCGGTTGTTTTTGGTTTTTGGTCTTAACTGCTTGTGTTCAGATGGACGGGACAGGTAGACTCAACCTTCAGGAGTTCAGACATCTGTGGAATAAGATCAAGCAGTGGCAGGTGGGAACTCAGGTTTCTTTCTCTCTATATATAACAGCAGTAAGACTCTGGTAATTCCCATCAGATTAACACAGATTCGATCTCTTTCAGGGAATCTTTAAGCACTATAACGCTGATCAGACCGGCAGCATCAACAGTTACGAGATGAGGAATGCTGTCAATGACGCAGGTAATAACTCTTCTTATTCTGTTCTCTCAGTTCAGCCACATTACAGAAAGACAGATTTCTTTTCCACCTATTAAAAACATCCATGCAGATTTTGGGGGATTTTAGATTTCTATTAACTCTGGAAGGAGAAGTTTTAGAGGCAGAAATCTCAAAATGTCAGTAAATAAAACAACCTGAGGGACCAGACATTACCAGGGATGTTTGTAATGTTCTTGAACTGATCCTTTAAGGTTGTTGTTTACAATACTCGAATATTTAACACTTGGAAAAGTACTTCACAGTGGTTTTTCAGATTCTACAAATGTGATCAAAGCTGCTGAAAATGACTGTTAAAGGAATACTTCACCCTCCAAGTGATCGTGTGTGTATGAGTTGCTCACCTTGTGTTACGTTGATTTCATGGAGAAAAATTCATCAAAACATCAAAACATTTGTTTACAAACTGACACTACTTGTGCAGTATAATCCGAATCTCATTTATTTAGTCGTGGATGTGGAGTTGAGGACTTTTGTCTGTTTTTTGGGGATTTCGTTGGATGGGACTTGGGGCGCAGTGGCCCAGATTCGATTCCAACCTGTGGCCCTTTGCCGTGTGTCTCCTTATTCTGCACAAGTTGTATGACTGTAAACAGATGTCTCGATGTAGTTTTGCTGATGTTAAACGTGGCCCCCCCGTGACTTAAATGCATCAAGGATTTCCTCCAGTTTAGGATTCTTTGTTCACCGTGGAGACATGCGAGAAAAACAAAGTTTTCATTACTAACTTATTGTAAGACAGGGTGAGTTACTGATATGCAAATGATCATTTGGTGACTTAAGTGTTCCGTTAGTGCTCTTTTTTTCAGCTTGAACTATTTGTGTTTTGGCAAACCAGCAAATCAGTCTGAACCTGAACCCTGAAATATAAAAAATGGTCTCTGAGAGCAGAAGATGTTTATCAGTCATGGACTTATGTTGGGGTCATTGTGAGCTCATGATATTGAATCATATTTTATACGTAAACATGCGTGTTTAAAGACATTTAATGAAAGTGTGTGCTGCGGATGAACTTACAGCTTGAACTCACCCTCTAAATGTTGTCGTCACTGTACAGTCATGTGTCTTGTGTCCCGCTCAGGCTTCCGTCTCAACAACCAGCTGTACGACATCATCACCATGCGCTACGCAAACGAGAACATGAACATCGACTTCGACAGCTTCATCAGCTGTCTGGTCCGGCTCGAAGCCATGTTCAGTAAGTCGCTGCCTCACAAACAAACAAACAAACACAATCACTGACGCATGATTCTCTGTGGAGGAAGCCTTTGTGTTTATTTAAAAATAAAAAAGAAAGTACTGAGGCAACCTCTGGTTCACCTGGTAGAGTGTGTGCCACATATATGCTCCTCCCTTTGCCAACTTTCCTGTCATTAAAGGCAAAAGCACCCCAGAAAATATTCTACAAAAAATGAAAGCACTGTAACAGCCAAGAGACAGTGAGTTACTGCCCCAAGCGATGGAGTCTAAGTATGTCGGGGTCTTGTTCATGAGTGAGGGTAGAATGGAGTGTGGGATTGATCAGCGGTGNTACAGTCATGTGTCTTGTGTCCCGCTCAGGCTTCCGTCTCAACAACCAGCTGTACGACATCATCACCATGCGCTACGCAAACGAGAACATGAACATCGACTTCGACAGCTTCATCAGCTGTCTGGTCCGGCTCGAAGCCATGTTCAGTAAGTCGCTGCCTCACAAACAAACAAACAAACAAACAAACAAACACAATCACTGACGCATGATTCTCTGTGGAGGAAGCCTTTGTGTTTAATTATAATTTAAGTATTAGGGCGACCTTTGGCTCACCCGGTAGAGTGTGCGCCACATACAGGCTCCTTTCTCTCCCAATTTTCCTGCCTATCTACAGCTGTTATGACATTAAAGAAAAAATATTCTAAAAAAAAAAAAAGAAGCCAAGAGACAGAGAGTTACTGCCCCACGAGAAGGAGTTCAAGTATCTCGGGGTCTTGTTCATGATTGAGGGTAGAATGGAGGGTGAGATGGATTGGCGCTGCGCCAAACTGTCATGGTGAAGAGGGAGCTGAAGGCGAAGCTTTAGATTTACTGGTCCATCTATGTCCCAACCCTCACCTATGGTCATGAGTCATGAAAGAATGAGGTCGTGGATGCAAGCAGCCGAAATGAGTTTCCTCTGTAGGGTGTCTGGGCTCAGCCTTAGAGACAGGGGGAGGAGCTTAGATTTCCAGAGGGAGCTCGGAGTAGAGCTGCTGCTCTTTTGCATCGAAAGGGGTCAGTGGAGGGGATTTGAGCATCTGATCAGGATCCTCCTGGGCCCCTCACGTTACAGGTATTCTGGGCATGTCCCACTGGTAGGAGGCCCCGGGGCAGACCCAGAACACAGTGGAGGGATTACATATCTCATCTGGCCTGGGAACAAGAGGCGAAAACAAGGTCACCTGGGTCTGGTATCATAAAACATTACTCATTAGGTGGCTAATCATGACTGTGTTGTCATTCTGAGCCCCTGCACCGTGTGTCTGTGTATGTTAAAGTAGTTTAAAGAGCTCTTGGATGAAGTGTGTCTCACTCATGTTGATGCTTGTGTCTCTCCAGGGGCGTTCCAGGCCTTCGATCAGGATGGAGATGGTACGATCAGACTCAGTGTCCTGGAGGTGAGAGCTGCGACAACATGCTACCTATAAACTGTACTCAGATATATAGTACATGTTTTCCTTTGGGCAGCTGATATGTGCTGTGCTGCTGTTACTGCTGAAGCATCAACCTGAAGCAAAGGTTTTTCTAAACTAGCTCAGTAACTGGATATAACTCAATATTCTGTTGGGTTTAATGTGACATCAGAACTTTTTTTTAAAGATTATTTAGAGAATATGAACCAAAATCTATCAGTAGAAGCACCCTGGATGATCACCAGGAGAGGAAATATGAAAAAACAACCTTGAACAACACAAAATTAATTTGAAATACTCAGACTTTTCTCTAATCTTTGCTATTTTCTTTGTATATACTGGAAACTTTACCTCTTCTGACTATTTTTGATTTAAAAATGAAGCTTTTGCCACAGGGAAAATTATTAAACTCTTACTCAGATATTTATGATCAATCTATCACTCACGCATTTTTCATGTGAAGTGTAAGTTAAATAGAAAATGTCCAGCAGGGGTTTTAAGCAGATTCACTGACTCTTGTTCTTCTCTCCGTCCTCAGTGGCTCCAGTTGACCATGTACGCCTAGACAGGCCCATCTTCCTCCAGGTGAGCTCCACTCCACACGAGGACCAGACCTGCCAGCCTTTACCTCAATATTCAGTGTGCCCGATCGTCGTTAGCTCTCATCCACCTCACCTCCAGCCTCCCCTCCCTCCTCAGCTCTGCTCTTTCTACTCTGAGATGTTCAACATGCTTCTTCAACTTCATCTTTTCTTCCTCTTTCTGGGTCTCAGGCTTTCTGCATTTCTTTCTCTGCTCTCGTCTTTTCATTATCATCGAAATATCAGTCTCTCCTTTCAGCCATTAGCCTGTTTTTTTTTTTTGTTTTTTTTTTTTTCTTCCAAAGTCACTTGTCCCGTACTTTTTCTCAGGCATCAAACACACACAACCTCTTTTTTTCTGTCACAATACCTCACAGAGCTCCTTCTACAGTACCACCCTCCCACGTCATCTTCTTCTACTGTTATCACACTGAGCAGCAAGGCCGTTCTTCCTGTATTCACCCCAGTGAACTGGGCTCTCTGGTGGACAGTGAATAAACTTGTGAATCACTCCTTCACCTGTTATATTTCTGATACCCCCCCCACCCCCACCCCCACCCCACCCAGTTTCTTTCCAGGCACCACCCTGTTTTTAATCACTTATTTTTGTCAATAAAACTCCTGCTGGACTTTTTGTGGACCTCAACAATCAGTCACACTTCACCCTCCCTGGTGACTGTGCTGGGTACGAGCCATCTAGCGCTCCCTGGTGGACAAACTCAGGCTTCTCCACGACGACTGTCCCGTCTTTCAGCTCTTCATGTGGATGGAGGAGATTCAAGAACAAAACTGAGGAGCCGACGAGTTTTTACTTTAACGCCGACGTTCAAGGTTATAAAATATATGGATTTGAAAGAATATGGCTAATGGGTTGGACTGCAGCTTTTTGTGATTTTTTTCCTACTAAGGCTTTGGTCAATGAGTGTACTGCATTTTTAACCATTTTAACCAAATAAATAAATAAATGTGTAGTTATTGGTTTGAGTGCGTTACCAGTAGACTTGATGTGAAAATTGTGGCCTTTTTTTAAACCTTTTAAATGTGATTTGAGACGTGACGTGAGATTTATTTAAAGGAACAGTGTGTGGGATTTAGTGGCATCTAGTGGTGAAGACTGCAGATTGCAACCAGCTAAAACTTCTCCCATGTGCCGTTCCTTCAGTGTTCACTGTTCAGGAGGTTTTTACTGAGAGCAAAATTATCCACAGAGGTCTTTCTTTACAAAACAAACAGACCAGCTGATTTAAACTGGCAGAAACACTGAATAAAGCAGTTTCATGTTACGAATCAGTGTTTCTCTAATGCTGTTTGGCATGTTGGAGAATGGCCCTAAAACCTGCTAATGTGTGCTCACCTTTTTTCTCCAATAACATAAAGGGTTTTTACAGGGAGGTCTCTTCCTCTCCAATATAAACTGACCAGGTGATTTAAACCAGTAAAAACACTGACTAAAGCAGTTTTACGTTAAAACTAGAATTACAGCCACGCAGTTGAACACCTCTGAGCACCAGTCAAGTTGCAGTTACAGTCTCCATTCATGTCAGTGAAAACATGGACGCTTTGAACAGAGATCTGATTAGTGTCACCAATTCAGTATCTGACCAAATGTCTCCCCTTCTGTTCCTGAGATATGACGTTAAAACATGATGATGTCACAGTCAAGCTGACCTTTGACCTTTTGACTTTCATTATTTTATCCTGTTAGACATTTGTGTGAAATTCTGTCATAATTAGTGAATGATTTTTTTGAGTTATAGCCAAAAACATATTTTGTGAGGTCACAGTGACCTTTGACCACAAAATTCTAATCAGTTCATTTGTGAGTCTAAGTGGACGTTTGTGTCAAATTTGAGGAAATTCCATCAAGGCCTTCTTGATTTATCAAGTTCACGAAATGAGACGAATGCAAGGTCACAGTGACCTTTGATCTCTGACCACTAAAATCTAATCAGTTCATCCTTAAGGCCATGTGGACGTTTGTGCTAAATTTGAGGAAATTCCCTCCAGGTGTTTTTGAGATATCACGTTGACAAGAAAGCGACAGACGAGGTCACGGTAACCTTGCATTCTGATCAGTCCGCTTAAGTCCAGTCTCTTCATCATTAAGTCCAAGTGGATGTTTGTGCCAAATTTAAAGAAATTTTCTCAAGGTGTTCTTGAGATATGTTCACAAGAAAGAGACGGATGAGGTAACAGAACCTTGACCTATGGCCACCAAATTCTAATCAGTTCATTCTTGAGAGTACATTTGTGCCAAATTTGAATAAATTCCCTCAAGGCATTCTTGAGATATCGTGTCTACAAGAATCAGACGGACCGACAACTAAAAACCTAACACGGCTATCGCTGGCACGGAGGCAGAACAATCAGTGTTTTCTGACGTCTCTCATTGCGGCGGGGCTGCTAGCTGCAGCAGCTGATGCAAAAATGTGAATGTCACAGTCTAGGGCCACTGTTTGGTTTGTGCTTTCTGGGGTACTGTACAAACATGGCTGTGCAACATGCTGATCTCCATAGACGAGGACCTGCTCCCTATGTAGATATAAACGGTGATTTTTATTTTCAGGCAATTATACACTAAAGAAAATATGTTTATTATATTATATTCCATTTCTATCAACATATCTGGAGCTTTAAAATCAAAAGCACCATTAAAAAAAACACAGACAACTGTTTAATGATGTTGCACCATTTTTTTATTATTATTAATAACAATGTTTTAGATTGCACTTTCTTAAAAAATATCTCTTCATAACTTTGACAACAACTGAAAAACTTGAAGAAACTCAGGAATGCCAGGTAAGAGGTGAGCTGCACGCTTTTCTCAGACATAAATGACGAGCGCATGAGGCGAGTTTGGAAGATGGCGGCTGTGAGAACGTCACATTAACCCCTCAGCTACCACGAGAGCTGTAACCACACACCAAAGTCTGCCGAAGAGAGCGTGGGCTTAAAACGGGTTGAATATGCCTTTTTAAAAAAGTGGTATTATGTTACAAACTTGAGGTTATGGCATGGGAGATGAATCCTAATTCTTCCCTTCACGCTCCTCCATCGAACACCTCCTCGAAACATCCTTCACCTCCACACTTCTTTAGAAAACGATCTGCACTGTGGAAAATACCTCTGCCTTCTGCTCGATGCTCCAAATATTTTTATATTCCCCAAAAAAAAAAACATCACTGTGTCATAAAAACATTATGTCACTCATGGAAAACAGGGTTAAACCACTCGACTGTCAGGAAGAATAAACCCACACAGATAAACACATGTAGGAACGAACACACCACCGTCACCACCACGTCTTGGATCTGTTATCACTGCAAATGTAAATTCTTAAATGGCAACTTCAGGCCGAGTCACACACACTGCACCAAAGTCCCTCAATGCCTTATTATCACTGAGCAACAACCACAGACAAAAAAAAAAAAAAGATCCTAATTTCCAAACAAAACAAAACAAAAAAAATGTTAAAATTTGTTTTTACTGAAACAAAGAAAAAAAAATTCAAACTGAAAATAAATGAATTTGTGTCACTTCAATGTCTTCAAAACAAATAACCACACCGTCGAACTAAAACGCTGCTGGGAGACTTTAAATCACTCGTCCCCGTCAGAAACAAAAAGTTAACTTTGACTGAATAATGAATAAACAGGTTGCTCAGCATGACACATCACAACTGCACAACAACAATAAAAACATCTCTGAGCCCATGCCATACTGTCGCCGACCAGTCTGGAAGACGATTATCGGGATCTGTTGCAGTTTGGACAGAAAAGCGGAACAAAGCCCTCTGATACCGGCAACGCTGAAGCTTCTTCAATAAACAAAAAGTCACGTGTGTGTCGTACTTTGGTCAGTGAAAAGAGGAACTGCAGTGGTCAGACGGACAGACAGAGAGAGAGGAAGGCGTGTTTCTGTAGAGCGTAAAAAAAGAAATGACAGCACAACCAACCCTCCATTAATGATTGTATTATGGTTGGATTCCAACACGGAACATAAAGGATGGAGTCATCAGACGCCACTCGTCAGGCTCGACAGGAGCGCTGCTGAAAGAAGTGGGTCCCAAGAACATCCCCCCCAATATGGGAGGTTAACAGTGGGGAGGGGGGTTAAAGGAAGCAGGACAGGGAGGAGGGCTCGGGGAGAAACGGCGTTCCCACCACCAGCCCTTAAGGCTCCAGTTCAATCTCCTCCTCAGTGTGTTTCCTCATGTGCACCAGCATCCCCTGAAACACACAAACATGATAATGATTTTCCGACTGTCCAGTTGGATAAAATCTGTTACTTGGCTTTAAAGACAAACTTTTTAAATGATAAAACACTGAACAATGTAATGCATTAATATCTGGGGAAGACAATTAGCCCACATTTTTACTGAAGGGGGTCTCTGGCCCAAAGAAGGTTGAGAACCACTGATCTACAAACTAAAAACACATTAAATTGTGTGTTGTTTTTTTATACCTGCTTGGAGCTGTTGCGTGCACAGAAAAACTCTTCACAGTTTTTCCAGCGGCATTTAAGCGTCTGGGAGTTGGTACTGGTGTGGTCGTTGATCAGGTGCTGCTGCAGATGCTCCATCATCCCGAACACCAGCGAACAGCCGTGCCACTGTCGACACAACAACATCGTTAATCACTAATGACCAGAGAGCCCTCACAGCTGCAGGAACGTTTTTACCGACACATTATAAAGAGAGTCCACATTCAAACTTGGTTAATACTCTTTTAAACACCAGACAGCTGGTGGCTCTTTTTTAACCTGGCAACGTGCACGGCTCACCTGGTAGTCGAGTCAAACGCTCCCTATTACATGATTAACAGAGTCTAAAGAAGGAAGTCTGGGATAACAAAGAGTTGATAACCAAATTCAGGGTGCTTGTTAGCTCTGACTCTCTCAAGCTTTGTGATGAGTTTGGAGGCAGAAAAAATGTTTTACAATCTGAAACATGAATTTGAACATCAAGATTTGTTAATTAGTTATGTTAACGTCTCCTGAATCTTCTTGTGTTCTGGTGTCACAGCTGCCTAAATACATCACAGTCTCACATCGTCTGAATAAACTCATCCCTCCACCTCTCAGCTCTGCTCCCCGTCCCTCATCTTACCCAGCAGCGATAGTTCTGCATCAGGTTCAGCTTGACGGCCTCCACGCTGCCGTCGTAACAACCTGTGTAGATCTGAAACACAAAATGAACATTAATAATCTGTTAAGATCTAAACTTTAGGCTCATGTTTTCCAAATACCAAAAACCATGTATAGATCATATGTTAAAGACATATCAACTAATTAAAATCTAATTTAAACAGGTGACATGAAACATGACTGTGACCATCATCATCCTGTTTGAAAGCCAATCAAATCAGTGTATTCTTCAGCGGGTTACAGTTAGGATCAATGATGTCTCTAATCAGTGTTTTTAACATATTTTCCTTGTTAAGTTTCAATCAGCAGGACTCTCACCATGTTCTTGTGGATAGCCATACACATCACCATGTCCTTGTGTCCCCCATAAACCTGCAGCTGGTCGTGAGACTGTGGAGACAAAACAGGTTTGTTTTTTTTAAGATTATTTTTTGGGCATTTTCCCTTTATTGAGAGTATAGCCTAACAGGAGATGTGAGAGAGGTGCTTATGAGGAAAAGTCCACAGACAGGAGGAGAGAGAATTCGTGCACACTGTCCTTTTACTTGCAGTAAACTTTATTTAGAAATCCTCAGTCTTTACCTCGGCTTCACAAAAATATACTGAAGTGGCGTTCACACCTGAACGTAACTAAGCAGTGTGCTCAGAGGGCAGAGTGGCTAACAGACAGATACATTAATAAGACAGAGATGGTTTAAGGATGCAGACCTGTAGATCGTAGACGCGGACCAGTTTGTCCAGACAAGCCGTCACCATCACCTTCCCCAGGACGGACACGACAGTGACAGCGTGACTGTGGCCCTTATAGACCCGCACCAGCTCTCCGGTCTGTACGAGAGGCACAGGAAATAAAGTGTGATGTAAGTTTATTAGACATTATAGGTTGTGATTTCACTGCGCTGTGGAGAAGCCCTTTACATTCAAGAAGGAACTATAAAGATGTAACACTGTCACATCAAATCTTCTTGTGTATGAAGAGATAAACAGGAGGACTCACATGGATGTTGTGTGCGTAGACACACTGATCACTGGAGCCACTGAACACCAGGTCATTGACCACCTGAGAGACACACACACACAACCACAAATTAAAGTCACTGTGACAGAAAAGTTTAAAACTCCCTGCAAGATGAACATTTTTTAAATTCCTCTGTTTGTTTCTGTGCATTCCACTGCTGAAACAGACTCCAACAGTTACGTAGTCTCAGTGTTGAAGCTCAGTTACCTTCATGCAGAGGACAGTTTTGGTGTGTCCCTCCAGCGTGCGCAGCAGCAGGCCGCTCTTGGCGTCCCTCACACTGATGGTGCTGTCGTAGGAGCCGACCAGCAGGATCCTCCGGGCTCCCTCCTGCGACGAGGCCAGACAGCTCACAGCTCGCGGCCCGTGACACTCGAACACGTCCATCTGCTTGTTTGTCTAAACAAAGAATGCAAAATAGAAATGAAAGCCTTTTAATAGAGACCGTCACGTGTTTCCAACCTTTCTCCTGAAAAGCTGTTAAATACATTTTCTGACATGATGCATTTGAGTTTTTTTCCCAGTTCCTGCAAAAACTAAATGTGTGAAAATATTTCCTTCAGATGGTTATATTAAGTAACGAGCACATACTGCAGCACACTGTTGCTGCTCATGTGACACCTGGTCTGTGATGGTTCATATTAGGTCTGCAACTAACGCTTGATTTCATTACCGATTAATTTGCAGGTCTAGTAGCTGCCCTGGAGATCAGACGGACATCCATCAATGCTCCACCTCCTCCATCTTTCCATCCCACACTTACAAGACAGTTTGTGTGCAAAGGTGCAAATCAATCCAAAGCCTGTACGGTAAAATCAGACATCAGCCAGCTGGGAGGGGCACGAGACTGGCAGATCTGAATCAGCAGCTATGCTTTCCATTTGAGATCGCCTCTGCTAACCCCAGACCAGACCTTGTACTTGGTCCTCCTCACTCCTCATCTTCATCATTGAGCTCACTGTGCCCTCAGAGGATGCTGTGAAGGAGGCCTACGAATCCAAGAGCCTTAAGTACACCAAGCTGGCAGCCAGCTTTGAGCAACGTGGCTGGAAAGGGAAGGTTTGCCCAGTTAAAGTTGGCTGCAGAGGCTTCGTGGGTAAATCAACAAGGCTGCTAAAGGACATGAGAATTCGAGGCCAGGCTCAACGTCAGGCCGTCAAAGCCCTCACTAACGCTGCCCAACAGGCAGGTGGGTGTCTCTGGATTAAGAGGAGAGACACCACTTTGGCCCCGAAACTACACCAACAACAGCTGGGACAGAGGGAGTAAAGGCAGAGCGGACCTTTTTAACTACTTAATGTATATTCTGTGCACACCACATGGCTCACCTTGAGGTTAAAGGTCACCACTGTGCCGTTTGCCAGACCAGCATATAAAATCTTCCACCGACTGTGGAGGCAGAGGACTCGGTCTGACAGAGAGAACTGCTGCTCCAGCTCTCGTGTCTGTGGACGATAAAACGACATCAACTAAGCGTCAGAATCCAGAAAGAAATGTGTGAACTGAAACAGTCACTGAAAAGGAAGTGAATGCTGTGCAAAATATTATCCTAATTATACATTTTTATACATGTGGAGAGAAGAATAGCAACTTCTGATACTCTTCTACTGTTTCCACTGAACTCAATTCCAGGTCAATAGTAGAGTTGATAACAACCAGCACAATAAAGACAAAAACATAATGCATTACTTAACAAACCTATAATGTGTATCTGACCAGTGAATGACTAAATATTCATTAAGTGCTGCAAAAAGTATCCATTGATAATGTGATTAATGCGTGAAAGCAGATGTGTGTCTTCACCTTGAGGCTGTAGCAGCAGATGGTCTGGTCACTGGAACCAGAATAAAGGCGATGATGCAGACTGGGAGCCGTGGACACCAGCAGGCAGCTCACTTTGGAGCTGTGACCCTCAAACACACCGACACATTTATGGCTCTGCAACAACGAGATAGAACATGTTTGTTTTTCTGCGCCCACAGAAAATAAGAACTTAATAAAAAAATCCCAACATCCTGACAAACAGCAGCAGAAATTCGACACCCACCACCAGGTCAAAGGCTCTGACGGTGCGGTCTCCTGAACACGTGTACAGCAGCCCATTGTAGATCTGCATGGCGTTCACCGCCTCCTGATGGCCCTCGAACACACCCTCGGTGGGTAAATCATCCTCACCGTGGTCAGAGCACGCATCTGGGAAACACAGGGATGAAGAGCAGTTTGTAGAAATGCCATTAACTTAAAATTAAGGCAAGAATCTGACGATATGTATGTATCCTCCAGATCATTTCCTAAGTGTGGGTTTTGTACGTTTTTCTCTGAATGATCCTTTAAAGCAGCGTTCAGTGTACCTCAGGTTAAATATACACATTCTGAGAAAGCTGTGTCCGTTCATCACCCAATCATCAGGCTCACACAGCGTCACAACTAACAGCTCTATGAATATCGTGCCCATAAAAAGTAATTTGGGCACTCAGAGAGTCTATTTTAACCTGCTCCAGGAGGAAGGCATGTCTAATTCTGGCGGCTCAGAGGCTGGTGTGATTTTATAGTTAGGATATGTATTCAAACATGGAGGCTCACAGCAGGGAGTGTGTTGAAGTGATTGAGTTGGGTTTTAACTTCTCCCTCCAGCTCTCTTTTTCATTTTCCCATAATTATTTCTGTCACTATTAATGTGAACAAACGAGTGCAAACTACGAATGTCTTCCAGGAGAGACTGTCTAAAATGTGTGCCATTATCCATATAATTAAACAATTTCCAACATGGACGAACACCATGTCGTACGCGCTGGTTCTGTTGGAGTATAACCCGACCTTTATAACACAAACAGCTCTCCAGAGGTGAACTCACCTGATGAGGTCTTCACTGTCTTGGGCAATGTGATGGGGAACGGCATGTCACTGAGGGGAGAGAAGGAGGAAATGATGAGGGATTTTAGTTTGGGTTTAATCTGTGAATAAAAGTATCTGTATTTAGACTCCATACAAAAGATCATAGTGGGTCATTAGCTGAGGCAAAAGACAAATAAAAGCAGTGTGAAGTTCTGACAGAATGTCAGCTACCATGAATCTTTCGTTCTGGAGCTTTTGAGTGAATCACAGAGTCCTCATCAGCAGATTGAGTTTGCACGGTGACCATCGAACTGTAGATGTTTAGACTTAAAGATTATGAGTGATTCAGTTGAAAGCTCCAGAATAGGCAAATAAGTGGACTGTGAGCTGAAATTGTTTCCAAGGTAAAGAGTCTGACCTCTCTGAGGATCGACACACGTCCATGTCACTGGTGGAGGTGACCTCGTTGCAGGCCAGGCTCTGTGGTTCAGGTCTGGAGGAGTCAGGGACCTGGGCCGGAGGGGAAGCTGGAACCAGGGCGTCTGTGTGGGGCTGCTGACAGGGTGCGGTGACCTCCATGCTCTCCTCTGAATCCAAGTTCACTGTAGGTTCAGCAGGGGCCACCTGGGGGAGCTCCACCATGTGTTTGGGGGACTTGGAATCCTCTGTCTCAGGTTTGATGTCTGCAAACAGCCTCTCAGAGGCCTCCTCGCCGCCCTCCATGTTCACGTCACCCTCTCTTTCCTCTAAGGGCGGAGTGGAGGTGCTGACCTGAGAGCTTCCACTGGGTCTCCTGCGAGGTCGAAGCCACCTCGGCCTCAAGGCCTCTCCGTCTATCTCGGTGTCGCTGCTCTCAGGTTGCTCCGTCCCTTGGGCCTTCTTCAGCACCTTCCTCTTCTTCAGCTTCCTCACGCGCTTCCCACGTTCAGATGGAGAGGTGGGCGCATTGAGGAGCGACGGAGGCTCAAAGGCTGCACAGTCACCAACACTGCCCACCTCAGAGCCCCCCCTGCTGGGTGAGAGAAGCTTCACAGGAGGTTTGAAGTCGGGCAAAGAGGCGAGGCAGCTCCTTGTTGCCTGTATGGCCTTTTCTGTCGACTCGACCAGTCCTGACAAACTCTCTTTGCTGTCTGCAGGCTCGTTAAAGTTCTCCCAGTTATGTTCTGTGTTAGTTTGGTACGGCTCCGACTTTCTGTCAGGAGACGGCTGGAAATTAAGTACAGGATCTGCAAGAGTTTCAAAAACACGTGGATAATCAGAACACTGCAAATTCAACTGACATGAGCAGAAACTGAGAGGACATTTTTAGGAACTTTCTCTATTTTCCCTTGAGTTACATGTCTAACTAAGTAAATCTGGCAGGTAAAATGCATGGTTGTCTATTACTATGTGCCATAAAGTCAGATTTCTGAACACTTTCCCTGATCTAGGACCAGGTGGTCTAAACGTTCCTCATGAACCTTTTTTTGGGATATTTCTAAGTCAGCAACGTTTACATCCACATTTTCTAGATACTGCATTTTACTGGCACATCATTATGTTTCTTGTCAGATAACTGTTTTGCATGAAAACATTTGTAGAAACGTTCTGTATGATGTTACCTGGTGGAGAGGCTGCAGCAGGAGCAGCAGGCAGCTCTGGAGTGGTGCTGTGAGCACAGTGGGTTATACTGTCCACAGGATCCATCTCTGAGCTGACGTGGACAGGAGACTGAGGCTCCTGCTTGATGACTATAGGCATGAAGGGAAGGCTGGAGGAGGGAGGGGAGGGAGGAGAGGCGCGCTCCGCAGGAAGACCTGGACTCAGGGCAGCAGCGGCAGCAGCAGCAGGAGGAGCAGCAGCAGGAGAAGCAGGAACAGCGGGGTCAGTGACAGGGGAGAGCAGAACGGAGGAGGGCATGTACGACTCAGCTTCTATTGTATCCATCTTTTCTTCTTTCAGTTTGAATGGAGGTGCTTCATCCATACTACCTGCTGTAAAAACCACACAACACAAACTTAATTACACCGTTTATTTCAGTATTTTGAGAGCCTAAAATCATCCAGTATAAGCGCTATGACAACTACAATAACAACTCATTGGTTCTAATATGAATTAGTTTCTATAGCTTGTTTAAATTGTAATAGCTCTGACCTGCAATATAGTCACTGGTACTACGTTTTTCTACATTTAATGCACTCAAAAATATCTTTTCATTTTCACAGTCGGCTGCTGGCTAACTGGCTAACGAGCGACCTGTTGCTTTGTCCTGTCAATCCTCCAGTTTCCCTTTCTGAATGACGAATACAGACTACCACCGCCTGCTGATATGGAGAGTTGTTTCCTGTCACCCAGGTGCAGGATGTTGGCTGTTGGCTGGTGTCTTCCTAGTGTGTTCAAGTGCAACATTTTGGGCTGAGACAAAGGCGACGGCAGGTGACACAACAGTCAGCCTTTGTCGTCACTACTTCTTTGATGTCAGTTTGGTTTGTCTGGGCCTCAAGACCAGTAAGACCGGTAAGATTCCTTACCTTGCATCCCTTTTAGTAACTCAATGCGCTTGTTTCTCAGCGTGCTCATCTCTCCGGTCATCTGAGACAAAGAAGATGAAATCATACAAGAGCCATCAGAAAGTGAATACTTCTGCTTGTAAGGGCTAATATATAATACTGACTTAGGAACATGACATGAAAAGCACCGTCATGTGGTCTTACACACACACGTACACACTAAAAACAGGTTACATATGTACTCTGAGTGAAGAGGCTCACTCCGCACAGTTTATACAGGTGCCCTTCAAGACTGTTTGTCTGTTGTTTGTCAACAGCAAAAGTTAAGAGACACATTTTTAATTTAATTTAATTTAAATTAAAGGTTCGGCACGTAGGTGCTTCTATGATTTTCTTTTTACCTGCTGTTTGAGCACCATGAGACGCTGCACCTCCAGGTAGGCAGCCTCCAGCGCAGCACGGGCCTGGATCAGGCTGCTGTCCACAGTCTGCAGGGAGCGACTCAGCTCTTCCTCCCGCAGAGACACAGCCAGCAGCTGGTCGATCTGTAACCGCTCTGCACAGAGGCACCAAAACATATTCATGAAACATCGGAAGCACAACTCAGAGTTTCTTGCTGTCAGAGACAATATAGCACAGAAAAAACTAGGACATTTCACTCTTAAACTGGAAGCAATACAGTTTACTTGTTTACATGTTCGTTTAATTAATGCAACAGAAATCGTGGATACGAACCCTTTTTGGATTTGACTTTCCTCCTTTTGTTATTGTGTTCCAAACAAGACGTCTCTGCACTTGGAACGTCCTACAGGGAGAAAGCGAAGAGTTATGATCTGCTTCTTTGTATTTACGTAGCATTGCACCACTGTAACACCGGTTATGGACTTTTTAAGTATAAAAATCGATGCTGCAGGACCAGAGATATCATCTTCTTTATTGCATGCATTCTTTTTCCTTATAAAAACCTGGAGCCTACAATACCCACAATGCAATACAAACACTGATGGTTTGGTAGGAGATTAAGATAATATGCTTGAAATGTAGCCTTGAGTTGCTAGCCTCAAGCAGAGGAGTGAGAAAAAATGTATCCATTGATTTATAGATGTCTCTTTCCAAATGTAAGTCAATGGGAAAAGTCTTTTTGGGCCCAATGACATCAAGTGACAGACCCCAGAAATTGTAGTACCACTGTTTGGCCACTATGAAAATTGGCTTCAAAGCTTGGTGCACTTCCTGGGGGCCTGATTTTTAATACATAAAATCGGTTGGAGTTCCATTTTACTTCCTTTACTCACCCCAGCAGCTCTTCGCCTCTTTCCTGTCCCCTGGCCGTCGTACATCTCTGTCCCCGAACTGCTGTCCCCGAGCACCGAATCAGACCGCTGCAGGGCCTTCACTGTCGCTGACGTTAACTTCTCTGGCTGCTTCTGTGCTTTAGTTTCAAGCTGACCGAGCATCTGCTCCACCTCTTGCTGACGCTGACTGTCTTTGTTCCCTTGAGTGGACATGGTGTCAGGAGAAACAGAGGATCCCTGCTGCTCTGAGCTGAGGGCGTCCCTCTGCGGCGTCTCCTTTGACATGAAGGATCTAAACAGGGAGTGAGAGGATGCAGGGGCGACGCTGCTCTCTGATAAGGAGCGTTTACGGGAGGCAGAGATGTCCGTCAACGACTCCCACTGGAAACCCTCAAGGAGGGGAATGTCGTCCTCCTCCTGGCTCTGGTCCTCCTGGTCGATCGGCACCATTTCTATCCCAAACCTGGAGCACATACAGGACACAACATGAGCTTAATGTAACGAGAAAAGAATGCATCAAACTCTAAATGTGCGATCAAGAACTCACCTTGGCATGCCTTTCCCTTTGTCTTGCTTCTTCCTGACCTCCTGGTACACCTGTTCCCAGTTCACATTGCGGCGAGACCCAGATGAGCTGATGAGCTGACGCACAGTCGGTTTGAGCCCCGAGTCCTTTTCTGTGTCACTCCTTCGCGACTCGCTCAGGTTTCGCACCCGTCTGGCAATGTTCAGGTTGGGCTCGTGGCCACCGGTTTTGCTCTTGGAGCTGATGTGTTTGGTCAGGTCACGTTTCAGGACGGGAGGCAGATCAAGTTTAGACAGACTTGACGTGTTTGAACCCGAGACCGTCTGAGCTTCACCACTTCTGGAGGTGTCGCTCTCTGAGCTCTGCCCTGCTTCTACAGCCTGCATGGCTTCATCGGCGGCCACAGGGCACGTTTCCTTCTCCGCTCTCCTCTGACCCTCTTCATCTTCCCGGCTCAAGGCTGCAGGCTCTGAGCTCTCCATTGTAGAGGTGCTCACTTGCAATGATTGGAGAAACTGGCTGCTGTCTGATGATTGCTTTTCTGGTCTGACTAAATCAGGCAGATTTGGTTTAGCTGCGTTCTGCCTGTTTTCTTTGTTCACTCCAACCTGACTCTGATCCCTCTGCTGCTCCTCCACGATGTGCAGCGTCATCTCCATACTTTTGTTTCTCAAACTATCCAACGAGCTCCTCTTTTCTAACACAGCCTGTCGGGCTTTCCTGAACGTTTCCTGGAGCTGCCGTTCTTGCCTCGACTGAAGTGGCCCGACAGCCGACAGCTGGGAACTGAGTCCACTCTGCTTTGGAGCTGATTTTGATTGTGCTTGACTGGAGGCCTTGCTGAGTTGAGCACTGCTGAGACCAGGAAGTGAGGACATCTTCCAATCTTTATGTAGCGACGGCTTATTTGCCTTTTGATTGGAGGGAGCAGATGCGGCGTTCTGGTGGCCATCTCTCTGTGCACTGCTGCTTCTACTGCTGCTGCTGCTGCTCTGATCTCTGGGTTTGGTTTTGGGGTTTGTTTTATGTCTCCCTTTCTCTTCAACACTTTGTCCACTCGCTGTGAGCTGCCCTCGTTTCTGTTCAGGTCTGGACTGTCTGTTAACAGCACTGGTTTCCCAGGCATTGTCTTGACCTTTGGGGACTTTGGGGTACTTCTCTGATGGGTTTGGGTTGAGATCTTTATGGGGAACAGATTCAAACCCCTTTGTGACCGGATAGGGCGACCAGCGACAGGCTTTGTCCAGCTTTGGATTACTACCAAACGGCTTGGAGCACTTACTACTGTTGTTATCAGGTTCTGCTGTTTGTCCCTCCCCATTCTGACGCCTATCACCCTGCTGACCGCCCTGGTCACTGCTTGGATTCTGAAACTGGTTCAGAGCCCGGGCAAAAAAACTAGGTGGAGGCGGATACGACCCCAAAAGGCTCAAGGGTCGGCCCCTTTGTGGGCTCTGGGAGATATTGTTCCGACCGTAGACTCCATTACTGCTGCCTCCATTGCTGAGCCAAGGCAGTCGACTTCGCTGATTACCAGAAAACGCACCCTGATCCCACTGCTTGTTGCCCAAACCTTCCTGGCTGTGCAAGCTTCCACCAGCGATCTCTCCAGACGCCCATTTCTGGAGGTTGGGAGGCTCCTGAGCGTGCCACGTGGCGCTCTTTCCCTGTCTACTGTGCTGCCAGGGTTGTGCCTCCTCTGCATTGGTATTATACTGGTTGCTCCTGTACCAAGTTCTGTGGTGATTGAATCCACCGAACCCCTGCGACTGCTGCTTCCAGGCACATTCCAGCCGGTAACGCTCCTTAGCGTCCTTTAACCTCTGCTGAAACTCCTCCTTTCTCCGACGATCCTCTTCTTCTCTTGCCAGCTTTGCAGCAGCGGCCTCCTTCTCTTTTCTACAAACAAAAGACAGATATCAACATATTTCTTCAATCTGATTTATATCATTTTTTCCCCAAACCATGTCACTGTGCAAAACGAAGCGCACATCTTCTCATGGACGAAAGGCTTGTGCACATGACAGTGCGAGCTGTAAACACTAATGGCATCCTCTTTAGCTGAGCTGTAATGCTAGCTAGCTCAGTGGTGCTAGCAGTAGATGCACACGTCCTTCTGCGCAGTGATACAGTTGGCGGGTGTAGTTTGGTACAAAGAAAACAGTTCCTAAATCAATCTGTTCACAACAGATTATTTTTGCGTAACCAGGTCATGATTTCTGCAAAGAGACACTGATGTTGAGTTTTTCAAATGTATTTTTTGGCGTTTTGAGCTCCACAAGCTGAGTGACATCTACTTCCATTATTTTGAAGAGAAGGCAGACATCTCTACAGCTGATATCTCCAACACTTGGCAACTCACTCCAAAACTATCTAGATTGATATATAGCACTACAGGTAAGATGAGAAATACGTAGTTTTGATTTTGGGGTTGATTTTGACTCTCACCACTCTCGACAGTATTGTTTCCAGCTGCAACAGCCAGCTGCTTTCATGAATCAATGGACAGATGTTGAAACGGTCAATTACCACATTCAAAGTGGATATAAAATGCCAAAGCTGTGTATACTGTTTGTTTCTGCTGCCCCCAAATGGGCAAAAATATGCAGGTTTAAGGCTCATTTGCTGCAATGCTTGAGGCAAATGTATTTCAGATTAACTGGAATCTGTTTAAAAAAACATCTCTCTGGCAACTGCATCTCTTGACCCACTGCTGTCCGGTGTCAGGGATCAGATCACAGTGTGACCTTCAGCACTGAGCTGCAGAGAGAAAAGATCTGACACGTGACGAGCAGACAGCTGAATGTGTTTGCCTGGACACATATCTAACTTTCTCAACTGCTGCAGTCAAACATTTTCCAAGGTTTACAGTGAGACAGTGAGGTCAATACAAAAGGCATTTTGAGGTATTAAAGCATGAGTCACTGTGTTTTACAATCCGAAAACCACCGTTATATATCAAAGGAAAAGCTACATAATATAGTCCAGATTTCAGAGCATCACAGGGCTGTAGTGAAGGTTTCTGGTCGTGTTTTATAATTTGTAGGAGGGCAGTAAACTCGTGTCTGAACTTTGTGTGGCGGTCATGCTTTTATTTTCAGCTACATCCTGACATACGACTCCAGCCGCAGCTATAACAGGCCTGTGAGCAGCACTGAGCGAAATGTGACTATACAAGGCGTACGTACACACAAACGACAAACTCATGAGCTGCATTTATATTATGGGGACAAATCATCACAACATAATAAACATAGAATAGTGCTAAACAGTTAATCAGAGAAATATTGTAATGGAAATAATGACTTCTGAGTTTTAAAAGTGCAATCTCGTGCAGCCTGGTCCAGTGATCAAATGTCATGTTGACAAATATGAAATATGTTCAGTTTTACTAAAAAATGTAAAAAAAAAAAAAACTTGTCATTTCTCGTATTTGCAAAATGATTTTGGCACAATTTATGTTTTCACCAATAAATACGCAGTGCACAAAATTACTTTTTGTAAATACAACTTTTTCTGTCTTTTTAAAGCAACTCTACTGACTATTATTCCCACAGATTCACATAAAAACCAGTGTTCAGCAGCACGACTGTCTCACCTGATCTGTTCTTTTCTCTTCTCGATCAGGTCCACCAAAGCCTGGTCGAAGTAGTCCTCGTCCCGGTCGTTCCCAGCATTCTTCTGCTCCACAGCCTCCACATTCTGCTTGTGCGTGGGACTGGAAATGTGGCTGGCATAATCAGTCAGGCTCACCACAGTCACCTTGCACACTCTGCACTCGTGTCCGCAGTCCCTGGGGAGGGAAGGAGACAGCGGGCGTTCAATGGTTCCTTCCGGCATCGTTCTGATCTAGTCTGGTTTTGTTTGTGCCTGCAGAGCCCTCAGCGACGTACTCTGGCTCTACTTTCTGTTGCTTCAAAGTCAAAATAAAGTAAGGAGAGGAGAATACTCAACAATCCTTAAAAAGAAAACTTCCGAATTCTCTATCAGTCACAGATCAGGAGGTAGCTAACTTGTAATTTTTCTCTTGTTAAAAAAAAAAAGTTAAAATCTTTATCATCCTGATCTTGTTTTCCGTTTCTTCAGCAGGCCATAGGTGGCAGAGCGACGGCAGGAGAAGCAGCCAGGCCAGACCCAGGCAGCATCCAGCCACAACCAGCCATGCAGCACAGCACCGGAGGGGAGAGAGGCACAGCGCCCTCAGCCTAGTGCCCTTTCATGATGGTGACCGCTGCGCTCTGAGACTCTACACAAGGCGATGTGTGTATTTGACTTCACACTCCTCTCACAGAGCCAGGAGCCAGCCCCCCTCCGAGCCAGCATGTGTTATTAGGACAGGCCTGAGCATCCTGCCGACCAATCCCAAGCAAAGCCTGTGTAACCGGAGCCGTGTGCAGCTGCTCAAAGCCTCCACTTCAAAACCTCTCCCAAGTATGTCATCCTGTGGTTCTGATCAGGACGGTGACTCTGCTGGCTCCTTCTCAACTTCTCTATCATATCTGTGTCATGGCATGCTGCCATTTTCTGACCTCTCGTGCAGTTGGCAAACTCTTTATCAGTACGATAGTGTTACTTTCATTTATTTCACACGTTATTTCTCAGCTGCAGAGGTGGGAGCAATGCAACCTGAAAAAGGACCTCACATAGAGCTGCATCAAGCTGGAGCTAAAGTTACGCTGCAGCCATCCTGTTCCTGCATTCCTGGACACTGTTTCTAAATCACCAAGCACTCTTGTGAAACTTTTCTTCAATAACTCCTCTCCCTTGCTGCTTTTCCCTCCCTTTTTATTTTACAAATGTACCAACCATCCCAGTTTAAAACCATGCCATCTTTGCGCATCAGTATTTGCACGAAATCCCAGTAACTTAGCAACAACTCCAGCCCTTGATCAGCATTTGCTCCTCTCCAGATTCTTCCCTCTCAGCGACAGGCCACATACTTTAACTAATCTACATGAGAGTCACAGGATAGCCAGTTGCCTTCTATCGGTCACGCCTGTTGTTCCGGAGAGATTGTGTCTAAATATATTTGCCACAGTTGAGACAGCTGCCCACATATCCACTTGCCCAATAACTGTGAACACGTGCCCGTTTGCACACGTGCATCGTGACCCAAATACATTTGGACAAAACTCTTGATACAAAGTCAAACATTTTGCCTTGACATCACTGATTCATTTAAAAATAGCGTGTGCAATAAGATGCATTATAGACCTGATTCTGATACTAAAAATCTTCCAGAGCTTGTGCTATCTATGACTATCTGTGAAACTAAATGTGTCTTTGTAACGTATTTCTGCAAAAATCAGTGAAATTTAAAGACATGAAATAGAATTACATGATGTCTGTGCATGCTGTTTATTTTTGGAGAAACAACTCACCGGCCTTTGAGCTTCTCCAGCTCGCGGTGGTGCAGCATACTCCTCATGTGCTCATCCATCTCCTGCAGATACACATTGAAAAATTAAGCTGTTTTTTTAGGCATCTATACACCTGTCAATGTCCTGTAAGTTTCCTTGTTTAGTTAGGTGTTAGATAACATTTAACTGATCCCCAACAGAGGGAATTTACTTGTGGCTGCATTGGATTTGGGGGTTTTTAAGTCTCCATCCATGTCAGTGAAAACATGGATGCTTCACACACAGAAGATCTATACAATCAGCACAGTTTCAAGATTAGAGTCACCAATTCAGTATCTGACCAAATGTCTCCCCTTCTGTTCCTGAGATATGACGTTAAAACATGATGATGTCACAGTCAAGCTGACCTTTGACCTTTTGACCTTCATTATTTTATCCTGTTAGACATTTGTGTCAAGTTTGGTCAGAGTTAGTGAATGAATTCTTCAGTTATGGACAAAAATATGTTTCGTGAGGTCACACTGACCTTGACCTTTAACCTTCCACCACAAAATTCTAATCGGTTTATTCCTCAGTCCAAGTCAACGTTTGTGCCAAATTTGAGGAAATACCCTTGATGCGTCCTTGAGGTATCGTGTTCACAAGGATGGAGCAGATGTACATACAGACAGACAATCCAAAAACAAACTGCTTCAGGCCACGGCTGTCGCAGCTCAGAGGCATGAAAACTAAGGCTTTCTTTTAAGCTCATGAAAAAGTGGAAATGACGTGTGCAAGAGGTTATTAAAAACTGTTACAACAAACCTACATTTAAGAACATAAACACAAAGTAATGCCAACAAAATGTAAATCAAGGGTGTAAGGATACATCGATCTGGATCTGTACGCTGATTCAGTGATTAACGACCCAATAATATTGATGTGAAGTGAAAACAATTATGTTAATCATCATCTTCAAGGTGCAGCTTTGTTTTAAAATTGCCATGGCATGTCTGTGTCATCATTTCCATCCAAGCGCACCTGCTTTCTAAACATTCAAACAGAGCTAGGGGCTGTTTGCCAGGCAGATAATGGTAACTGAGCAGCCAAGAGAAAGACAATGAGGACTTTTATTGATATCGTCTCACAGAGTCCTGCAGCGGGGTACCCCACAAAAAGCTGCGTTCCGGTTAAAAATACATATATATACATATATAAATTCAGGGGTACAGACACAGGTAAAAAAGGATCCTTTGGAGGTTTGATGGTGGTGGAAGGAGCACGCTGAATGTTTCCTAACCTGGCAGTGATTGAATGTTTGCACCATCCAGTCAAAGAGACGTCCAATTCAAGAACGGAGAACCAGCTTAATGTGAGTGACTGGAGCCTGGGGGGTTTAATCACGGGTGTGGGTCGAGTCGCAGGACTTTTACCAACGAGTGCGGCTTTGAATTAGACATAATGACACGTCACAGGTCGGTTCTGGTACTGAGCTTTACGGGTAAGGGTGGGTACAGGATTTCAAAAGTGAACCTGTGCAGGACATACTATTCACAGGTCCCTGAACTGAGTTGAAAGTGTATTATGACAGACTCTGTGATATCAGCGAATGTTGTATCATTGTGCAAGGACCCCATATATCGCATCATGATGAAAATTACACCCATACTGTTACACAACAACTGCTTAATTTATTACCTGACAAGTTGTTAACATTAATTTTGTCAAACAACTTGTGAAACTCCAGCACTGATGTAGCCTGAGCTCCTCAATCTATCACATGACATCATACTGTGTTTACACATTTACACATTTTAATCGTGTTTGAGGGGGAGTTACCTGTTTGGAGGTGTGGACTGTTTCACAGAGGATGCACTTTCTGTCTTTCGCCATCTTGAACACAAGTGGAAATCAGCCCATTACTGTTGATAAAAGAGAATTTAATAAAGAGAAAGGAGTCATTAATAAAAGCTTAAAAAGGACAAGACAACAAAGCTCTGTTAAATCATATGCAAATATAAATAAATGTGTTGTGGTGAGTTTGTTTCAACCTTTGTTGGGCATCAAAAACAGTTCAGTGAGCTGTACTCATCAAACCGACACAGATCAGGGAGCTCAAGTCTCATCAAACAACCACACCTAACTATTCAACAACATGCCTCGGTACCACACAGACCACATGTCAGAGCAGGGTTTAACCTGGACACTGGTCTAATTCCAGTCTGCTGATGGAGCAACTCTGTGGCCAGGAGGCAGCATCAGAGCTATGTCTGGACTTGTTGAACATTCACAAACAGGGTGGGAGAGTAACTCCAGCTACGCCTCAGAGGCTGGTGAAGATACTTCTGTGGGGCTGTTGGGTTTATCCACACTGAAACTGCCTTCTCAAGATGCATCTGACCATGACCTCCTTCTGTTCTAACGTCAGTTTGGAGGAAGTGGGTTTAAGTTTGCCATCGTCAGAGCTTTAGTGGCGTCTAAAACAAACCATTAAAACAAAAAACCCAAATGAGACAAACAGGAAACATCTCTCCATCTCTAGTGTTGAAGTTTTGGGAACTGAACTGCAAAACATAACATTAGAAAAAGACAATATCAGTGTGAACATGTGGCAAAGTTTTGGTTCAAGACGAAGTAAAATCAATGAATGAAGTGGAAAGACAGCTGCACACTGAGAGTTATTTATTTATCTACACTGTTTTTGCCAAACAGAGCCTCTTCAAGCTACAAGCTCATTGGCAGTGAGAGAACATAATCTGTCTGGTAGCAAAGACAAATGCAATCACAAAACAGAAAAGTTGGCACGCTAACCTTCCTACAGTCGACATCCGGCACGGCTCTTATGTGATATTGATTTACAAACAAGGAACGAGGTGCAACACTTTGCCTGCTGGAAAATGATTAGTCCTTAAAAGACTGAGATTTCTGCAAGGTTGGTCTTCACTGAGTAAAAATAGTTTCTTCTTACTCTGATCTTTACCATATCGGGCGATTAATCAGTCAAACAGCGAAGTTTAATATAGTTTAAGTCCAATAAAGACCTGGGTAAAGTCTGGAGATCCCATCGTCCTCATTAGTTGGGCCTATATTCTGTTTATGACATTATGACGCGCCTCACAATACCTCTATCACCATTTCTCTTCACTCCCAAAGCACCAGAGGGGCGGCTATTTATAAAATCAGTGTGATCTGTGGGTCATGTTCTCTCGCAGCCACTGCATCTCTAGGGGGCAGGCAGGCCAGTGAGAGACACCAATTTAATCTGATATTAGCGACTGGTGGGTAAAACACCAACAGGCAGAGGGCAGGGGAGATGCTTGTTGTAGGGCTGCACAAGTAATAGAATATTAATCACAATCTGACTGACTGTGATATTAACGTATAAAATGTATGCTCCACTCATAAACACAGTTTTCATTAGGGATGCACGACATTGAATTTTTTGCTGATATCCAATACGACAATATGTTACAACTTATTTAGCTGATAACCAATACTGGTACTGATTTATCCACTTCACAGATTTAGTGCTCATAAAGTTTCTCCTGGAGTGGAATTAACATCATATTATACATGCATACTCTTATCGTGACGGCCCACCAGCAGATGGAGACATGAAATACAGTTCAGTGTCTGTAATATTCATTCATTGTGCAAAATACGAAAACACATGCTAGCTGATTCTAAAAGTTCATTTTAAAGCCAACATCAGCTGATACCGATGACGTGCCGATATTAGCGTGCATCCCTAGTTTTCATTTGGTTGCATTCTGTGATGCCGTGTATTTATCTTTAGTTAACCGACATTTTGGGCAAATTTTCAATTATATTTTGGCTCTAGTAGACGCCCTGAATTCAGGTGAAGATATATGTAGGAGTTATATAGGTATAACTCCTCCCCTTCCTGTAGCGAGAATTGCTGAAACAAAGGACACTGACAACAATATTCACCTACATTATGTGCACTGATGTACGTCACTACTCTTCAGTATCTTCAGAACATTATGTCCAATATTATTCTGTAATATCATGGTCACATGTCACTGTGGTGTAATATTATTTTCTCAGCCATGTGCAATACTACGTCTCATTGATTATGAAGTGCAGTCTGCTTTTAACACCATTTTAGTTCATTTTTAGTAACTCTTGTGCTAATCGTACTCCTACTGTTACTCTATTAGGCACTGGGTTTTGCTTTTGCTCCTTGAAAACACTTCTAGACTTATATATTTGTATATTTTGCCAGATATTTAATACTCTATTGTAGGGCCTGACCGATTTATCGGCCGATTATAGCCATTAGAAAATAATCGGCAATCAGCCAAAAGTTGTCCGATTGACGCCGATGTTAACACTTATATTTTCATCACTAACAAAATGCAGGGAATATGGTGTTTTACTTAGAAATAATGTCCTTGTATTACTTTTTGCACTATAACCTACCTCTGTTAAACTGGCAATAATAAGAAGAACTCTGGTACTGTGAACATACACATGAATGTCATGATTATTTTATTTCATTTTATTTTGAGGTTTGCCTTTTTGCACATCATATTTTTTATTTATTCTGTGTTCATATGCTGCTTGTTCCACACAATTTCTGATAATAAAATTATTTGAAAATAGTAAAATGTTCTTCCTTCAATTTATATCTTTGTAATGAGTGTCTGAACTACATTTAAGCCATCAAAAGCAGGTATTTTGGGGGGTTTTTAATTGAAAAACGTAATAATTTAATAGGCCGATATATCGGTTATCGGATTTTTTTATTCCATAATATCGGAATCGGCATCAGCCCCAAAAAATCCGTATCGGTCAGGCCCTACTCTATTGTACTAAAAATGGGTCCAGTGTGTGACCCTGACCTGGGGAACCTACTGGTTGTTAGTGGTTGTGAGTCGTTAAAATTCTGGTTACTGTACTTAGTGTTACTGTAATTTGAAGCATTCTCTGGCACAAGAATTTCCTTCAGGATAAATGACGTTCAATTGAATTTAAGTGAATTGAAGAACCTTATTATAAGTCTTATTTTGATGCAAAGATTTCTGAATATAGGACAAGATGGAAGTTTGTCCCTAAATCAATAAATAATCATGATAAATCATCTTGGTCTCAATACTGATGAAAATAATCGCTATTATCAGTTTGTCCATCATCTTCGTGCAGCTCCACTTTGATGTGTGAGTATTTAGTAAATCTTTGATCAGCACATCTTCAGCAAACCTCATGTAACCTTTGAACAGGACAAGTTGTCTTTGCAGTTTTAAAGAGTTGAGATATTTGCACAAAATGTTGCCTCAAGGCTCAGAGCTCATCGGCAGACACAGACAACAGCAGCATGTCTACCCGAAGCACCTCAACAACACAGGTAAGTTAGCATGCTAACCGCTGGCTAACCTGTGCAGGAGTCGATCATCACACCTGAACATCTGGAGTCTCTTTAACAATCACACCTGACACTATAAAGCAGGCAAAGTAAGTCAGCTGCAACAACAACTCTTACTTACACTTCAACACCAGGTAAAACTACCTTATAACCAACTCTGTGAGCTAACAGAGCTTCAATCACTGTTTGTTGTTAGCATAGCTGAAGCTAGCTGCTCTATGCTAATTTATTAAAGTGCAGATATTCGTGACTCCGTAAGAACCGGATCCAAAAGCAAACACAGAGCTCAGCAGATCTATAAACTGTGACTTCTAACAGCATTAACTTTAACTGTGAACTATGAGCTGAGGTTAGCTAGCAGGTTAGCAAGCTAGCAACAGCATGCTAGCCAGCGACACCAACGTTACCCCACTGCTGCACTCAGTGTTTGACTGCGTTGTCAAACCGTGAGTGAGATCAGCGAACACATCGTGGTTTAATACAGTTTAAATAGTGAGACAGGACTGATGGATACCTTTATAACATCCAACTGTGTGTGCAGCTACTGCATGTTCTCCTCCATCGCTGAGGCTAACAACAACATCCTCCTCCTCATCCTCCTCCTCCTCACCCCAACCTGAGCCACAACCAGGGAGGCGTTCAAGAACAACAACGTTCAGGAAAACAACACCGCGTGTTCAGTGTTGGCTACAAGTTTTTGTTTCAAGAGTTTTTGAATAGTTATAATATTAAATTAAAGTAAATATTTATAGTCAAAAAGGCACATTATATAATAATAATAATAATAATAATAATAATAATAACTTTATATAGCACAATTCATACAATGCAACATGAAAGACAATATTCAACATTCGTGATAGAGACAAATAAGATGATCAAAACGTATGACAAAAATAAAATTAATTTAAAAGTACAGGCTAAGACGAGACAAAACAACCATCAGTTGAATTTATGTCCTGCTGAGTTATTTTATTTTATTTATTTATTTATTTTTTATCCTTGTCTTTAGAGTGATTAGAGTGTCATGAAGCTCAGTTTCTTTTTTGTCTTGGTTTTTCTACGTTCATACCTATATATATTACAGGTATTATTATTATTTATTACACACTGAAACACACTTTTATGTTACTTTCTGATGTAACGGTGTCCTGCAGAAGACCTGGGAAAGATAGAGCTATAAGCTTTGAGTATGATGAAGCTGTCTGACTGGAGCCTGAAATAACTAGATAAAAAGAGCATTTAAAAAACCCCAAAACATTAGTTAAAAAGATGTGTCATTTAAATAACCTGTATTAAAATGTGATACAAAGATATGACATTTGAAAGCATAAATAAGTAATAATGAGGGGTAATAAATGCATTCAGGAATTAAGGGACACAGATATTCATACAGACGTAGGGCCTTTCCAATTTGACATAAAACACTGACTGTGTGAACGTACCTCACACAACCTCACTTAAAAAAAATCCTAATTATCTCTTTAAGATATCCATAGGACTGCTTCCCTGTGCAGTAGCTGTTGTGCATATGAATGATAAATAAAGAATTTGAACTTGGAAAAGAGACAAAAGTCAACATTTAACGTCACTGTACTGCAGTGAGTTTAAGTATGAAATTATTTGCATACAATTATAAAGTACCAAAAGTTAAAGTAATCATTATGCAGCATTTCAGACAGTGTACGTTCTATTATTGTATTATAATTAATGATGCATTGATGTGTTATCACTTTAATATTGCAGCAGGTAAAGGTGGAGCTCATTTTACTAATTAAACATAGTGCTGGGTAGTTTAAACCAGGGGCGTTAATATAGATAGTGCAGGCAGGGCGGTTGCACTGGGGCCCATAAAGAGAGTGGGCCCTCCCACTGTGTGCTGGGTGGAGGATGGGTTACTGTTGTAAAATAAACGTAATGGAGTAAAAACTGTCATAAAAATGAAAATGGTAAAGAACAAATATGACAAAACTGTACTAGAACTTAGAGTAAAAGTACTTACTGGTGGTTAGTTTCCCTCTGAGCATCGCCACCTTAACATGGTGGAGAGGTTTGTGTGTCTCTGTGATCCTGTGAGCTGTGTTGTCTGGGGTTAACAGCTCCTGGTAGGGTCTCCCAAGGCAAAGTGGTCCCAGGGAGGGGCCAGACTAAGAGCCGCTCAAGAGGACCACAATGAAACGGCACATTCAGGGACAGAGACATCGCCCAGTATGGGGACACCGGGGCCCCTCGAGCCAGACCTGGAAGGGGAGCTCTTCAGCAAGAGTCTGGTGGCTGGGCCTGGGCCATCGGGCTCAGCCTGGATGAATAACATGGAGCCGCCGCCCTGTGGGCCCACCACCTGCAGGGACTAGCATCGGGGCCCTGATGCACTGTGTGCTGGGCGGCAGGCAGGGGCAAGGACCCGGGTGTGCTGACCCCTGGTGTCGCAGTCTGTGTCACTTTCCACCGCAGCATAAATTTAACTCATGTCTATTTCCCTGGCTGCATGTTAGTCATATGTTGGATAACAGAATAAGATAATAATGATAAAAACAAAGCTGTTAAACCTCAGTTAACAAAGTTGATTCTACATTTTTTATCTATGCTTTGTAAATTAAGGCAACTTCAGACAGAACATGAGTAAATCACATACTCTTCACCACGAACTGTAAAATTTAGGCATAAAAATATATTTTTATTTTTCAGAATTTCCAACAACACAGCATTTGAGATGCCACACAGAACAATGACACACTTGAGACATTAATTCAAGTAAATCTGAACAGTGAACATGTGGATACATTTCTACATTATGTTCAAATTAAAACAACATGACACAAAGACAAAGTTCAGCCGGGACAGAAATAAAACAGCAGATCACTATGATGGAGGAAAAGTGTCTCACAATAATCCCTTTAGAGTCATCAAATATAATCATCATGCTCCGTGACATAAGGGTGATATTTTCTTGAAAAAAAGTCAGACACAAACATAAAATACAATATTCCCTTAAGAATAAGATCATAAAATCCAGCAATGTTTTGACCAAAATTCACATTTTTTCAGTTTGATACCTGAAACGACCTGTTGAGCATTTCAGCTTCCAGCAACAAGCTCTTTTACACGTGTACAAAACATTTATCAAATACCTCTCATTCTGAAATTTAACGACTAACAATTCTTGATGAACTGGCCGTTTTTAGGAAATGGTTAATCTTGCTCAACACATCACTGTATCTGTATAAACATTTCATAGTGTTGATAATCCTCGCCAGTGATTACATAATGATGCGAGTAGTGACCTAAAAAAACACAATTGTGTAAAAATAAAACTCACTTGGATAATTTGGATTTTGTCCGACTGTGACGTCAGTGCTTTTCAGGTGACTTGGTTCAGTTCCCGAGCTTTATTCCTCAGATGTCTCTTACGCATCCTGATAATCCACTGAATCGTGAGCTTGGCAAAGTTAGCAGCCTTGAACAGAGCCATGAAGACGCCGCAGAGAATGGCGACAGAGTTCCAGGGATTTGCAGTCACGATCTGTTTGGAGAGAAAGCCATGTTAGAAGCTGATACACTGATGTGGACAGAGGATGAAACGTGCGGGGGAACTCACCAGTTTGATTTCCTGCATAAAAGGATCTCGCCATTCAAAGACGGCAAAGAAGAGCTGATTGGTTTGTTCTGACTCAGGCCTTTTGTCGTTGAATTTCACCACAGCAGACTGGAGGATCGAACATATACGATTAAATTACCGCTCCTAAAATCATCAAGTATGTACGTATGTGTAGCTATATAGTTCGTAGATAAATACCTCTTGCCGAAACTCGACAGATTCATCGCTTTTGCCAGATGTCCTCACTAAAGACATCTTGACCCAGGTCCTGAATCCTCCAGAGAAAGTCCACGTGGAGTAGTTCCTCTCACATTCCCTCATGAAGTCTGATTGATTTTTACTACAGAGCCAGAAAACACACGTTACTGTCAGACTGGATCAATCACTCTTTGTTTCATGAGCAGATAAGCCGTCAGTCACATGGTTTATTTAACTGATGTTCATCAATCACACCAGTCACAGGATCTAAACATGTCTGTTTGCAGTTACCTCTCATTCAAGTCACTGAACTTGGCAAACAGCATGTAAGTGATGGCGCTGAAGTCCTCCTCTGTCTCATTGTGACTGAACTGCATGAAGATCAGCTCCTTGTTCCTGACGTCAGACGGGCCGCGCACCACCACAGCTCTTCTCTGTGAGAACAAATTCAGAATTAGTTTAATATTTCTCTCTCAAAGCAGCTCACTTTCACAGAGTTCAAGATCTATGTTGTGTCTCCCAGCTCTGTGATGCATGGCTTGTGTGTTAGCAACCCAATGACCAGAGAAAATGCTAGCAATGTACGTTTCTGCAAACAACAGATACGTTACACGTTTTTCTGGCTGACCTCAGTTAGATTGGAAAATGGTCCGAAGTACGTCACGTCTTTAATCACACAGTCTCCTTTCTGAGGCTTGCCTGGGTCTACCAAAGGCGGGATGTAGTCGTGGTAGTGATGTCTGCAGCTCAACAGTCGAGCTTTGCCGGGGTACAGAGCGATACCTGCACAAAGATTATAAGAAGGAAACCCAGTGAATAATGAATCATCATGTGATAAGATTTAAATACAGCAGCATGCTGTTGGCTGTCTGTTATGTGCCAGATAAGTGGATGAAAATGGATGGATGGATTGTTTGTGATGGAGTTGCATACATTATTTTTTGATTTTGTATTTTTGTTCTATGTTGTCTGTGTGTAACTTTATGTTGCCAGGACACTCTTGAAAAAGAAATTCTTAATGTCAAGAGGTTTTTCTGGTTAAATAAAGGTTAAATAAGATCACCAAATGATTCCCAAGTGCGGCACTGCTGCTGCTCACCACCCCCTCAGGGGATGAGTCAAACACGGAGAACAAATTTCACACACTCAGGTGTGTGATAATCAGTGGGGCTTTAACCTTTAAAGCCCCTACAAGGAACTTTCATTATGAGTTGATTTTGGCGACCCTGTGGACAAAAGCGGTAGTGTTTTGCCGGAATGAAGCCTACATTTCCCATGAGCTCTAGCGCGTATTGTCGTAAAGACGCTTACCTGGCTCGCGCATGTGTTTGTTTTGGGGATGAATGAAACAACAAGACGGGAAAACTTTGCCCCCGCTCCTATCGGGGATCCCAGCTCACCTCTGCCGCGCCCCAGCTCCACCTCTCCGGCGTAAGCGCCACCGCCGCCGGGGTAAACGCAGCGGTCGGCTGGTAAGGCTGAAGGCCTGTTTGGCGAGCACTTCCACGGCTTCTTGGACTGAGTATGGAGCGGTGCCTCGCCTCTTTATTTCTCGGCACTCGCTGGACCCTGTCGACGCCTGGCTGGTACCTGTCGTCGGCCCGGATGAGGTGTTCCAGCCCCGCGGCCCCTGCTCTCCTCGTCCCCGCTGGCGCGGGGTGAATCTGCGCAACCTGCGGCCTCTGTGTGTGGCTCCCCGGACAGCTAACGCCGTGGACCCGCCGGCTCCTGCCAGGATTGGGCTGGTAAATGCTAGATCGCTAGCGAACAAAACGTTTATCCTGAAGGATTTCCTGACTTCCCGAGGATTGGATTTTCTCTGTGTGACTGAGACGTGGCTGACTGTTGGTGAGTCCAGTGCTTTCACAGAACTTTTACCCGATGATTGCTGCTATTTTAACTCCCCGTGGACGTCGGGTCGAGGAGGAGGAATAGCAACTATTTATAAGAGTCACTATAAATGTAAGCAGCTAGGTAAGATGACGTGTGCCGTCTGAGTGCCGTAAATCGCTTCGTCCTGGAAGCGACCTGGGGCGGACCCGGACACAGTTTCCTAAAGGTATGGATAAACACTATATAGAAATAGCTTATCTTCACACCAATGGTCTCATTTGCTGTTGTAGGTCACGCACAGACATCAGCAGAAACAAGAGACTTTTGCATATCCAGTTAAAAGTTCCTTGTAGCAGCTTTAAATAAAAAAAGCTGCATAAGACGCTGACATTAGCCTTACGCTGTAGGATGATTTTCATGTTAATATTTCCACATATTTACCTAAACTTTAAATGCAGGAACTTTCCTTACCATGGAGTTTTTTTTACATCGTATTGTTGGTACTACGTTTACTTGTATAAAACATCAGAACATTTTTCCACTTCTCTTCTTCACTACTGTTCCTGTCCTGATCCCAAATGACTGTGCATTTTTTAAACAAACCTGGGTGTGAAAACGACTCAACCTCTTTGTACGTCACTGACGTCACAGGGTGGTTGAGTTTCTCCAAAAAGTCTGAGATGGTCTGGTAGGCCAGGAACACCGCCACCCCAGTCAGCAGCAGGTAGACGAAGATGAGCACCACCGTGAAGAAATTCTTGAGGCAGGTTTTACTGAACCTCCTCGCTGGACCGTTGGAGCTGAGGTCGTCCTCTGCAATCACATTGTGCAAACTCACTGTCAAGGCTCAGGATGTTTCTTTAATGGGGTCAAATTACTTAATTAAAGTGTAATAACTAAATTATATTCAGCAGTTGGACACTAAAATTCTGCAGCTCAATACAGCAGCAGATTAAAAGTGTATGAAGTCGTGATACTGAGATGTTTAAGATCACGCTGTGCTCATTACCTTGTGAGATGATGCTGTTCGGCTCCTCGGGCTCCATGCCTTCAATGGCATCGTCAAAGAAGCCTGCAGGCGGTGTGTAACCTTCATCATCATCATCATCCTTGAACTGTGAGGTCAAGAAAAAGACATTAAAGGGTAACTTCAGTATTTTCTAACCTAGACCCTATTTTCCGATGTTTTTGTGTCTGTATGACTGATGGAAACAACACTTATATAATAGTAATAATAATAAATATATCTTCTTCTTCTTCTTCTTCTTCTTCTTCTTAAAATAAGCTGAGGCTTCAGTCTACACTTTTTTCGGTCTATCTGTTTTGTTTTCCTTTGTTTTTTTCATTAAATAAATGTGTAAGTAAATGCCTTGATGTTATTTATTCTTTATTACATGCATTCCTCTTGGACAATTGTTAACAAGGACCAAAATAAATTACCACTACTCCTATGTTTTGATAAAGAGAAAGATCATTTTGTTAAAACCAGAAAAAGCCCAAAATTCACCAGACACCATTTAATTGTTTGCCTTAGATTCATGTTTTCAAACTGTAAAAACAGAAATTATTGTTGGATTGTCAAATTAGCGACGATCCTCGGATACAACGTGTGAGACTTCCATCAGAAAAAAAATACATTTCCAAATCTGATCTTAAAACAGTGACATGTCATCAAAATCACTTAAAATTTCTCACTTTAAATTTGGACAAAAATTAACTGTTTGCATGATAAGAGTGAAAAACAGAGACTTTTTTTCAGCTCCAGGATTTTTTACTTTCAGACATCAAAGGGTAAGTTTTAAAAATCTTATTTAATTTATGGTATATATCATATTTATTTTATTTATATTGTGCATGTATTGCTGCATATCTGACAAAAATATTGAAGGAAATTAATCATTTAATTGAATAGGTTTTATAGTTATTTATACATTTATAGCTCATGGAGAAAAATCATATTTTTATCTTAGCTACTGGCTTTAAAAAAATAATAAAAATAAAACAATGGCGCATATGGGTTTGACTTTATTTTCAGGACATATATAGCAAATGGCACCATTTTAAATTAATAAAATTCTTTTTTATCATTACTTTAAACACAGGTATATTTTCAAGTTGGCAATCTGAATCACTTGCAAGGGCCCGCTCTCTCTAGGGGCCGCTCCACGCCACGGGCCTCAGTGCAACTGCACTGCTGCACTGTCTATTTTAACACCTCTGGTCAACATAAAATATAATAAAATAAAATAAAAACGCAGTTCCACCCCAGCCATGTCCTCCTCTGATAATGTAGGAACAGTCCCTTCAGTGCTTTAGTAAAAGAGCTGAGTCGGCTTACTAACATCCTCCACCACTGACAGCAGTAAAACTCTCTGGCTTATAAAGTGTCAATTACAGTGTTTTAAAATACATTACATAACTTATCTACATCACAGCAATGATCCTCCATAATGGCAGAGCTCCTACAGTGACTTAAAGTTATGCTTGAACACCTGCTGACATTTTAATTCACATATGTATTGTAGCAGACATCCTGTGGCCGTTGAGAGAGGAGGGGGTCACCTCCAGTAAATGAGCAGACACTCAGAAAACAAAGAGTCAGCTAGATTCACACTGTGGGAAACAGCAGCCTCAGCTGTGCAGTCACATGATGTCAGGGGGCTGCAGTCTGTCTGTCCCTTCATGTCGGGAGGAAGTTACAGAGAACAAACATGTTGTCCTCAGATTATTAAACAAACATCACAGACACACACAGACAGTTAACAGACCGGAAGTTGTCCTACCTCTTCGTAAGACCGGGACTTTCCTTTCCCGAGCATTCCTCTGCACTTCCTTCACCTCCACACAGCTGTCTCTGCTCCTCAAAGCACCCGACGGACTATTTGTCTCAAGTCTGAAAACTAGTTTTAATAAGTAACAGGTTCATTTTAAAGGATATATAAAGTCCCTCCTGTGCTGAGGTCCCGGCGGTTTACCGCTCTACAGGGAGACACACACCACACACACACTCCCAGGGGTGTTTGTCGACGTTAGAGGCCCACCCCATGATAATGAGCCACCTACTGTCCGTGCTCCAATAGTAAACCGTGTGTCCTTGACGTTTCCTTGCTCCCTTCCTCCTCCCCTTAGGGTAATACCTAGTGCTGCCTTAAAGTGCACTTCGTAAATGTCTACGTTGCAAACAGATCTAAAAAGTGAAGTGGATGTAAATCCTTCGTCTTTAATGTTCTCCATGAAGTTTTCAGTTAAACTTCTTTAAGGAACTTTAAACCAGGTAACACACCTGTTGAGTGATGAGTTCATTACAGCTGACTAAAGGAGTCAGAGGTATTTTTGCCATCCAGTTTCCACATTCACCTAAAAGCCCATTTAACTTTTCATATTAGACTAGTGTTATTAATGTTATTATTCATATAGGCCATTTCACACACATGCAGTTCACATTGCTTTAGGCCTACATAAAGCATTAAAAACCATTCTATCTATCTATCTATCTATCTATCTATCATTCTATCTATCATTCTATCTATCTATCTATCTATCTACAAAAAAAGTGCATTAAGTATATTAATAATGATATTAATAATAATAATCTACCAGTGCATTTGTGTTTTGTAAGTTAGCCTATAAACTAAACTAAACTAAACTAAACTTAACTTAATTAGTTTATCTAATTTTACAAGCTTCTGCTGATAATTCCATGTGTGGTGTAAAGTATTTAAGAGGTCTCAGTATTAACATGATGATTTTCTCTTTAATAATCTTGGGACCTGCAGCAGTGTGAACATCTTGTGTAGTTTAAAATACGTGAGATACTCAGGTGGTTTTCCAAGAACTGCTTTGTAAATAAATCAAACTCAGCACATGAATCTGAAACTTTTTGCATGACAAACCGCCATTTTACTGAGGGTCACCTGCCGGACGGACCACTTCCGGGCGGGAGTAACCAGAGTAACATCCCCGGAGTCTCCACTGGTTGCCTAGCAACTGCCCCCTCGACCCAAAATGGTGGCTTGTCATATTAATGCTTCGGTTTTTATACAGATTAAATTGATGTAACCATAAAACACGTTAAGAAGTGAACTTTAGAGGTGCTGGTAGGTGGATATTTTTTGTTACTAACATACAAGCCTCCATGTTTTAAGACAAACTAACTAATGTCACTGTGCGAAGGTGAGTGGTATAAATGTTCTCATGTAATGTTAGCCGCTAGCTAGGCTATATAATGCTAACATTAGCTAGCAAAGTAACTATCTACAAGAGAGCCAAAAAACATAATTCGAAAAATGTCAAACTTTGTTTAAAAGTGAAGCAAATATTTTTCAGATTAGAAATCAATCTTGTGACAAAATTCACTGGTGGAATAGAAAGTAGCCATTATTAAAGATAACTTTAGCATTAATGCTAACTTAATAATCACTGTACGTTGATGTGCTTGTAGCGTTACTTTACTGGAGTGTTTCCAATTTTGAGGCTACTTAAAACTTCAACTCCACATTCTGGAGGCCACTGTCAGACTTTTAATCCACTTAAATTGAATTTAACGTTAATTTACAACACAACTTTCTACTTATGTTTTAGATTGAGACTTTTTTTTTGTTTCGTTTTAGACTGAGATTATATTAAATGCTGTGTTCTTAAACATTTAGCCACCCAGCAGAATAAAAAGTAATTCAAATTAGATCCGCCTTTACTCACTTCAAAATTAGGGAGGTTTACACTTTTTCACACTCTTATTCCTTCTTCTTACTTATAATAAACGATTCTTTTCATCAGAGTGACTGTAACAAGTCACAATTTTACATGGGGGATCAAGTAAGTATTTTCTGATCACGAACTCTAGTGATATTTTGCATAATGAGTACTTTTACTCACTTTTACTTAAATTTGTGAGTATTTTATCACAGTGGTATTACCTCTTTTACTTCCACTACTTACTTTTACTTTCTTTTAAGCTTTTAACCGTATTACATGGTTTCAGTGGTTGAAAGATGAGGGGAGACCTTATGTTTTCACAAGATTGATTGTAATTGTCAAAAACTGGTATAAACTGCCCGACCGTGACGTATCGCTAACATTTCCGACGGCAATGAATGCAGCACCAGCTCCACAGAGCAGCGACAGGGAAGTGGATGACACAGTTTCCGTATCAAACCCGTCCAAACAACGGTCCTACCATGGCAACAGCGAGAATTTGTGTCCTGTTTGTTGTCCTGTGTTCGACTTTAGCAGAAGACTTAAAATTAAAATACAAAACTCCCACTGAACCTGTCCGATTATTCACTGAGGAGGAGCTGAAGAGATACGACGGCAGCGAGGTAAACTTTATTGTAACTCTGAATCCAGGTTGAGTTTTTGTTCATGTTTTAGTCTGTGCATCCACACACACGTGTACTGATAAAGATTTATCTGTCTTTTTCCGTTGTTTCTCTCCTCCCTGTTGTAGGAGGGACAGCCCATTTACATGGCAGTAAAAGGAGTTGTGTTTGATGTCACCAAGGGAAAAGGTAGCTATAAAACCCAACTTAATCCCTGGAAATTAAACTGTAATGATTTATAAGATAAAACATGACTCCTGCAGGGTGTCTGCATGTCCTTAGAAGTCAGTAAATAGTCTTAAATTAGAATATGTGAGGTCTGAACTGCTTTAAACATTTTATTCAATTTTGTTTATCCATTTTTAAATTTCTTTCTAGCCTTTTTATGTAAAGGTCCACATTTCTAATGTTACAAATCTTAAAAAAAAACCTCTAAGTACTCTCATTTTACTTCATACTTGCACTTACCTGTTGGCAAAATGTAGATTGACGTAACTCACTCTAATGACCGTATTCTTACATAACACTTACCTTGCACAAGACCACATTCATACTACTTGCCTGCAGTGATTACCTGTGATGCTTAAACAAGTAAAACTTGATTTGTCCTAAAATCTGTCCTAAATTTGGTTAAAGGTGTCCTGTACTGATTGTATATTGCAGAGTTTTATGGAAAAGATGCACCATACAACGCCCTGGTTGGTAAGGATTCCACTCGGGCTGTGGCTAAGATGTCCCTGGACCCAGCAGACCTGACATCAGATACTGTAAGTTCAGTCTCAAAGGCTGAGATTGTGATTGTTGTGGTTGACAACCATAGGTGGGGAGGTATTCTTGTATGAAATTGTATGATGACAGGAATGTCATCCTGGGAACCCCAACCCCCCCATGTCTGCATTTTGTATTTTGTATTGTCTTGCTTCACAAAGCAGTCGCCCTTCTGGGACAAATAAGAGTGGAAAGAAACAAAGAACAGACATCTGACACCTGAGTGTTGGCTTCAAAACAGCATAGCATTCATGAGCTGTATAATTATAGATTTAACAGTTTCATCTGAATGCACCATACTCGCAGGTTTTTCAGTCATTCTACACTTCCAGCAGTATTTTTGCACAATGTAGACTTTTTAAAGCAATGAATAATATTTTTCAGTAAAATTAATTGTGTGGGGACCCGAAACTAAACTTTCCATATGGGGGACACTGGGACTGCACCACAGACTGTTAAAGTAATGTGACGTCACACATTGGTTTGCGGACTCCTATTTTGAAGCCTCGAGTTCGGCACTTCGGCTGTCACCATCTTGGTTTTTTGGAGCCAGAAGTGACCATATTTGAGTGAGATGCTGGAGGAGCAAGGGGTGGATCTGACTGAGAAGCCGAGGACACTATCAGCAGACAGCCTGTCTTTCAAAGTGTCCTGCCCTTAATTATGTGTAACTTTAATCCTTAATGAAATATAAACAGGTTGAGTTATATGAAAAACAATTTCAAAGAACTAGTGACAGCAAAAGTTGATTGTTGCATTGCCTCACGTCTATCGTGTCTTGGCCAAAAAGTTGCACACCAATACACTGCAAAGCCGATGGCCAAACAGCACGTACTTTCTGCCCCTGTGCGACAGGAAACAACTCTCCACACCAGCAGATGTAGGTCGTCTGTTGCCTTTTTATAGCCGATTCAGCATGTTGAAGCAGCGTTGGTGTCAGCGGAGCACGTCGGTGAATAAAATCTCTCTTATTGTCAGTTCAGCTCAGGTCACAAGAAGAAAAACAGAAGTGCGGAAAGTAAACTAAGAGCTAAAGTCAAGAGGGAGTGAGACCAGAACAAACTTTCATCTTTGGCTACCTTAATGTACTTTTGTAGACTTGCTGTAAATATAAATATAATTACCTCAAATAGCTTCACAGTCTGTACATCATGTGACAAGTGCCACATAAAGTTCTTGTTTTTCATCTTTACATTTACAGACAGGCCTCAGTGAAGAGCAGCTGGAGTCTCTGGACAGTATATTTGAAGGCACGTACAAAACAAAGTATCCCATTGTGGGTTACACGGCATCACGCATCCTCAACGAGGACGGAAGTCCCAACAAAGCCTTCAAACCCGAGGACCAGCCTCATTTTCAAATCAAAGATGAGTTCTAAATCTCATTTTACCTCTTTGTAAAATACAGTGGTGAAAAAGTCTTTTCATGTTTTCATGAGTTTTGTTTTGTTTTGTTTTTTGTCTTTTGAATATTTTCTCTTGTGAGAATCAGAGCTGAATATGCCAGGGTGCAATACATGTACAAGAGAAGAAGAAAATACACAATAGAAACTTTTTAATCATATTCATTACCTGAACTGAAGGTTTACATGATCTGTTGAGAGCTTTAGCTGCACAATTACTTTGAAATCTTTTTAACACGTATGATATGGTTTTTAAAAAAAATACATTTCATCAAAATTAGTGATGGTACAATATCAGATTTTCACCACGATTATAATGGCCTTAAAAATTCATGATAACAATATTATCGTTATACCTATAAAAAATGAAATAATAATGCTATCAGTCAAATTCATCTTTATTCTGTTTTGATTGTTAAATGAATTACAGTCAAAATACAAGTGTAGAGATGTTAAAGACTCTCTCCACCTCTATACATAGCTGCACAAAAAACAAGGCAACCCTATGGCGTTGAAAGAAATAGAAATGATTTAAGAGGCGCTGGTTATTTACACGATATTTTCACGTGTGTTATTAACAGGACGTCAGTCATTCCTTTTAAAATATCTTGGTTATCATCAGTACCTGTATATCACAACACATGTAGTCATGATTAAAATAAGGCTGTTTGATAAACATTTGGGAGGAAAATGATGCTGACTTTTAAAGAGCCCACCCAGACACTTTCTAAGAAATATTGAAAAAAACATACTGTTTGGAAGACAGATTTTGTCACTTAAAGGTTCAGGGGAGGAATGAAAAAACATCTTTTTAGTGTCAAACTGAATATGTGTTATTCTGCAAAGTGAAGCTCAAACTTCAAAAATAAAAATTAATGAGGGGGACTTAAATTATATGTGTGGTCACAGTGATCATCTTCTACCTATGTCAGAGCAATTAGAACAAATGAACGCACAGAAACATTTTATTAGCTTCACAGAAAGACATCTACAGGCCAAATTAAACTACGCGTGTAATGGATTCAGAGTTATGGCAGTCAAAAAAAAAAATCAGCTGTTTCATACGAATATTCGACAATTCAAGTTTTTTTCCCCTGTGAAGTTTAAAGTTTGAACAGGACTCAGCAGGCCGCACAGTATGGCAGCAGCATTCATGTAATACAGTAAACAAGCTAACGGTGCTAATGATGGATCGGAAATGTGCAATATGATTTTTTTGTGTCACTTGAATCAAACAAAAGCCAGAGACTTTGTCATATTAAGTAACTGTGAGCTGTAAATTCACCACTTCCAAGCAGAAGAGAGAAGATAATGTTATCTCAGTGCCTTATGGTGCAGAGTCTCTCCTCCTCTATGCTGCTGCATCACGTTCACAACTGTCTGTACCAAAGAGTATTGTGAAGTCAAGAGTGCTCCCTGTGCTGCAAAACCGTGGGCCAAAATATCCCCAGAAGTTCACTGCACAGCACACTGACTAGCCAAAAAAAGGCCACAAAAAAAACCTGCAGGCTCGACTTGAAGCAATCTCAGTCGACTGAGTGGTTTCCAACTGATGAGTTGCATCTCAGACTTTGAAGGGGCGGCTCTAGATTAAATATTATCTATGTATTTAGACAGAGGGAGTGAGCTGACAGACCAGATGAGATAAACTAAGAAAACATCAGATTTTAATATGGCTGTCACTAGCAATCATTGTTATCACTGATAGGAAGGATTTTTTTAATTGTTTAGTTTATTTGCAAAGGTAGTGAAAAATGCCCAGCTCCGACTCCCAGACCTCACGGTAATGCCTTCACATATTTTATCCAAACCCCCAAATATTAAATTAACATTGGTTTAGGGACTGTTCTTTATTTATTAGAGGAGGGGGTGGTTGCAGTGACTTTTTTTTAGCCTCCCTGAGTGACTGACAGAAAATCCATGACTCTCCCTCCACCATAAATTAGTTATTAGATTTTCAAAAACTAACCTTTGATGTTTGAAATTTAAAAGCTGAAGATGAAATCCTGCAGTTAAAAAAAGTCTCAGTTTTTCACACCTGTCGTGCAAATGGTTAATTTTTGGACAAATTTTAAATGAGTAGACTGAAGAGATATTGATTAACTAACACTATTTTAAGCTCAGATAATGTATGTAATGTATTTTTTTTTCTGATGGAAATGTTGGTCGCAGGTGATATGTCCAAGGACCATTGGAAATTTAAAAAGCCAACAATAATTTCAGTTTTTACAGTTTCTGGCTGTGATAAATGGTGTAATTTTGGTGATTTTTTTTCCCCCCAAACTCCTAAATACAAAATACAACCATTTAAAGTTGCATGCCCCTCCCCAAGCCAAAATAAAAAACAGAAAGTCCCTCCCCAGTGCTTAAAATATTATTTGACATGCCTACCTCTTTTTGCACCGCCCCCTCCTGCCTCATAAATACCCAACAGTCTCTTAGTGTGGAAAAAAAGATGAAAGATGAGAAGCTGAAGCCAAAAAATATTTGGATTTGTTACTTGATAAATGATGAATTATTATCAGAATTGTTGCAGATTAATTTTCTGTCTATTAACTATTCCATTAGTTGCTATAGCTCTAGATTTTAGTATAAAATGTTGTTGTTAAATGCACTGATTTTTAGAGTTTTTGATTAAAAACTACTGAACCTGCAGCTCTGTGAATGTTTACATGATCAGAATCAGTCCATTTTCTTTCTACCTGATTTTGTTTTTGTACAATTATTATTAAAGTCTGTAAAACTAAGAGTTTGTTTCACTTGAGTTTTACCACAAGCTTCGTGGAGATGTTATCTTGATGTGCTCTGTTTATGACAGCTCATGACTCACTCATGTCACCTCCAAACAGGCAGCATAAATAGTACGTCCGGGCCTATATAGCCTCGCACACTCCGATCAAAGGTCATCAGTTCCGGTGCTGAGACAGGTGATTGTCTTTAGGTGGAGCTGTGCTTCTCGCCCTGCCGGGTGGTCACACTGGAGGTGAGTCTGTGTGATAGTAATCACTGTGAGCCTCCCACGTCACTGTGGGCGATCCACAGCCGAGTTCAAAGGACACAAGCCCTGCCCTTGAGTTAGCCAGCGAGAGCCGAGCGGCGTTCTTTATCAGGTGGAGATTCTGCTGAGAGTCGGCCACTGCAGCCTCGCTCAGCCTGGGAAACACTTTCTTCTGCTGGAGCTCGTCCACCAACCAGAGCCAAGATGCCCAAAACAGTAAGACTCTGCTAATTTTGTTACCAAGATGCGTCTCTGAAATGCCTCTTCCTGGTCCAAGTTTGAGAGGGCGGTGGTGGGTTTATAGATTCATCTGTTGATATGTTTATCTGTGGAGAAAACCCACTGAGCATAAAACAAATTTAAGCACGAGTCATGTTTATTTTAATAGTTTTAGTCACATCTTTTTATCTGAGCTGAGGCTTGTGAGTTATGTCCAAGAGGCACCTTTCCTTCTTGGCATTTACTCATTAACCAAATGTAGAGTTTGACCCATGCTGCACACATTCCTGGCTGAAACAATGCCACTAAAATGCAAATGCATTTCATGGCCAGAACAATGCCGTATGTTTTCTGTGTGCTTGTGCATACTTGATAATAGTCATACCGTTTATGACACTGGAGTGATTTTGTAAATGACAGGAGTGACTTTCACCCACAGCTCATAAATGTATGATTTAACTGCTTCATTTTCCCTGTCTTGATTTTGTAAGACGTTTAGCAATAACCTGTTTTCCATCCATAACAAGAGGAACCTGTGTGCATTTAATTGCTGTAAAATCTAAACGCCCTCAGTAAGAGTTACTTAAGTGTTCAGCATCAGTCTGGAGGAGAACTGATAAGAAAGGCCGGCAGTTGTATTACGACTGCAGCTCTTTACTTATATTGACTCTCCAAGGAGAAAGCCTCTCATACGAGGTCATGCTGACGTCTGCCTCCATTTGACTGACGATAACTTCAAATCAAATTTATGAGCCATGGTAGCAGGAACTGCTTGGGTTGCTCTGTAAAATGCTGAAAATGTGATTCATGAGTTAAATTCTGAACATTTAAATAGGAAAGTGGAAGTTCTGTGGATACTAAAGAGTAACAACAACATGCTGATTGATTGTTGTTGGATTGCTGCTTCCATGACGGTGATTTCAGTGATCTGAGAAAAGGTCAGAGTGGTAGGAGTGCATCAGCGGGACTTGAGGGCGTTACAAAGTAATCATAGTGATCATGGAAAATGGAAACAGTTAAGAAACATGGCGAGGTTTCGTAAATGGATGTTCTAGTTTTTGTTGCCCAAGTTTCAGTGGGTTTATCTTTATGACACCTGGGGTGTGCACTAGTGTAACTTCATAAAATGATTGTGTAACTGCTACAAGCCCAATTTGGCCTGCAGGCCAGGGTCACGCAGTCGGCGTGTGTTTGTGTGCTTTCTTTGGAAAAAAATGAGAATAGGTTTTTTCTCTTCAGGGAAACTCATTCTAGAAACTCTTTAAAGTCTGACTTGTTCCAGTTTAATCACTGTTGTTATAAATGTGGTTGATCTCACTAACAATGGTAAAGTCTAAAGGCAACTTGGCAGGCAGTGAGTATTTTGATATTTTAATCTGCGTATGTTCAACCTTGTGGCACCTCGCAAGGGTAGTCCAAAGTCTAATGAGATAGTGAGCAATTATGGTTTATGAACAATCCACTTCACAGCTCCACATTAAAACCATTCTGCACACAACTGACTTCATTATTTCTTTTACTATGAAAAAAGTTGTTTCATAAATTGACTGTCAAAAGCAAATGTGCAGGAAAAATAAGCTATATTTTTGCAAAATTACAGATGTGTGTGTGCAGGAAAAGAATGAAAAATGCAAGACTGATGGATTCAGATTTAAATCAAATACAAACAGTTTAACAATTGAGTGGAAATAAGAGGTTTATGTGATCGAAACTGAAAAATTCACGTGACTAAATTACTGTTTTTTGTTGTTGTTGCTTTAGGTCAACGTGCGCGTCACCACAATGGACGCAGAGCTGGAGTTTTCCTTCCACCCCAACACCACAGGGAAGCAGCTCTTTGACCAGGTCTGTATGTGACCCTCAAATAAAAAAGTCCTCAGATAAAGCTTGCCTGGACAGCTGATGGCACTCGGCTTGTGGTGCTCAAAGTGCCAAAAAATAAATTTGAAAAACTCAACAGCAACATCTTTTTACAAATATCATGACCTAATTACTCAAGATAATCCACAGACCCTGGACACATCCCAAGTCTCTCATTTGTCATCTCCTCACTCCTCAATTCTCGATTGAACCGGAAGACGTTTTGTTGCGCCATCTTGAAGGCTGTCCCATAGCTCTTATTTCTGCTCTGAGGAGCAAGGAAGCACAAGAGCAGCCATCATGGAAGTCTTTTATCATCTAACACACCCCCATATTGGATTAACTGGACGCTGCAGCTGATTGGACTGATCTGATACATCACATTATACCAGTTTTATACTGGAGTGAAGACAGATAAGAGATTAAACTGAAGTGTATCACATATATAGATGTATGTATATATAACTTGATGCGTGTGCGACACAAACGCAACCGTTGACTCAGCTGTGATCAGCTGTCACTGTGCTCAGAAACAGACATTGTTTCAGGTGTGACTTCTGAGGAAACAATCTCTCCCCGCATAGCTTCCTTGCGTCTCCTTGCGTCTGTGGTAGGAAGGACTAAGCCGCATGGAAAAGACGCAAGTGAGGGACACATGGATTTGGGATGCTCCCCTTGTTGTGAGCATTTTCATGTAGGAACTGTTCTCTTTCTACCAAACTACACCCACAAACTGTATCACCGTGCAGAAGGAAGTGTGCATCTGCTCATGGACGAGAGGCTCACGACAGCGTGAGATACAACATTAATGTCGTCCTCCTCGGCTGAGCTGTAATGTTAGCTAGCTCAGTGGTGCTAAGTTAGCTAGCAGTAGATACATACTTCCTTCTACACAGTGATACAGTTTGCAGGTGTAGTTCGATAGAAAAATATGTATTTTTGATTTTGGGGTGAACTGTTCTTTCAAGTACCTCAACACTTACAGGTCCAGTGTGTAAGATTTAGGGGGCTTTGGTGAGTTGCACATAGTGGCACGTTTCCAGACACTTCTATTACTTAAATTATTCATTGCTTTCTTTACTTAAATGTGTCCTGGTGATTAAAAAAATCATATTGTATCAAATCATAGCTGAAAGAAGATAATTAAAAACTCTAATTATGTTACGTTTCTGTTAAAGTTATTTTTAAATCAGGACGGATGTTTTCATGTCTCTTAATACACCTCCTGTCTCATAACTGCACAATGAGGCGTCCCTCTCAGTGCCCGAATAGTTTACTTATTAAATCGTTCAACCAAAAGCTAAATTATCACTAACTTGTGCTGAAAGGTGACATCACCACCCAACAGCGGGACGCCCTCGTTACCCTGGAGCTCAGTGTGTAATTATCTAAACCTTTGCACTTGACAGGGAGGCTCTGTGATAAAGGGGTCTCTGAGGCTGTGTATTCCCCACCTCAGCTACTGTTGTTTACAGTGACATCATCATCAGTGAGACTGATGCACAGTCTGTGCATGATCCTGCTTTGTGCTGTACATAACTTGTCCAAACGTTTCTTCAGGGTCAGAATATTGGAGGTGTGATGAATAAAGAAAATAACAAAGTGAAGTTTTGTGTTTCATTTTATTATATTTTCACGTCTGTGTTTGTCGCTCTGTGTGTCAGGTTGCCAGGACCATCGGACTGCGTGAGGTTTGGTACTTCGGGCTGCAGTTTGTCGACTCCAAAGGATTCCTCACCTGGCTGAACTTTGAGAAGAAGGTGAATCTACTGACACGTCCTGTTCTGTTAACCTGCCATGCTTCTCGGCTCTCTGCTCTTCTGAACTGTGGCATATTAAACTTGATCTGATCTTGATCCTTTTATCTTCCCCATGTAATTCCTTCTGTTTTACAATTTTCTGATGTAGGTTAATGAACTTCTTACTTGTTACATCTCTCCAATTATATCTTATGAATTGCTTATACTGTTTATTATACTACTATTATACATATATTATAATCCAACTATTTTCATGTTGCGCAGCAAAACACCAAGGCAAATGTATCTTAAAACCTACTTGAAAATAAACCTGAATCTTATTATTTTAACTACACTCTATTCACTTTAGTCCCTCTAAACCTTCATCAAGAGTATTTACCTTCTATCAAACTGTGAAATACTTTTGACGAAGATCCAGAGGGACTGAAATGTTAGTATGACCAATAAATGGTGAAGCTGAGTAAGAGCAGTGTGTGTAATCTTCTCTTCAAGTGATACTTTTCAACACACCTGCATCTGAGACAGTTGGATGTGCGAATATCTCTCTTTGAACAAGTTAAAAAATATATCTTTAAAAGTCTAATAAAGCATTTCTGATAACCTGTGGACACCCTGTGATATGTGCTCTGCTCTGCTCTGCTCAGGTGATGGCCCAGGAAGTGAGGAAGGAGACTCCCCTGCAGTTCAAGCTGAAGGCCAAGTTTTACCCAGAGGACGTGGCCGAAGAGCTGATCCAGGACGTCACCCGGAAGCTCTTCTTCCTGCAGGTGAAGGAGGACATTCTGGGAGAGGAAATCTACTGCCCTCCAGAGTCCGCCGTGCTGCTGGCCTCTTACGCCGTGCAGGCCAAGTACGGAGAGAAGGACAAGTCAACACACCACCCAGGTTACCTTTCCTCCGAGCGCCTGCTGCCCAGGAGGTGAGTGTTGGAGAATGAATAAACTGATGGTCATTTCTCTGGTATTTTAACCCTTTGAATCCTGAGCAAATTGGCTGGATTTCTTTCAAAAACATGGGGAGAAGGCAGTGAGCAATAAAAGAAGAAATGGCCCAAAAAAACTGCAAGAAATTAGTAAAAAGAGAAAATTAAAAACAAGAAAATTAGTTTAACAAACAAACAAGGAAATGACCTGGAAAAAATGCTTAAAAATGATGATAATTCTCTAACATAATTTTAAATATTTAATAATAATAATTCTAAATATAGTTTTCCCCTAGCTTTTTTCTTTTTTCCTTAGTTTTTTCAGCTCGCGGGTTTAAATACTTGCAAAAGGCATCTGAAAGCAGATGAAAAGTGATGTTGCCCCAGGTTTTGACAGGTTAATGCACTTGCCTGAGATCACCTGTACACACAAAAACAACAACAACAAAAAAACATTTTAATCCCTGAAAGTGAAATAAATGTATGCTGCGGCATGGAGTAGAAAGAAAAGACTGTTAATCACACAGATAAAAACAATGAAAGGCTGTAAGCTTAAAAACTGTGTGTGGAATTGATAACAAATATATTGATAAATGAATATAGATATTCAACAAACACACAAAAGTAATGAAGCTCGTATAAAGCATGAAGAATGTCCCATGAAGAGATGAGAGGGTGGATAGCAGAGGAGATAACAGTTTAGTTCAAAGGCCTCTAAATAAAAGATAGACACAGATTATCAAGAATAATTGTACCCAGGAGAAAAAAGAATAATGTGGTTGCACACCAAAAGACGGTTTGCACTGTTTTGGAAACGTCCCAAGATTTAAACAATGGGCGAGGCAGATGCTGTTTGGTCTTCTGTTATAAAAGGTTTTATTGAAAGGCAAACAGGATGTGTCCCCCCCCCCCCCCCCCCCGTGCACAGCTGTTCCTTCCTCCTGGGTGCCAGCCGGTGAAAGATAAACCACGTGAACCAAAAAGGACATTTAACTCCCAGTGCACACCAGGACACTTATTTTATTGACAGCTTATGTTAAAAACAAAATAACTACGTGTTTCACTTCAGCAGATTCGCTCTGTGTTTTATCACCATCAGGTGTTCCTTTTAAATGATCACATACTAGCTGAGAATAAAACAGGTGCACTACAAAACATCAACATTAGAGGGAACAGCAACTTAAACTCTACGATACAGAGCAGAATATGTTTGACATGTTTATAGCTCTTGTGATATATGATGTGGAAGAGAAGGAATGAATGCTCCATGGTGTTGTATGAGCTCTCCAGACAGTAACTATATGAAATTAATTGATAAAATATCATTTGAACTTTTGTAACTGAGATATGTTGTATGAGGGAATAATAATGTAGTTTATGTGTGAGAAACAACTTGTTTTATGAGTTTTAAGAGCCTAAATGTGTGCTTTGCTTTCCCTTTTTCCATGAGGGCAAAGAATATAAATATATCATTCAACACGGAAGAATAACCTCACCAATCACTGAAGACAGAACTGTTACGTATTCACAATCACCAACAAGACATACATTAATAGAGACACGATAATGTGGCATGTGTGTTGACTGAGCTCTGTAGGTATACACAGACTGTTTGCATGTCCACCAGTGGGCTGCTGATAATGGGTCTCTCCCCTCAGAGTGCTGGAGCAACACAAGCTGTCCAAGGAGCAGTGGGAGGAGAGGATCCAGATTTGGCACGAGGAGCACAGATCGATGCTGAAGTAAGTGATGAACACTCTGATCTGAATCTGATCCTGGAAAATGACTCTACTGTGTATTTATTTTCATTTTAAACCACCTGACTATTTAAAGATAAAAAATAACAGTCTTCCTCTCACAAATGAAAAGTTCCACCTAAGTATTAAAACATGCTCACTCAAGTCAGGTCACTCTAAAAGTAATTCATTGGACAGACATTGTTGTATGTCTGACATTACTGAGTGTTTGCTGACCGTTTGATTGTTTTCTAATTGTCCTAATAGCTTTGTTTGTCACAGGTAAACTTTATTTGATTAAATCAAAACAAAAGTAAACACATAATTCAATGTGTCATTCTGTAATTGCCACTTGTGGCCTCGTGGCCTCTGGTGCACAGACGTTAAATCATCTGGCTAAGGCACCTCAACATTTTTGGGTCTATAACATTTTACAGAATCAAAATTTTAATGATTTTTTAATTTTATTTTGTTGTTTATTAAAGGACGAGTCCAGCTATATTATCTTCTGGGTTTTTCACTTAGCCGTTAGCAGAATAATAAGCTGTTAATAATATGAACAGAATGGTTCAGTTTGGATTTTTTGGAGTGCGGTTGTATGAGATATTTATCCTGAACTGAAGCCGTTATATCACTCTCTTCAACGCCGCCAGACTCTTTTGACAAAAACAGTAATTTTACATTGCAGAACACAAGTTTCTGTCCAAGCCTGAACTAAGCCCAAACCATGGCAGCCATTTTGGACCAGAACCTGATTAAAAACCCAACTTTGTACTGTAAAAGAAATATATTTCATATTATAGATTTTTTATATTAAAGCATTTATTAAAAGCTAAGGGCTGACGTGTCTCCTCGTCTCCTTCTTGGCCCCCTTATTTCAGTAATAAATGGTAAATGGACCTGCATTTGTATACTCAGTTTTAAACACACTCACACACCGATGGAAGCATCATCGGGAGCAATTTGGGGTTCAGTATCTTGCTCAAGGACACTTTGACATGCAGACTGTAGGAGCTGGGGATCAAACTGCTGATCTTCCAATAGTGGACAACCTACTCTACCTCTGAGCCACAGCCACCCCAATAGTCTGTTGTCTCATGCATGACAGGTTTGGCAGAGCGAGCTGCGCCCCTCAAATGCATGATTATTTTTCTACATTAAATTTTTTGCCATCTACATACAAGAACTGTCTGTTTTGTTTAAAAAACAAACAAACAAAAAACAGCGGTAAATTGGCGAGAACCGGACCTGATTCAAGCCCGGGGGAATAATGAGAAATTACAGTCCGACCTGGCCCCATCTGAACCTGGCAGGTCAGGTCTAATTGAGCTCAGGCAGAGAATCAGAGCTCTCATCTAACTGGAGCTGGTTATTGAAAGCCCACCTCAATCTCACCTGTTTCAGTAACAGATAAATAAATTAACTGAATACGCAATGATGTCATAAACTAATGAAAACTGTGTGTGTTCATGTTCCATCTGTGTGTTTAACCTGAACAGGGAAGACGCCATGATTGAGTATCTGAAGATCGCTCAGGATCTGGAAATGTACGGCGTCAACTACTTTGAGATCAAGAACAAGAAGGGCTCAGACCTGTGGCTGGGAGTCGACGCTCTGGGACTGAACATCTATGAGAAGGAGGACAGGTAGGTCAATAAATCACTGACTTCATTCACTGCTTCACCCGTACGGTACTTATTTATTATGTCTTTTCTAACATTGTGAGTGTAGGGTTTATTGATTTGATGACATACAGTTGTAGACAGGAGGGCAACACACGAGCAGTCGCTGACCTCTGCTACCTTTCCTCTGCAGTCGGTCAGGTTTTAAAATAACACGTCTGACCGCATGGCTGTTGTTTTAAAGAGGCCATTGACCTAATTCACTTGATTCTACTACGACATGAACAAGCTCTCACTGGCCTGTTGCTCTGATACCACGTATCAGTATGGAAAAAAAATTGCCTGTGAATATTCTATAAAACAAAAGTGTGCTGTTGTTTGTCTCCTTCCTGCAGACTGACTCCAAAGATCGGATTCCCCTGGAGTGAAATTAGAAACATTTCTTTCAGCGATAAGAAATTCATCATCAAGCCCATAGACAAGAAATCTCCTGTGAGTATTTTATGAGTCCTAAAATCCTCAGTAGCATCTCAAGTGTGTGTAAATGTGTAAGACTGTTTAATGTGTTAGAAGCATTCATATGGTGCAGGTTTACAGAAGAACAGTGGGATTAAAGTTGTTCTAGTCTTGCAGATATGCAGCTTTTTTAGTTGAATTTTTGGTAGTTTTTTTTAGGTTGACTAGTTTGTCACATCTCTGCAAAGACAACAGACTTTGTCACACTTAAAATTTATTAATGTGGATAAATAAATAAAAAACTTTTAACAAAGAATAACTTTTGCATTTTGGAAGATGATGCCTTTTTTTTCAGCAAAAAGGCAGCGGAAATAGTATTCTGATGATCATACTGACACAGTTTCAGCGTCTGTTTCACTCACAGACATGAAGAAATATAAAAATGTATTTTTACCCCAACACTTCCTGTTTCCAGTTCAAAATAAAAGCCCTCTGACAACATTTCTGTCAACAGAATCGCCTCATTTTTAAAACAAGGCCTTTAATTGTGACACTTTTGCAGGACTGTGTTGTTGACGATGATGTTTGCACAGGTCCATAAATTAGTGGAGTACTCACTTTTAACTGTGGAAATAGAGTAGTTATAGCAACAGGCAGCTCTGCAGCAACGCAGCAGCAGTAACGCTGTCTGTGTGAACACGGCACACGGGAAGTTGTGGCTCTGGCAAAAACGGGAGGGTGAATTTGGGGAATCACTGTTTGTAGAATTTTATCTGAGTTAGGCTCCTATACTTACCTATACTATACCTCTTTTGCACATTTGTTTTATTTTATTAGTTTATCAGTTTCAAAAAAAATCCTTTCTCTGTTAAGATCATTTTTTGGGCTTTTCGCCTTTATTGGATAGGAGAGTTTTTAAGCATGAAAGGGGGAGAGAGAGAGGATGACATGCAGCAAAGAGTGGATTATATATCTCACCTGGCCTGTGAACGCCTCAGGATCGCCCAGGAGGAGTTAGAAAAAGTTACTGGGGAGAGGGACGTCTGGAGTACTTCTCTTTCATGATCATACCCTTGATATAAAGTTTTTGAAAGTTTGGTTTAAAATTTTGGTTTGAGTTTGAAAGAGACCAGTTTAATGCTTTTTAGAAACATATAAAAGCAAACTGCCCCTGACGCGATGTTTTCTTCCTCTCAAGGATTTCATATTCTACGCTCCACGACTGCGAGTCAACAAGCGCATCCTGCAGTTGTGCATGGGCAACCACGAGCTGTACATGCGCCGCCGCAAGACCGACACCATCGAGGTTCAGCAGATGAAGGCTCAGGCCAAAGAGGAGAGGCTGCAGAAAAAGTTGGAGAGGTAAGGGGAAGTTTAAAAGTGTCACTGTCATGGTCTCTGAGCATGAGGATCAGATTCCAGGCTGTGATTAATATGTATGATCATCACTTTTTTGTTCATGTGTTCTGCAGAGATCAGCTGGAGAGTGAGAAGAAGAGGAGGGAGGCCATTGAGATAGAGAAGGAGCAGATGGAGAGAGAAAAGCAGGAGCTGATGATGAAGCTCTACCAGTACGAAGAGACAACCAAGAGGGCAGAGAGAGGTGAGACAGAGACACTGCTTATATTATTCTACTGAAAAGAAATACAACATAAATAAGCATCATTTATGTTTCAGACTTACACACATACCAAGGCTTCACTGCCCTCTTTTGTTTATTTGCTTTAACTACATCTCAGTTTTTACACTAAGGTCGGAGAGTAACAGAGCTGTGAAGACTTTGAAAGTCACTGAAATCTGCATCAAATAGCTTTTAAACAAAGTGTAGTTTGTAGTAATTCACATTACAGCAGCTCAAATAGCTCAGATAGAAAAGCAAGTTGAATGGCAACAGAATACATATAGAATAGAGATAAAATACAAAAAGATATATATCAGAATTAGAAATATATTTACACTATATACACCTTTTAAGTATGCACATACGGAAAAAAGAATATGTATACAGGTTTCCTACGCAAGTATGGAAAGTATGGAAAAGTATGGAAATAAATTTGATCAATTTCCAGGTATTAAAAAGTATGGAAAATGAAAAATAAAGTATGGAAAATTAAAAATAAAGTATGGAAAATTAAAAATAAAGTATGGGAAAATATTTATGTTTCCAGACTCTTACCACTGTTCTAAAATACTGTTTTCTAAAATAGAAAATTAGGTATTTCCAAAAATAATTTAATCAATCCGGATCGTGTTTTATGTCGGGCCAAGCACCGTTTGTGTGAGAGCAAACGTCTCAGAAAACATCCCGCCCCTTTTACCTGATTGACAAGTGGTATGTCCAGTCAGCTGCCCCATGACCCTCCTCCAGCCCCCCAGGTATCAAGTTTCACTCCAACACTGCACCTTCCACAAGAAGTCGAGTTTCACGTGGTTCACAATGGGTAGATGCAAGTTTTTGGATGGATGGCTTGACAATACCGTATATAAATACTGGTTGGCCAAGGATTCCCAATTCACACACAGAGCTAGATGCAAGCTTTGTGTGAAATCGTTTGACATCGCCAACATGGGGGAGAAACGATTCTGAGCCACATGAAAGGAAAAAACACTGACGTCTCGTTACTGCATCGCTTGCACCCAGAGTCCCAACCTTTTTGCCTCAGCCCAGACATTGAACTTACCTGAGTTTTTATTTGCATGCCATTATGGTACTTGGCTACAATCGCCTATTAAGAATAATTAAATATGATGTGAAATATGATACACTGATATATTTACTCAGATGTCGCATATTCTCTGAGAAAAAAAAACAAAAAAAAAACGCTGAGAAGTCTGGAGATTAGGGTATGGAAAAGTATGGAATTTTGAAATTCCAAATGTGTAGGAACCCTGTGTATATATGAATAAATGTATGGGTATATATTAACAGCTGTACAGGATAATTACTCATTGGATGTGACACACATGGTGTGTAGTATTAAGATTGAAAACAGTGTAGAACAATTTAAACAGTGTCTCCTTGCAAAGGCAGATACATAGAGAGGCATACTACAAAGAATATTAGTAGCTCACATTTTGCAGTGAGGTTCACATTGGGGTATAAATAGATATTGTAAATATTGTACAGAATATCAGTTAAAATATAAATTTTTGCTATAATGTGAAAGACGGTCTTCGAGAGCTAAAACTTTAACTTTTACAAGGAATTATTTAACAAAAATAATCCCTTGGATGTTTGGACAGTGCTTTTACCTCACTGAACACAGAGTAACTGACTCTGGTGAATCCGAACTAACTCTTTGAAACACCAAAGTCACACAATGGCAGTGGTGGACCAGCAGGTCCGTGTTGAACAAGGTAAAATTACTGTTTTTGTCAATGGAGTCTGGCTTTGAAGAGAGCAAAGATAAGTTTCACTTTCCGTTCAGTTCCCTGTTGAAAGCACTGTCAGAAATATTCAGAGTAATTCAAACATATTATTTAACGATCATATTTGCACCAGAACGCAGCAGAAATCAGAGCAGTGGATTTTTCATCCGGTGCAGACCATGATAGATATTTCTCGTGTCTCACCGACTTTGTCCTGCAGAGCTTCAGGAGCAGCTGGACAGGGCCATGAGGCTGGAGGAGGAGAGGAGGAGGGTGGAGCAGGAGGCGGCCCGGCTGGAGGCTGAGAGGATGGAGGCCATTATAGCCAAGGAGGAGCTGGCCAGGCAAGCTGAGGACCAGATGAAGAGCCAGGAGCAGCTGGTGAGTACACGGTGCAAGAAGTACTCAGATCCTTCACGTGAGAAAAAGTCGTGACAGAAAAAACAGTCATTACACACAAAGCTCCTGCATTCAGGATAAACACATATTAACTGCTGTGAGTGCTGTGTGAATGAGTGAATGAATGATGTGGAGGTTTTTGTGGGATTAAAGAGTTTGTTTTACAACGTGAGAAAATTCTCTTACTTTAAAACTGATGATGTCACTGAGCTCAAACAGACTGCCTTTATGTTTTTATGAGCTTATCTGCAGTTTAATGTAAAGTCTGAATTTGTAAAGTCAGCTTAAAGGTAAATGCACCAGAATTAAAAGTACTCCTTCAGTTTTTTGTCCATCCAGCGTGTCCAGGTAACCGAAGTTGCCGAGGTAATCAGCTGTCTGTTACTGGGCTTTTTTTAACACCGCGGTCGGTTTGTGCTTCCTCCCTCAGGCCGCAGAGCTGGCTGAGTACAGCGCCAAGATCGCTGTGCTGGAAGAGATCAAGAAAGAGAAGGAGGAAGAGGCTGAGTCATGGCACAGCAAGGTGAGTATCCAGCACACCATCAAAGAATGCACCTGTAGGGAAGTCTCAGGATTACCTGGGAAATGTCAGAACAAACCACTTCCTGCTCGTCACCTTTCGTTAGTTTTGTTTGTTTGTGAACCTGTTTTTGTGTCTCCTGCACAATCTGAAATTATTTTCATTGTTTTGTGTGTTTATTACTTTTGTTAGTACAAATTGGGCAACACTTTATTTCAAGTCCCCCTGTATGGCATCTATAAGCAGTATATAAATACTTATTGTTTTAAAACACACTATAATGTTTTTTTAAATGCAGATATAAGTGTTAATGTGATGTGTTGATTACATAAGTTGGACAAATAAAAGTTCAATAATCAGTAGACCTCAGCAGGAACTTTATTTTTATAGTGACAGCTTTTCACCAGGCTTATTAATTTATTGCTGACCCATAAATTAAGTTTTTCAGGCCCATCACACTCACAGTTTCTAAAGGGAACGGCCCTTAAATTGCTTGTAGTAATGGAAGCATATATAAAATATACATTTATATGAATTACCAATATCAAAATCCCTGGCAGTGCCCTGAACATTTTATATTTGCATGTATAAAATACGTAGGTGCATGTTTTTACAATTACATTTTTATACCTTACATCTCTTTTTCTCTAACCCCACACTAGTCGTCACCACTCATGCATGTGACCAGTAAAGCTTTAAAATCCTTGAGAGAAAAAGACTTGTCCAAGTCACCATAAAACTGTTTTTAAAAAGTGAAATTCAGACCTGAGATCAGAGTTCAGCTCTGCCTGCTGGTTTCATTTGTTCATAAACTGATCACAGTCAAACTGAAACTTAAAAAAGAGTCAACACTTCACAGCCTGCGCTTAGATCAGATGATGAAGTACAGCACTGGTTCCCAACCTGGGGCTGTCAGCGTTAACACGTTAATCACAATACGACTCAGGTCCAAACATAACACATTAAACATTAATCGTGTGCTGCTGTTATGTCAGTGTGTCTGTTATGCTCAGTTGACATGTCGAAAGTAATCTGCACCTTGTGTCAAACAGAACTGAAATATAAGTAATAGATAAATAAGAACTTTGAGTTTGAGCTCCCACCTACGAGCTGAGCACAAAGGTGCAGCTAATTGGACTGATATCAGCGGGCAGCTGCATCACCAAAGCTGGCAAAGCAATATTTTAGTGTGTGAGTCACCAGCATTGTCCTCTACTCATATGAGTAGAGGACAATGCCGCTAGCTGCTAGGCTAATTTATACAATGTAAAATGTGAAAGACATATGCTAATGAAGTTAGCATGTTGTATTTGTGGGGAAAACCTATATATAAAACAATTAATTTGTCAGTGAACATTGTGAGTTGCAAATTAGAAACGTTGCCTTTGTTAAATTTTGATTCCCAATCAAGACACAAGAATTGTGTGACCTTGATAATGTGGACTTCAAAAATGCAAAATAATGGAATTTTAAACATGCAATTAAAAATGTGATTAATCACAATAAACTATTAATTTTCAACGATTAATTGTGATTTAAAAAATCAATCATTTGACAGCAGTAGTTTGGATAATTATTTAAGGTATAAATTTAAAGAAATCCCAGAGGATAAAGGTGCGATAAAACCTGAACACAAGATGTATTCACAGATCCTTCACTCTCTGCTGAACAGCCTCATCCTGCATTATTATTGTACACAGTTCACACAACAAAAGAGCAAACAGAACAATGGCCAACTGTCAGGAAGAAGAAAACACTGAATCTGTCAAAAAGAAGCCTTTTAAGTTTGTATGACTGTTAAAGAAATATAAAACAGACAGAGAGTTGCAAAAAGAAAACTCATCTCTGATTAAATATTCACAGGAAACAATTCGCTCAAACTTGATCCAAATCACTCATTTTATACAAACTTCCTGCAGTTATTGCATTTTGGGTTAATTTCACAGTTTATCAGTTGTGACGCACAGAATATAATATGAAATGTTGAATGATATGTGAGTCATCAGTTTACTGAGTGACAAAGAACGGGTTCCTGAAGGAAAAAGTTTGGGAACCACTGAACTACAGCTAAATTTTTATTTTATTTTATTATTATTTTATTTTTCATCTGATCAGGGACGACAGATTCAAATTATCTTTTTCGGCTGACTCTGGTTCATTAACAGTTTTTTGATTTGCCTCTGTGAAAACTAAACTCAGCTCACCCTCTTCTTTGTTTCAGGCTAAAGAAGTGGAGGAGAGTCTGATTAAAACCAAGGAGGAGCTGCACAGCGTGATGAGCTCTAACTCAGCTCCCGTCCAGGCTCCTGCTTCCTCCTCTTCCTCCTCCTCCTCCTCAGACAGCGAGAGTGACCACGAGCACAGCGAGGAGAACAGCACCTACAGTGCTGAGCTGCAGTCTCAGGACATCAACGACCATCGTCAGGAGGAGGAGCGACTCACCGAGGCCGAGAAGAACGAGCGCCTGCAGAAACAGCTGATGGTGAGTTCAGGGTCCCCGGGATACGACCCATAAAAAACAAGCTAATTTCAACTGAACCTTTTACTTTGACATATTTCTTGTAGTTTTCCTTCATACTCAATAAAAATGTGTTGAATGTGCACTTGAAAAACAAAGAGATAAACGTTAACCGCTTTAGCCCCAAAATCTGTTCATGGTCAAACTCATATTTCACGTGTTTGTAATGGATTTTATATCAAACTAATAATCTGTGTAACAGTCCCCCCACAGAAAACATTCATTTCCATATTCTCCACAGACAGAAAATCAAATGGTGTAAGAACAACAAATATAAAAGCACAGTCAGTAGGTCGTAGGATACACATAAACGGCACAAGATGTCTCCTACTTCAGAGTAAAGTGTTCACTGGCCGGACGCAGAAGCACTGCGAAATGCACAGATTTCTTGTGGCCAAACATGGGCTCACTACTCACTACATAGTCCACTACACAGTGAGTTCGCCATTTTGTAGTGCTGTCCAAATGTATATATATGTATAGTGGACCAAAAGTATCCCACAATGCACCATGAAAAGTAGTATACAACTGATGGTTCCTCACCAAGCAGTATATCCTATCATGCATTGCACCAAAGGAACAGACCGACTGGTTGAGGGTGAGAGGCTGTCAGCAGATAAACAGAGATCTGTGTGGGTACATGAGACCCTAAAAAAGAGGCTGGATCATGGGGAGTACCACCAGTTGGTCCAGGAGCTTCTCCTCCATCATGGACGTTTACAGGCAGATTTTAGGATGACTCAGGGGCAGTTTGACAACCAATCATCAGGTCGTATAGCTCTGGGTAACCAGCAACCACTACCACCAGTTTCTCCTCCATTGTTTACCAACTGTAAACTTGTTGTCATGACCACCACAGAAGCCCCGCCTCTCAAATCATCCCATTGGACAATGGGGAAAAAGATGACAAAAAAGAGATGACGTGGGGTGCTTTTCCATGCTGAGTTGAGTTTTTTTCAACTCGAGGAGTTCAGAGCGCTCCGGCAAAAACGCCAGGTGCTTAAATTGCAGTAATGCGAGGCGCATTGTAATGCTAAAACAGCGAGCAAAAAGCTTCATTCTCATTTAAAACTATTACAACAAGCCGCCTCCAGCTGCTAGAAAAGCTTTCTGTGAGATCAAGGCTTAAATCTGTATCTTGCTTCAAAATATATCGATATATCGTACGTAGTCATTACATCACCCAGCCCTAATTAATAGGAAAAAGACGAGAATATGACCTGAGTATTGTCCAAGTGTTTTTTCATGTTGCAGATAAGCTCACAATATAGTCCTCTACGTAGAACTCCCTGTACAGTGAGTAGTGAATAAGTGAATGATGAACTTCTGGATGTCTATCGCCCTCAGCATGTAGCACTGATACTCAACAGTCATACACAGAGACTGTCAGTCGACCAGGAAGTGTTGCAGCAGCAGACAGGTTGTGTTTCGACTGTTAAAGCTCACATGTGAGCTGCAGCTGAGCTACACGTGACAAGTGACGAGCTACAGGTTACAACAGGAAGATTGTTCTCTGAAAAACTGAGGGAGTCATTCTGACATTTTCATTCTGAGACATTTGAGGAGATCAACAACTGACAGAGATGTTATTAAATGACAGCACACATGAGGTCTTGTAATGCAGATGACATCTCGACTGGAGGAAATGCACTGATGTAAGATGATCTAACAATGAACACAGTGTCTTTCCTTGTGATTTAATGACTCGAAACTCCTCCTCCTCAGGAGCTGAGGTCAGAGCTGGCAGAAGCCCGTGACGACAACAAGAAGACCCACAACGATAGGCTCCACCAAGAGAACATCGGAGCCGGCCGCGACAAGTACAAGACCCTGCGTCAGATCCGTCAGGGCAACACCAAGCAGAGGATTGATGAGTTTGAGGCCTTGTAGGAAACCTCAGAGACCTGCAGATCTCTCTCAGATACCTCATGAAGGCCTCGTTCATTGATGTTTTTAACTGACGTGTGATGTAATTAAAGCCACACCTGATTTTAAAAGACCCAGAAAAGCATGATGCTGATGTGTGTAAAAGTACCTCCATGAAGTTTTGTTTTATCAGTTTAACTTTTGCTTTAAAAAGCGCTGTTTCGTGTTGTTTTCTTTGTAGCACTCAAACATCTCCAACATGCTGTTTAGTCCCATTAAAAGTATGAAATATAGCAGGAAGCTGCCGTGTTCCTGAGACACTGTGTGAACAAATTAACCATCATGACGATCAAAAACATTATTGTTATGTGCAGTTTTGTTTTTACACCAAACTGAAGTGATTAAATTTGGATTTATCTAATGAACGCCTCGTAGAGCTGCTGCTGACAACTATTTTTCTCATTGTCTCATTTATTTTGTTTTTATTACATCATGTCTTTTTTCCACACATAAAAGTGCTGAAAATCCAGAAAAGAAATGTGTCAGGAGAGGTCGTACAGGCGGACCTCCCCTCAGCTGGAGGAGGAAGAACAAAAAATAACAAAAAAAGGAGAAAAAGTAAAAAAAATATTAAAAAAAAAAAAAGCAAATGACAAAAAGCAAAATGAGTTTATAACTCATCAGTGGGCAATAATCCAGTAAAAACATAGAAATACATAAAACACAAAGCAAAGAGAAGAAGAAGAAAAAAAAACATATACGTACACACATCAAGAAATAATCAGACAACATATATCAAAGGACGGTGAAGCTGATCAACCTGTCAGGTATATGAATGAATTTGGGGATTCAATTTAAATTTAAATTGCTTAACAATGAGTCTTTACGTTGCTTGTTTTGTCCAAAACTCAAACCTATTAAATGTATTATAATATGAAACTGAGACAAACTTTGAGAGGCTGATAAATGATTTAGGGGCCGTACACCTGCCGTGTTTTTTGCACCCTCAAATTCATTATCAATGCAGATGTGCAGCAGGTGCGCTCAAACGCCAGAGCGACACTGTGGTGGCTGTGTGATAAATATGGATATATATATGTGTCACATCTGTCCCACAGACAACAGGCTGACACACTTATAAACAGCTCCTGGAAGAAGATCAGCTCTGCACTCTGGATTTCAGGTGAAAAGGCTGTAAAACGATGCTTGTTAAGGTTGCTTAGCAACCTCAGACGCAACCTGCTACCACGCTCTTAAAAGCTGGCTCAAAGAGTAGCACACAATGACTGACCTCACGTTTTCCAGGTGGTTTAAGACGCGGCATGTGTACGGCCCATTAAGCCGCTGTAAGTCTCTAGTGCTCTGCTCTATGGTGACATGAAGCCGAAAATTCAGGTAATTTTGTGCCACTGTATTCATGCTTTTTTGCTCAGAAAAGCTTCACGCACCGCTGAGCGATTCTTTTAGGAATGAATGGGCCCCACCTCCAACCTGTATCCTCTTCTCTTTATACATCTATGAAGCTGTCGTGTCATCCATCTTTATGTACAGTCTGATGATAAGCTCAAAAATACTGGATCTCAATCTCAGCTCATCTGCATCTACTTTGTAAATTAATTTATTCATTTTCCGTAACCTCTTATCCAGCTGGGGGTCACGGGGGGGTGGAGCCTATCCCAGCTGACATTGGGCAGGAGGTGAGGTTCACCCTGGACAGGTCACCAGACTATCACAGAACTGACACATAGAGACAGACAACCATTCACACTCACATTCACACCTACGGACAATTTAGAGTCACTAATTCACCTGCATGTCTTTGGACTGTGGGAGGAAGCTGGAGCACCTGGAGGAAACCCACGCTGACACAGGGAGAACATGCAAACTCCACAGAGAAGGGCTCCCACACCCTGGGGTCTGAACACTTATTAAAGTGATAGTTCGGGTTTTTGGACATGAAGTTGTGTGAAACGCTGACCATCTGTAGCTCTGATGTGACGGTGTCACTACTGTCAACGAGCCTCCTGCTCTGAGAAATGGCCCGTAGCTTACTGGAGAAGAAGTAGTTCTTAAAATGTACGGGGGACACGTAACCAAAAGGTTTTAAGCTACAAAAAAGTATGCATGCAGGTGCGCAGGATAGCAACGGCTAACGAAAACTTCATCGGCTGTTTCCAACAGAGAACCAGTAGGCTATTATTAGTGAGGAAGAAGATGTACTAGCCCTGTATATACCTACTACTACAGCGCAAACACCGGCTCAGGCTCACGACACACTACTACTACAGCGCAAACACCGGCTCAGGCTCACGACACACCCTCGTCAGCTGCTGTAGGTAAACGGAGGAATACCAAAATGGTGCGAACTTGTGATTTCCCCAGCTGTGGGAATAAAAACATCGCTGGCTCCCAACTCCATCAGTTTCCTGTTACAGATGTAACCCGTAGGCAACAATATCTGTAACATCAGAGCTACAGATGGTCAGCGTTTAACACAACTTCATGTCCAAAAACCTGAACTATCACTTTAAGGATGTAACATCATTCGTGGGGCGCAAATTCGTAGGATATCATACGGACAGTTCCATAAGAATGCATTGTATATTAATTATAATAATAACTAATAATGATAATATTTTAATAAACTGACATCATATCAGACAGAATGTGAGTGTGTCTGTGACTTCCTGTACAGACTGAAGGCTCCTGGAAGCTGTCTGACTTCACCGCAGCTTTGTGCCTGATGCTGTCCACTTTCCAGGTGAGGCGCAGTCCATCTCAAATGAGCCTAATGTGAGGACATGTTATGCGTGCGACCCACCGTGGACGGCTTAAAAAGTAGCTGTTAACAGTTAGCGGCTAACACAAAGAAGAACAGTGGCTGAAAATGTCTTGTTTATAAAGGACTGTCGACACGTATGTTATATGTCACAGCAGAGACCGACACTGTTGTGTAAAACACCACGTCTTTTTTGATTCAGCAATGCTGGGATGTTCTGTAAAACCACACATTGGAGCAACATGATGCTGCTGTTGGTTGGCTCTGTGTGAAAATGCAAAGGCAGCATAAAGAAGGGACTTTGTAGCGGCTCTATTGCACCACCTCTGTGTACAAAGGGTTTATGACATCATTTATATTTCCTTTTTTTTCCCAAAATAAGAGACAGCGCGGACAGTGTAGATACAAACAACATTTTAGACATTTTACAATCAGGTTATAAAGCCTTTCATAGCACTGAATCTGCACTTTTAAAGGTTTTTAATGACCTGTTTTTAATGACTAATTCTGGTGATTCAGCCATTTTGGTGCTTTTAGATCTCACTGTCGCTTTTGACACAGTTGACCACACAATTCTTTTATCCTGTTTGGAAAACTGCGTGGGTGTCAGGGGTACAGCCTTAGAATGGTTAAAGTCATACCTGTCCGAGAGATGCTTCCCTGTTAAACTGGGCGACTCCACCTCATCCATTGCCCCTTTAGTTTGTGGAGTCCCCCAGGGATCAATTCTTAGGCCCATTCTTTTTTCTTTATACCTCCTTCCTCTTGCGCAAATTTTTAAAAAACATGGCATCTCTTACCACTTTTATGCAGATGACACACAGATTTACGTACCATTGAAAAAGAACCACTGTGGCTCCCTGACACCCCTGCTCGAGTGCCTGAATGACATCAAGGCTTGGTTGGCCCAAATTTTTTTAAATTTAAATGAAAGCAAAACTGAGGTAATCGTGTTTGGACCCAACTCTGTTGACCCTTCCTTAGCTCTGGGCTCCCTCAGTCACTGTCTTAGAACGACAGTCACCAACCTTGGCTTTAAAATGGATACAGATTTTAAACTCAACAAACAAATAAACGCTGTCATCAAATCCAGTTTTTATCATCTTCGGCTTTTAGCAAAAGTTAAATCTGTTTTATCGTTTAATGATTGTGAGCGTGTGATGCATGCTTTTATCACGTCACATTTAGACTCCTGTAATGCTCTTTATGCATGAATTAATCAAAATGCCCTGTTACACTTACAGTTAGTCCAGAACTCTGCGGCTCGTCTTTTAACAGGAAGCAAGAAACACGAGCACATAACCCCCATTCTGGCCTCGCTGCACTGGCTTCCTGTTCGTTTTAGGATTGATTTTAAAATTTTATTGCTTGTTTTTAAATCTTTGAATGGGCTGGCCCTTACGTACATTTCGGACCTCATTCAAATCTACACACCCTCGAGATCACTGAGGTCCACTGGTCAGCTCCAGCTCGTGGTCCCTAAGACCAGACTTAAAACCAGGGGCGACCGAGCTTTCTCTGTGGTCGCCCCTAAACTGTGGAACCCTCTCAGGTTAAAATAGCCAACACAGTTGAAACTTTTAAGTCTCGTCTTAAGACTCACTTTTATTCTCTGGCTTTTAACGTAGCATGAGAGTTGTGTGGTCTTCTGTTGTTGTTTCTTTTATTGATTTTCTTAATGATTTTATTTGTTTTTATTTATTGTTTTTAATTTATTGCTCTTATTTGATATATTACTGTTTTAGTATTTTATTTCTGTTTCTGTGCAGCACTTTGGAAACCTCCGTTTGTAAAATGTGCTATATAAATAAAGTGGATAGGACTGAGTGTAGTAACGATTTCTATTTTTCTTTTGACACTTCCTTCACCTCACTTCCTTTCCTCCCCGTTCCTCAGCACTAATTGGTTCCTTTCACTCTTTGTTCACTCATTTTGTATTTGTTTCTTTCAGATGCAAACCCATGTGTGTTTGCTCCCCACCTGGTGTGTTTAACTACAAGTTGCTCAGTTTGAAAATAAATCTTTGTGTGCAAGAGGAAAGTTTCAGTGGCTGATGCTGCTGACGGATGCACATGATAATAGGCCTCTCCTCCTGAACACACAGTACAGCTACAACTTCATGTGTAAAATTGGTGAAGTGACCCTTTAAAGCAGCATTTTATTTTCAGGCAGCAGAGAAATAAAAGACTCAGATAATAAACTTCACGTGTAATATCTCACACATATTCTCCTCTGACATGCTTTAAAACAATAAAACCAATATTCTTTAAAAGAATAATCATGCTTTATGTTCTGTGTGTGACAAACAGTAGCTGCAGTCTCGTGCAGTCTGATAAAAAGGATGTGTCTTTTTAAATATTTGCTCAGAAAACGATGGTTATCATCAGGTTGCCTGACAACTTGTGAAGCCGGTGGAGCCAGTCTGTTTGAACAACCACTGGGCAAATATTTTATCTGTAAAAGAACACATGGGTCATACAGCAGGTTGGAGGACACAGTCAGCTCTTGAGGAAACGTGTTTATTTTGGCCTCAGGTGGGAAACAGAAGGAGCGTAAAGGTGAGCGCGTGAGGCGCGCCGCTTCCTGTGACAGCCTGCGGGATTGCCCTGCGTTTCTTTTCTGCACAGTCTAAATATAAGTCGGTGACAAACAGTCCAAATACAGTAGCAACCCAACTGTGATGTGGGGGTGGTGCTGAGAGAACAGCTCCGTCTCCAAAAGTCTCCCCCCCGCACCTCCTCCCTCCATCCTCGCCCCCCACCCCTCTGTTGGATCCGTCAGGAGGAGAAGGACGCACACGGAGAGAGTCTCAGCTCCGCCGCTCCTCTGCCTGTTTTATCATGAAGAGACAAAACGCCCGGACTCTCGCCCTCATCATCAGCATCCTCACCTACCTGGTGGTCGGAGCGGCCGTGTTCGAGACCCTGGAGTCGAAGCAGGAGAAGAGTCACAAGAGGAAGCTCGACGCCAGAAAGTACGAACTCATGCGCAAATACAACTTAACCAAAGAGAACTTCGAGGAGCTGGAGCACGTCGTGTTGCAGCTCAAACCTCACAAAGCGGGAGTGCAGTGGAAATTTGCGGGCTCCTTCTACTTCGCCATCACTGTGATAACGACCATAGGTGAGCAGGAGTTGGTTCATTCACATGTTTGAAGCATGTTAGAGCGTGTTTCATTGAGAGGAGCTCGGTGCAGGGCCGCAGACAGGATCCTAGAGGGACTGAGCCCCCTTTGTTACAGTCTGTGCAGCTTTGCATCATGTGAGCTGTGATGGAAAAGTATTTTTACTCAGGTGCAGTTTGAGGTACTTGTACTTGAGTATTTTAATATTTTCTGCTACTTTAGGGACTGTTTGTTACTTATGAGGGGGCAGGGTGGTGCAAAGAGGGGGCGGCATGTCAAAAAAAAAAAGTAAAGTAAGGCACTGATCTTTACTCAGAGGAGGGGGTGGCTGGAGTGTTTGTTTGTTTGTTTGTTCTGACCCTCCTCAAGCTACAGTAAAAGTGTGACTGTAAGAAAACCCATGACCCTCCCTCCACTGTAAATGAGTTATTAGATTTTTAACACTTTGATGTTTGAAAGTTAAAAGTTAAACACGATTGAATCTTGGAGTTGAGAAAAGCCTCAGCTTTTTGGCTCTTGTCGTGCATGTGGGTTAGTTTGTGCAGACGGTTTATTTTCGGCCAAATTTAAAATAAGACGTAGAATAAAGTGATTTTGATGAAATGTCACAACTTTAAACTCAGATTCAGTTATGTTTTTTTGAATTTTGTTTTTATTGTTTTACACTGATGGAAGCATTCGTCACACACGGTGTGTCCAGGGACCGTCAGAAATTTGAAACTCCAACGATAATTTCTGTTCTTCAGTTTCTGGCTGATAAATGGTCTAATTTTGGTGATGTCTAAAGAAGAAGCCATCCAAACCCGGGAAATAGTTTTCGGACACATCATGTGCGACGAACCGTCAGTTAAAAGACAACAAACAAGTTTGAGCTTAAAATAGTGATATATTTATTCAAAATCACTTAATTGTCATTTAGAATTTGACCAAAAATAAATCATTTGCAGTAAGGGACTGCTCTCTATTTATCAGAGGAGGGGTTGGCTGCAATGTGTCTTTGCTTTTATTTTTCTTTGTTTTTTTTTTATTGTTTTTTTTAATTTTGATCCTCCCAGAGCTCCCAATATTTTTCCATGACCCTCCCTCCACCATAAATGAGTTATTAGATTTTTAAAACTTACTCTTTGATGTTTGAAAGTTAAAAGTTGAAGATGAAATCCTGGAGTTGGAAAAAGCCTCAGTTTTTAACTCTCGTCGTGCAAAAAGTTTATTTTTGGCCAAACGTTAAATGAGACGTAGAATAAAGTGATTTTATTAAAAATCACTAATTTATGCTCAGATTTGGTTATGGTTTTTTGCGTTTGTTTGAAGGCATGTTTTCTTCTTTACATTTTTACACAGAACCAAACAACGCCAGCATCGTGTCGCTCCTGTGTGTGATTTTACACAGCTTTGGTTTGTTTTTTGTTTTTTGACGAACGCATTTGTTGCATACAATCTGTCCGAGGACCGTGAGAAATTAGAAGTTTATTTGTTTTTATTTGTAGTTATTCCTTTGTTTTATTTTTCTCCTTCTCCCGTCACCATCACAGGTCATCCAAAGGCTTTGGATGACCTGTGATGGTGACGGGGAGGGGAGGATTAGACAATAGGTTCATTTTTCCGTCTGGAGTTTAATTAGAGATGCACCGATCCAGCTTTTTCAGTTTCAATCCCGATCCCTATACTGCGGCTTTGAGTATCAGCTGATAGCCGATACCGATCCGATACCATGGTTGAGCTGAAAAGCTATGGACCTTTACATGTAGGAGAGAAAAGACTAGAGGCATCAGGCATTGATGACGACACAGCTCTTTCCTAAGATCAAATGAAACAAGATGCAACAGATTAATGAAATGATGAACTATTTATCTTTAACAAAAATAAACAATTGTGCAGCAGCAGTTGAAATAGTGTGAAATACCTCCACACAGCAGATTCTCTCCTTCGCTCCATGACGTGTGACGTAGCTCGTGTCGCAATAGATTTGAAGGGAAAGGATCTCCTGAGGTATAGGTTGCATTTTCCGATACCTGATCCATCTATTTTGATGATATCGGGTCGATATTTGATCCAGATATCAGATCGGTGGATCCCTAGTTTCAATAACTGCAAAATTTGCAAAACATACAGACACATATGGATGAGATGTGGCTGTGTATGTTTGGTTTATGATTAATACTTTACAAAAAAAACAAATAAAAGAAAGAAAAAAAAAGAAATTTAAAAATCGAATTATAATCTTTGGTTTTACAGTTTCTGGCTGATAAGTGGTGTCATTCTGATGATTTTAAAGAAATCATGCCGTCCAAACCCTAAAAATAGCTCATGGACACATCGTGTGCGACACACTTCTGCATCAATCACATTATTCTACGTCTCATTTAAAATTTGGCCAAAAATAAACCGTTTGCACGACGAGAGTGAAAAGATTTTTTTTAAACTTCAAGATTTTGTCTTCAACTTTTAACTTTCAAACATAGAACAGAATAGAAAACATCTTTACTGTCCACCAGGGGTGGAAATTTGTCTTCAGCTCACCAGACACATGAGACAACATGATAAAAAGCAGACAAATAGTAAAACAAATATCAAAGTCATTATAAAACACCTAGTTAAGAGTACTGATGACAGTTGTGATGAAGGACTTCTTAAATACATTTTCAGTTGCCAGAGGGACTCCGTAGAGCTAGAGAGAGGATGGAGCTATCTGCTAAGATACTCCTCTTCTGCCTCGTCCGTTCTGTAAAGAGTTGGGTCGAGGGCTTCTGTGGCTCGACATCTATTTTACCTGCCGTTGTCACAATCTAGAGAGTTTATTCTTGGATGTACAGTGAAGGTGACCGTACCAGACAGCAAGGTGAAATGTTAAAACACTCTCACACTAATTCTAAAATCTGCTTACTCACACTAAGGCTACTGAGTTTCCTAAGAAGAAGATCAACATCAAAGGTAAGTTTTAAAAATCGAATAACTCATTTATGGTGGAGGGAGGGTCGTGGACTTTCCTCTGGTCACTCAGGGAGGGTCAAGGAAAAATACCTGGAGCTTCAGGGAAGATAAAAAAAAACCTCCAGCCACCCCTCTTATCTAGAAGTAAAGAACAGTCCCTAATTACTTGTACTCCACTACAATTCAGAGCAGAGGTGTAAATTTATGTAGCGCTTAGATACATTATATAACAATACACCTTAAAACCAGTATATCGCTGCAACTCCAGTGAGAACAAGTTGGAAACAAATCAATTTATTGCACGCTTTTTAAGTAACATACATTTTAAAGTTTGGGTTTGGGGTTAAGGTATCAAGTCATTTCAAGTCAAAGGGCTCAGGTCCAAGTGAAGTCATGAGTCATTGGTGTTAAAGTCGAGCTGCAAATTTCCTCAGGTTGTGACTCAAGTCCAAGTCATGTGACGTCACAGGTCCACATCTCTGCTGCTTTGTCTCCTCTTGTGTATAATCTATATATTTATCTGCAGCTTCAATTATATAAAAATATGTATCGCAAAACACGTGTATCACTTACTTTACCTTTAGTACACAGAGCTGCTGCCTGGAAATGACGTCTCCTTGGTTTGTTAGTTCAACATGAATCAATATTTGTCCAAACTAATGTTACGTAAAAGATAAAAAAAAACAGTAAGGTGTTGATTTGTTCATGTGTCATCCCAAACACACAGTGAGAGATGTAATTCAGTTTTACTGAGCAGAAACAAGTTAAAGAATATTTTTCTGTTGCAGCAGACAGAAGATTTCTTCATCCAGATGGTTAAAAGAGTCTTTGAGGATGTTACAGCAGTCGGGGATTCAGATGTTTGTTTTTCAGAAAATAGGATTCTTAACTCTGTGATTGGAAGGGTAACAAAAGGCCTGTGACAGGCACAAACTGAGGCTACGTCACCCCCATACGAGGCAAACAAACACCCCTCAGAAATGTCTAACTTGCATCTAAAAATAAGGTTTGCACAAAAGTTATTTCAACATTTTTACATTTATTTAATTGTTAGAAAATATTTGCTGCGAATTTCATCTCCTTGCACAAACGTCTAAATTCTGTTTGAAGGCGTAAGTTCTTATTTTGGGTTAGTTATCGTATGGTTTCAGACAGCTTTTGGTTACTTGTAAGGAACCATTTAAAGGTGCAGTGCTGCCCGTGGCACAGGCAGTATAGGTGAATGCTGAGGACGCCATCATCCACAGGGGGCGCCACAAATGGGAAAAGGAAAAAAAATCAAAACGTTTATCTTTTACTATTTTTTAAATACAATTACTACTGTTATTTTCAAATATGACATGAGGCCACAACAACATAACTACACAGCAAAGCCTACTAAATAATAGAGAGGCCCTTTATCTGGGTTCCTGCCGCCCCCCGGGTTCCCCTCCCCACCTTGTTACACTTTACCTTCTCTCTGGGGGAGATGGGCGGAGTTATCTGACATCATGTGAACCCCGAAACACGCTGTATCATCATGTCAAAATGACAAAAGCTCTCCGACGCCCACTCAACGACCACGACACTACTGAGAGGAGGAGTGAATGTGGAGAAAAAGAACATGACAGGACAGGAAGAGCGCTCTTTAAGTTAGCTGTTAGCAGTTAGCAGCTAGTTATCATTACCTCTAAGCAGCCGGTGGACACAACCAACAGCTCACTGAGGTTGCACAGATTTACGTTGTGAAGTGTTCAAGCTCGAGTCAGTAAAAATGAGTACTGGGTGAGGGTAAATTAAAACGTTCTCATGATGTGTTCAGTGTAATCTTGTAAAATGTAGCTTTTGGAGCGAAACTTGAATAAATCAGCTGTTGGAAGGAGAAATGTGTCGATGTTTTCACAGTAATATAAAATAGATATTAGAGATGGATTATGATGTATTATATATTGTAAAAAGGGGTTTTGCTGATTTTCAAAAGGTGTTTTTCATGTGAAAGAAGGTTGTGTTAAAGGGGGAGGATTGCCTAGGGCACCAAATGTGCCACTGGTCCAGTGTGTAAAATGTGGGGGGATTTACCAGGAGCTGAATTATTCACAGAGGTCTCTCCCCCCTGAACAAAAGGGACCAGGTGATTTGAACCACTGAAATTGTGGTTGAAACAGACGACGCTTCTAACATGGGTGTCGACATTCAGTTAGCGGGATACCTGCATGTGAAGTGTTTTGCTCACAAGCTTAATCTGCCCCCTCAGAGGGTGTTAAATCTGCCCACAGTTCAGTCTGTCAGGTTTATGCAGCATTTCTGACAGGTGTTATGACGCTGTTGGTCAGTCTGTCTGCTCTGTGTCACATTTTGCTGCAGAAGTCAGATGAACAGACTGAAAGCACTACCTCAGGAGGTAAAACTGATGTTGACAAAGTTTTCCTTTGGGGAAATAATTTGCAATTAGAAAAAAAGGCAATATATTGCAATATATTTTATCGCAATCCTCAGCATATTGTCATAATGTCAAATTGTGAACTAAGCATGGTGAAAACATTGTATCATGGATCCTCTGGCGATTTCCATCCCGATTAGAAAACGTATCCATTTCTGTTCTGACTTGTGGCATATTTGTGGGTTGTTTGTCCGTGACTCAGTGTTGTTGCTGCCTCTCTGTGCCAAGACCCCCTAGAAATAATTTATTTGAATAACTGTATTTCCATGAGGCTTTCCTGGATAAATAAATTAATAAATCAAATGCCAGAAATATAATTTTGGTGGAAGAAAATAGATTCTGTCATTTATTTTTCTTTCTTTGGTTTAAAACAGTCAAATCTAAAAAATACTGAGTAAAAAAAAATCAGAATCAGCCTCTAAAAAAACACCAGGTGTAATTTGTGTAATTGTAAAATGGATTTAGTGGGAGTGTGTGTTTGTGTCCTGTGGATTTAACTCAAACAACAACTTTGAAATAATCATTCTATTATCAGAGTTTGATGTCAGGCGGCCTCTCCACATCACAGCTTCTCAGACAACATATAAAAACACGGACACGCTGTCTGAACTCTGTGATGTCTTCTCCTTCAGGTTACGGCCATGCAGCGCCCAGCACCGACTCAGGGAAAGTGTTCTGCATGTTCTACGCCCTCCTGGGGATCCCGCTCACGCTGGTCATGTTCCAGAGCCTGGGTGAGCGGATCAACACGTTCGTCAGGTACCTGCTGCACCAAGCCAAGAAGTGCCTGGGAATGCGTCACACTGAGGTCTCCATGGCAAACATGGTGACAGTGGGCTTCTTCTCCTGCATGAGCACCCTGTGCGTGGGGGCCGTGGCGTTCTCCCACTGCGAGGGATGGAGCTTCCTCCATGCCTTCTACTACTGCTTCATCACGCTCACCACCATCGGGTTCGGAGACTACGTGGCTCTGCAGAGGGACGACGCGCTGCAGAACGACCCTCGGTACGTGGCTTTCTGCTTCGTCTACATCCTGATGGGGCTGACGGTGATCGGAGCGTTCCTGAACCTGGTGGTGCTTCGCTTCCTGACCATGAACACCGAGGACGAGCGCAGGGACGCCAAGCAGAGGGCCCTGATGTCCATCAGTAAGCCCAGAGGAGAGGTGGCTCGTCTTCTGCCGGTGTCAGCCTCGGCCTCTTCCACGCCTGTAGCCGACGACCCAACAAAGGGGAAGGATTTAAAAGGTGTCTACACGGAGGTGCTGCACTTCCAGACTATATGCTCCTGCCTGTGGTACAGGAGCAAGGAGAAGGAGCAGGGCTCCATCCCCAACATGATCCCTCAAGAGCTGACGTTCTCTGATGCCTACATGCAGCAGAACAGTAACTGTTCTCACTACATGGAGCCTGGATCAACAGGCTGCGTTTGCAGTCCACGTCAGTGTTCAAGCATAAGCTCCATAACAACGGGCCTACACATTCTCTCCCCGTTCAGGATGTTTAAGAGACGCAGCTCCGTATAGACTTTCAGTACTGCAGATTCACTACAGCACAATGTGTCTATACTGCCAAGTGGACGGCAGAGACTTGGCAGTCCTCACAGCAAAGACGTGACTGCAAGTTTGTGGTGCTATAATCCCAGCAAACATTAGGACGAATGCGGAAGGGAAGAGCACAGACAGTACTGTAAACAGTCTCACTCAAATATGTGTCTGAGACAGCGTCGTATGCACGGCTTCAACTAAAAAGTCCTATGTAGGGGTGTCCCGTGTGACAGGGGAAGTCATCCGTGTCACTACATGTGATCATGCTGCAGCGCGTGAGGTGCTCAGTGTACACAGCTGCAGAGCGGCAGATCAGGTGCTGCACGAGGATGGTCACAAGTTAGCAGCATCGCGATAAACATGTTGAGATAAAATACCTGAGACAACAGCTCCACAGTAAACTACAATTTCAGTGTTTTTGATAATAATCTCAGAGGTGCTGATTCAACAAAGGGGTCATTCCTTAAAGGTCAACACGCAGGATTGTTGGTTACAGTTTGTTAACACACTCGCCATTGAAAGTGACAGTAAACGCCCCAGATTCATTTTCCCTTGGTGTGTCACCTCACTGTATTTGAGTTTTTTCAGCACTTTGTCTCAAGGATGTTAGTGTGTCTCCCCGGACGCAGACTGTGGCTCCCAGGCCTTATTTATACTCAACGTTGAGATGGAGGCGGACGGAGCCTTCTGTCCGTATTCTGCATTCATTTCATCCATATTTGTGCACGTTTCCTGGAAGCTTGCAGATACAGATGAAACAGAGCAGCAGCACCAGATATCGTGGGGATTCTCCGTCCACATGTTGAGATGAAACGTTATATGGCCTCACAGACCGTCTACAACGCTGCCTCCGTTTAACGGTATAATATTACGACCTCCACTACTGTCGCCTCGTTTGTTGTCTGAAACTTTTGACTCCGCCTCCTAGTGCCATCTATTGGCTGTATCGGTGCCAACATAAAGGACACATGGAAGTATGAAGTCTTACAATGTGTTTTCATATGTAAAGAGAGAATAAATGAGCCTTAAGTCTGCCACCTGCTGACTATTTCGCCTCGCATTCTCACTTCCTTCCACTATCTACATTATTTTAAATCCCCTGTGCCACGGTAAACAACAACAACCTCTGAGCTGTCAACTTCCGCACTGAAAATTGCACGTTTTGACCAATTTTGGGTCATGAAATAAGGCATGCCTGCTTTGTTCTTTTGGAAAATTATTGTGAAGATGTACAGTGAATCAGACAACTCGTGAACGCACCTCAGAGAAGCCCAGACTCCGTCTCATGCCTGATGTTGATCTGTTTCAAGACACAGTCAGTCGGAGTTGCCACACTTTTGAAATGTGTGCAGTCAAATGAGATCTGAATACGATACTTTTTGTGCCAGGGGTTTGATCTCAGCCCGCCTCAACTCCCCACTGAATCAGCAAACTTTCTTTTGCCGCTGTTCCGGAGCATCTGCCTGGTTTGCATGAGCTAACACAGCAGCAGCGCGAACACATCGACACTGAAACTCTGTCGTTCAACCCCTTAAAAACGTAACGTTAGCCATGTGATGCTAACACTTTGCCCTGTCACTGTGTGTGTATTTTGCAAGGGCACTGCATCCTGCACTTAGCTCCGCCCAGGACAATCGTGAATCAAAAACAAGCCAGAGCATTTTCCCTCCTGTAGCAGAATGATAATATGGTGACACCAGACCTTTCTCAAGCACAGACACAGCGCTGTGAAGTCAGGCCACGCATGACTACTTGGAGGCCTGCCGCCTTCAGTCTGGTGCCTGGTCGCTACCTTTCCATAAAGCCCTGACCTCACCTGAGCGCTGTGGGGGAACACGCCAATAAACGTCCCGGACATGGAAAATAAAAAGCAAAAAGAAAATCCAGGCAGAGAGCAGCCACACTGAGAGTGAGTCATACATGATGATTGAGACAGACGTGACCTCTGTGCGAGACTACACATTGTTTTTTAGGAAAATCCTGCAGAGTGAAACTTTAAAGTTGTAGTTTGTGGTGTTTCTAGACGTTTCCCTTCAGAGTGTTTGTGACTGATGCAGCTCCGACTCAAAGTTGCCCTGAAAACTTTCTAACAAACTCATCAGAGCTGCGTTGAAGCTGACACATGCTCAGGAACTCAATATGACTCATTTTCTGTGTTGCTGCCTCTGTTATTGTGCTGGTGCATCAGTCACACACCTGCTGCATTACGTAACGCCACAAGTGGAAAAGTTCAAACAACCATGATGACATATCTCTAACACAGTTTTGTACGGTGATGACAAGTACACACTCTGAACACACACTTCACTGGATTTGTGTAACGACACGACGAAGCTCGTGAGTCTACATCAGCATCTCTGACACTCAGCTGAACCTTTGACCTGAGCAGCCTGGTGTTCACTGCAGCGTTACTGTACTGTGAGGTGTGTCTGATTGTTGGGTACATTAGTCACCGTTTGACTCTGCTGGGTCCAGAAGTCGGTCCAGAGCAGGTACTGTTCTCCTTCATAGTGTTTCCACTGTGGTGCTTCTGTCCGTCCTTCAGGAACCAGAGCAGATACTCACCAATCATCCAGGTACTTGTGACTTACAGTTTGTGCACTATTAAAGGAGTAGTTCAACAGTTTTGGAAAATATGCACATGGAGCTGGAGCTAGGAAACAATTAGTTTATCCTGGAAACAGGTAAAACAGTTCGCCTGCTTTCTCCAACGTTAAAACTTTAAAACTCACTCATTAACACAATGTGTTGTTTGCTTAAAGGAAATGTTCAACATTTTGGGAAATATGCACTTGGTGCACAACAGCCTGGCACAGTGACATTCCTGAATCTTGTCGTCATAGTGATGTTGCCAGACCAGAACCAGGCCAAGTGCTGTTTGAAGAAACTGTTGTTTGGGGGAGAGAGAGAGGGGATGACATGCAGCAAGGGGCCACAGGCTGGACTCGAACCCTTCACCTTGTACATGGGGCGCCTGCTCTACCACTAAGCCACCGACGCCCCGATAACCATTGTTATAATATCCCAGACAGAATTTTGTGGTTCCCAACACGTTCTGAGAACGTTACAATGCAGTGCTCCAGGGTTATTTTCAGCGGGAAGTTTTCTTTTAGTTCCCAGAGTGTTCTTCTTAAAAGTTGGGTAACGTTCTCTAAAAACATCCCAAAAATGTTTGGTGATAATCTTATTTAAAAAAAAATAAAAATAAAATAACAATGTTACAGCTAGCTGTTTCACCCTGCTTCCAGTCTTAATGCTAAGCTAGGCTAACCTAGCTTCCCAGCTCCAGCTCCATAGGCTAGGTCAGTGGTTCCCAACTGGTGGGTCACAGTCCAAAAGTGGGTCGCAGGTCCATTCTGAATGAGTGACTCATGAATGTGTCAAGTTTTTTTTAACTTTATTTTTAAAGTACAGTGAATTTGCAGCATAAGCTTTTATTTTGAAGTGCCGTTTCCTGTTGCAGAGTGAGTGAATAACAGACAGCTACTTAACAGAGACAGCAAACTGGCTTCACGACATTACCAAACACACGTATGACGGACCAGTTGGGAACCACTGATCGAGGCTTCTTAACAGACACGAGAGTGATATCAATTTTCTCATCTACCTCTCGACAAGAAAAGAAATGAGTGCGTTCCCCAAAATGTTGATGAAGTCTTTTAAAGCTAACTGTCGGTCCCTCTAACCGTTAGCCTTCCATTAATAAACCTGTCATCACTTAACTTTGTGTTCCTTGTCAGAATTAGAAAATATGAGTTTGTGGTTCTACTATCATGTTTTTGGACTGAATGCATACAACTATTTTATTTTATTTTATTTTATTTTATTTTATTTTATTTTATTTTTTGTTTTGTTTTGTTTTGTTTTATTAGTTCAGTTTGGTGTTATTTTAATTATTTTTAATCTTATTTTAGTGTAGTTTTTTATAGTTTAGTTTAGTTAAGTTTTAGTTTTAGTTTATTTTTTTAGTTTTAGTTTAGTTTAGTTTAGTTTTTATTTATTTATTTTTAGTTTGGTTTAGTTTATTCTAGTTTAGTTTAATTTTGATTTATTTTTTTAGTTTAGATTTATTTTATTTTATTTTTTGTTCAGTTTAAATTTATTTTATTTTATTATTATTTTTGTTTAGTTTTGTTTAGTTTAGTGACATTTTATTTGATTAGTTCAGTTTGGTGTTATTTTAGTTTTTTTTAATCTTATTTTAGTTTAGTTTTTTATAGTTTAGTTTAGTTAAGTTTTGGTTTATTTTTTTAGTTTAGTTTAGTGTAATTTAGTTTTATTTTACTTTAGTTTAGTTTCATTTCGTTTTATTTTATTTCTGTTTTGTTTTATTTTATTTTAGTTACATGTAAGCTTAGTTTAGTTTAGTGTGATTTAGTTTTATTTTACTTTAGTTTTTTTTTATTTTAGTTTGGTTTAGTTTATTCTAGTTTAGTTTAATTTAGATTTATTTTATTTTTTTAGTTTAGATTTATTTTATTTTTTGTTCAGTTTAGATTTATTTTATTTTAGCTTAGTTTAGTTAAGTTTAGTTTAGATTTTTTTTTGTTAATTTTTAGTTTAGTTTGGTTTATCCCCAGAAGACATAGAAATGGCAAAATACAGTCAAAATTGTCAATACATTTTAGATACTACAATTCAGTAATTATTCACCACACAAGTATGCAGTCAAAATTTAAATATAAAGTAATTGTTACACTCACAGCATGAACAACAGTTTCTAAGAGTGATCAACATTGTTGTAAATCAAAAAATTTTTTACAGCAGAACATTTCTAAGTCTCTTTTGTACAAAGACACAAAGGAATCCAGTAAAAGAACATTTTCATTCCATAAACAAACTTCATGATATTAATACTTGGTATTAGGGACATGATGGCGCCCCCATCCCACACAGAGTGACGTACGTTCACATTCTCTATAACAGGAAACACTGAACAACACAAAGTCTGAGAGGATCAAAGTATTAACAGTCGATCACAGTAAATGTTTGGGGTGTGACTCTATTATATTTCTCTCCACTCTGCTCTGTTGACCTGAAGGACGATGAAGCTTCACAGACTCTTGAACACATCAGACATTCACACGAGAAGCGTGCAGAGCCGTTTGAATCACATCTGGATCAAACAGCTCACGCAGAGTATTTTTTAGGAGCAGTTTGTGGTGGCAGATGGGAGGCGGCTTTCTGTGTTTGGACAATGGATAATAAGCTGGCTGTCAATCACAGATAATTACGCCACAATAGACTCAGTCTCTGTGATTGACGGCAGAGGAAAAAAAATCCACCCTCAGATACTATTCCTTGTATTTCTGAACCTATTCTTGGTGTTTAGTGGTGTATTTTTTCTGCAGGCGACACAATGTGACATCACGCAGAGATTATTTCTGGCAGCTGCACATGAGATCAGTTTTGGTGTCAAATAAAAAAGGAAGAGGTCTGACTTAAGTGCAAGGATAGAAGTCGTGTCAGCAAAATGCACTGGAAGCATCAAAAGTAAAAATTCTGTAAAAAGTGAGTGTGATATTATTGTGTGTAACAGTGTGAGGTTGTTGTGACTGATGCATTAGATGTTGCTGGTCGAAGTGGAGCCAGTTTTAACTGCTTTACATAGAGCTCAGTAGTTTAGTCCAGTGGTTTCAAGCCATTCTGAGGGTTCATGTGATGATTAATGGGGCAGGAAATAAGACGAAAACAAAGCTCAGCTACATAAAGTTGTATTAATGTCCTAATATTTGCTTTTTGTGAACTAATTTAATTTATTTAGTCATCAGTCGTCGTTTAATTGAAGACATCTGAGCATTTATAAGAGTAATGCCTCTTTTGATAGAAGTGCTAACAACTCATACACGTCTCAAATGTGACAAGAGGCCTGAGGGATGTAGTTTTTGTTTGTTTGTTTGTTTGTTTGTTTGTTTGTTTGTTATTTTAAATGTCCCTGCAGCAGCGATAGACCGGAGGCATTATGTTTCCAGGTTGTCCATCCAGCTGTCCCATTCTTGTGAATGCAATATCTCAAAAAAAGCCATGAGTGAATTTCTTAAAATTTGGCACAAACATCAAATTGGACTCAACGATAAAATGATTTGAATTCTGTGATCAAAGGTCAAAGGTCAAGGTCACTGTGACCTTGCATCTGTCTCATTCTTGTGAACGCAACATCGCGAGCACCTTGAGGGAGTTTCCTCACATTTTAATGTATTTTAATTTATTTAATTATTATTATTATTATTATTTTGCAAGGGGTCACAAGCCACTTTAGCAGTTTTTTATATTTTATGTGAGATAAGATAAGATAACCCTTTATTCATCCCACAGCGGGGAAATTTGCACAAGGTTGAATTGGAGGATGCAGACATCATTCTAGCAAGCTAAGTGAGCGCTCTTCCATTTGAGCTTATCCTCCTTTAGGGATGTAAAGGATAATGTACAGGGAGCAGGTTGCAAAATAAACCACAGGCGTCCTGTATGATCAGATCCATGGCAACAGTCTGCTGCTCAGAAATACCAGAATGATGTAACTGAGTTTTCAACAAAGCTGTGTAATAAAAGCTTATTGTGTTTTAAATGACGAGTCTTAGAATGAAAATGAAAACGTTGGTTACGTCGTCACCAACCACTTTTCTTAGGACAATCCCCGTTGGAAAAACAGTGACGGGGCGCTGAATCACAATCGGTAACAAAACCTGTTGGTCTCAAACGGTGGTCTGCAGCTTGGCAGATGTCTCGCTTAGATATTATGCCGCCCACCATCCTCCACAGTCAGCACATACACTGCGTCACAAGGACGTCAGTTTCGTCTCAACATTGAGGGGCGCGGGGGGTTCAGGGGTCTGCAGGAAACTTTGAGCATCAGACATTTACTTTACTGCATTCTGGTGAATTTTCATCCACAAATTTATCATTGAAATGTCTTTTTTCAAAATAAAAGTTCTCTGCTACTTAAATGTTTTATGGGGGACAAATGCACCTGCTCTAAATATTCAAAGAGATGCGTCCTCTGCGTTGCCCCAAAATCTCCATCTTAAACATTATGATTTGTGTGAAAGTGCAAATGTAACAAATTTGTGGTTTGCAGAAACGTACATTCCCAATATTCTGGTTACCAGGCTGATAAATCACAGGTCTGTGATATTCTGAATATCTGAAGGTGGATTTTTTTTTCTTTCGGCTTTCACCAATTTGCCATGTTTGGTGAAAACACGTTTGAAGCATAACGGACATAAAAATGAGTGCCAAACAATATTTGATCAAGGTCTGGTGTCTCATTTATAAAACAATGCGTAGCATCCAAACTAAAAATGTGCATACAGACAAAAACCAAAAATGCACAGCAAAAAATATTTTCTACAATCACTGTGTCACCAATATCCTGTCTCCAAAATGTTTGTAAGCATGGGTCAAAGTTTCTCCCACCAAGTCTGTTTGTTACATCACAACTTTTGCGTGAAAAGTGGCGTACGCCTCTTTCAGACCTGGTTTATAAATGAGACCCTGGTGTCTGCTGATAAACTGATCTCGTCTCTGTTCATGACACGGACCTGTTGTGATGAACATGTTGAAAAATAAGAGTACTGTCTGCACATGATAACGGATGATGACGCTTCTGCTTTGACTTGCTTCTAACAAGAAGTGACCCAGAAAACATCAGCCTACTGTACATTATATTTAAGTACTGTATTAGTTTTAAAGTAGGACGACGTCTTGTTGCACCAGCGTGAACAGGTTCCTCTGTTTCTAGCTTGGCAAAGAAAATTGTTTTTAAAGATGTCAGGGTACAAAGTCGTACTTGAACACACACAGAGTACTTGAAATAATTGTTAGAACATTTTTTAACTTGCCACGGGATGTATGTACAATCGGAATATTAGTTTCAAAGTTTCAAATAATATTGTACTATTTGCTGAAGTAAAGAAAAGAACACCCACAGAAAACATTAAAAACGTGAATATTTTACCCAGAAACTGAGTGTTTGTGAGTTTTAATGTTGTTTTTCGTGACGTCCTGATCAGCAGATAACCACCTTAAATGACTTATGATTCACAGAGCAGGTGTATGAATTTCTTGATACCATGTAAGCGCTGTAAGATGTGGTGGTGTGATTTTATCATCTCCATGCTGTTCATGAACATGTACAGTGTGAGAAAAGCCTGCTGAATGTATAGAAATGACTGTTTGGACCAGATGGTGTCCCCCTGGGAATTCTGACTGAAGTCCAGTTCCGGACAACCTACAGCAGGTTAGTCACGAGCAGGAAAGTATGGCGGTGTCTCATTGTGTCACAGTTTGTAGCAGTATGTATATTTGTTACATGATCCAACACATCGTCAGGTGGTGCAGCGAGCAGGGGGTGGACAAAATAGCAGAAACACTTTAAGACAGCAAAATTTGCTGCAACTAAAGATACTCTGTGAAAGAAGATACCACATTACAAGCTGCGCCAAGCACTGATATATATATTTATATACACTCACTGGCCACTTTATTAGGTACTGTACACCTGTTCTGCTGCTCATTACCGCAAATGTCTAATCAGCCAATCACGTGGCAGCAGCTCATTAACATTTAGTCATGTAGACATGGTGAAGACGAACTGCTGAAGTTCAAACGGAGCATCAGAATGATGAAGAAAGGTGATTGAAGTGACTTTGAACGTGGCGTGGTTGTTGGTGCCAGACGGGCTGGTCTGAGTATTTACTGGGATTTTCAGCACAACCATCTCTAGGGTTTACAGAGGATGGTCCCAAAAAGAGAAAATATCCAGTGAGCCAAAATGCCTTGTTGATGCCAGAGGTCAGAGGAGAATGGCCAGACTGGTTCAAGATGATAGAAAGGCAACAGGAAGTCAAATAAGCACTGGTTCCAACCAAGGTGTGCAGAAGACCATCTCTGAAGCAACAACACCTTGTCCAACCTTGAAGCAGATGGGCTACAGCAGCAGAAGACCACACCAGGTGCCACTCCTGTCAGCTAACAACAGGAAACTGAGGCTACAATTCACATGGGTTTTCTCACCAAAACTGGACACCAGAGAGCCTCAGTACTTCCCCCCTATTTACATGAAATGGTTCAGTCCTGCCCCCAAACCAGGTGCAAATGGTGCAGACCTTTCTCACGGCAGACATTTTGTTATGGTGGGAAAAGCACAGGTGTATTTAATGACATTAAAGATGTGAACTGCATTTGATTTAGGGGAGGTCCTGGTATCGTGCATGCTGGTGCACACTTAAAGGAACTGAGCCATTGTCAGTGTTATCAGTTTCACTTGTGCTTTTTTAATATGACGAGTCAAAATGTCTGCTGGGAAAAGGTGTGAAAGGAGTGTTTTTGGAGCTGAACATCATGTCTCAGGAAAAAAAAAAGCTTTATATATCCATGCCAAAAACAAAAGGAAAGAAAGGAGAGGAAAAACATGGCGACAGTCGACCTTTGTCGCCCAGTGTTTGACAAAGAAAGGTGAGTGTCGTCAGGGAGTGGTGGAAATCAACCTTTTGGTCGATTGTCAAATAGGCAACGTTTCCTCCCCTAATTTTAGTCAATATCTTCACAGAACAATCTGTGTTTACGTTCTGCTCCTCTTTTAGCGTCATTTAATCATTACAGATGCAGCTTCATCCTCAGCAGCCCCGTCTCCCTGTACCTCCTGCTGTCAATGAACCAGCCCGACTCCCACCTGAGGAACAAGGTGAGCAGTATTGTGTTGATAGCAACTGAAATTTGGGCTATGATGTAAGTGATGGAAGATTTTTTTTACTTCAGTAAAAGTAGAAATACTATGATCCAAAAACACGAAATCCCCGGGGGAAAAAAATGACAGTCGTGCTCCTGTTCTCCGGAACGGGCAGTCTTGTTCCTCCGGATCATCCATTTTAGCACTAATCCAACTCAAAGTATTAACAAACTGCAACGTTTTTAATCAACGTTTTAAATTTGGAAATAGACAACTTTTCAGCTAGCTTACAGCATTAGCTAGCGAGCTAGTGCACTCGGTAGTGGAACATTTTTCTGTTTCTGTTTTAAACAAGCAAATGTGAACGCAAGGCAAATGTTGTTGTTTTTTTGCAACAACGATCGTTGCAATATTTAGCAATCTCTGTCCATACAACACAACTGAGAGTCTGAAACTCACGTATGCCCACGTCTAAAATGATGGCTCTGAAACTCGCACACGCTCATGTCTAGATCCATGGCTCTCCGGCTCTGCAGGTGGATGTTTCTCGCTTTAACTGTGAGGTTACAGTCAAATATAATAATTTTACAGGAGCATACTGCTAAATAACAGTACTATGCAGACATAACGAGATCACAGTATACAGCTGTAATTTCACAATAACTTGCTGTAAAAGCGATGCAACTAGTAGCCAGTAATTTACTGTAAATGAATTTTACGGTGTAGGAACATCCGCTTTATTCACCGCCACAGTTCTCCTACACGCTCGGCAGACAGGAGAATTTGCAGTTGGTTGCAATCTGCAACTTCACCACTAGATGGCACTAAATTCTACACAGTAGTCCTTTGAATAAATAATAAATAGAGATGAACTTGAGTTTAAATGGAGCTTTTCTCACCAGTTCTTTCTGGGAAAATTTCCAAGAAATTATTTACATAGTATGGACCCATTAGATATGTGTGTGAGAGCTATATTTACTTCAATACAAATTCACAAGCTATGAGTAAGGTTCTATTAAGGTCTTAAATAATCATTTTTATGACTGAATTTTGAGGTAAAAGGAGGACAGACATCGGTTGCTTGTATTTCTGCTGTCTCAGCACCAAAATAATAAAATGTCTCAATGGATAAATTTTCAATAATCAGAGTAACATGTGCCAAACACAGCAGGACAAACCACACATCAGAACTGGACCTTATTAGTCTTTAACAAATGTATATTTACCACATGGATATTGAATTGCTTTGTGATTGTGTTTCTGCTATTTTGTCCTTTCATGTTTTACACTGGTTATGTCAGGCTTTGTTTGCCTGTTAAGTTTTATTTCTGTCATAATTTATTGTGAGGTTTGGACTTCACACATGCACTTGTCTTTATGTTGTTGTCTGGAGTCCAGCTGCTCTCTGGGGAGTAATTTCACTAACTGGTTATTTGTCTCTCAGATGGTCAGTCTAGAAGGGTTAAATATTGTGGGTAGAGTTCATGCATCACAACAGGGGTTCCCAACAATTTTAGCTTACAAGAAGCAAAGATTGATTAAATTTTCCTTACACACTGAAACATTTCAGATGCTGAAAGACTCTATATTAAAACAAAGCAGCAGTAATGCAGGAAAAAGCAGCAGTGATGAGCCCAGGTTCAGGAGACTGTAGCTCCAAGAACAGAACGATAACATCAGTGTGAGCGAGCTGTCAGGACTGTATCTCATTATCAAAATTTGCTTGCCACTGCAACATCCAACCAGCTTGTAAGGCCTGGCCGTGCGCCTGTGAATCTGCCTTCAGTCGTTAGATGTGCACAGAAAAGCAACAGAAGGAGGATCCATCCGACAAATCCCTGTATTGACCCCCTGCGGCTGGAGCATCTGCTGTTTTCTACTTTGGCCTCAGACCTGAGTATCTATGTCAAAGACAAAAATAGTTCCTCTGAGAAGGTCAGCGATCGCATTACGTCACTCGCTTTATTCTCTGTTTTTAGAAATATTCTGGGAGGGTTAAAAGTGACGGTGTCTGTCACATATTTGTGTCAGTTTATGCTGAGTGTTAAAGTGCATTTGTGTGTTTTTTAATTTCATGTTTATTTATTTTTTTCCCACCACTTTATCTAATTAATTTTACTGAATCAAAGCTTTGTGTAGGACTTAGGGGGATATGTTGGCAGAAATGGAATATAATATAATATCTTTAGTGTATAATCACTGAAATAAAGTCGTTGTGTTTTTGTTATCTTAGAATGAGACGTTTATATCTACATAGGGAGTAGGTCTTTGTCTACAGAGATCACCATGTTGCACCACCATGTTTCTACAAAAGCCCAGAACGGACAAAGCAAACACTGACTCTAGTTTCACCTCTCGTCCAAGAGGCGCCTCAAATATAAGTAGAAGGTGGATTACATGAATAATGCATAGTAAATCAAAGAAGAAAATGAGAGACAACGACCCTATTTCTCCCCTGATTCACTAAAACATTTTCCTAAGGCAGGGGTGTTTCTAGGATTTGATTATATTGGGGGCTCAGCCCGGGCCTCTGAAGGGGGTCTGGCCGGTCCTGCCTTGGGATTTATTTATTGTTTCTTTTTATGAACAAGCTCTGTTTTGATGCTTTTTGCCCTCTAGCACCTTATTCACCCTTAATTTTGTTTAAAAATATTAATTTCTAGATTTATTATGAATCGTGATGTTAAAAACATTAGTAGCTTTTAGTAATTATTGTACAACAGGTAGTTCCGACCAAACAATCTGACTGGACAAGAGGCATTAAATGAGTTCTGATATACAGTATAACAGCACTGGGACTTGTCACTCTGCATGTATCACTCCGCTTTACAGCTGTTCTGAGCCATTCATTGTTGTGGTAACAAACTTTGCACCAAAGAGGAGCATATCTCCACTAAAAACGTTTCAGTTAAATAATGAATGGTCGTCAGAAAAGGAGGAGGGGACGGAGAGAAGCCTGAATACTTCACTGTAAAACTCCAGGTATGGTCACATGACATCAGAAGATGATGCAGCGTGCTGATGAAGCTGTTAACTCATCATCATCACAGGTAAACCACCTAAGAGACTGTCAACAGACTGATTTCACTGGTCGATAAATAAATAGAAACACACAGATGTAGCCGACATGACACACAGCAGCTGGGCTGTGTTTTAATGTAGATCTAGTTTACACAGAGCAGTGAGCCAGTGTGCAGGGATGATTGTGTTGCTTGGCAACAGTCCAGGCCTGGTCTAGGTGCAGAGCTATTTGCGTGGGCGGAGCCAAATAAATCATAAAATAAACAAACAAATCAGAACCTGTTGCTGCTTTTTACTGACGATAAATGGCACTTGTAGAACTGTTGTTTGTATAAAAGCAAAATCACACTTGAGGTCCTGCTGATATTCAATACACTAGCACTCCCTGTCCTGTGATGTTGCTTCAGTGCTGAGTAGAAACAGAAAACTTTGCAACTGCCATCATTAAAATTTAGAGGTTTTGAGGTACTCGAGTATTTTTACTGTATGTTACTTTATACTTGTACTCATCTACATCTCAGGGGGAAACATTGTACTTTTTACTCCACTACATTTATTTATCTGCTTTAGTCACTTTGAAAACTTAGATCATTAATATAAAATACAATCAGCTAACAACTGATGATGTATAATTATAGATGAAACTACCCGGCAGTATATTAAACAAAGGGAGACGAGACTTTTGGTCATTCCACTTTCTGTGCGCACCTGTGGGGCACTTGGACACGTGACAGGATCTGAAAGAACGCATTTTTATAGGTGGAGGCATCAAAAGCTGCGACAGTCATGGCTTTTTACATTTTCACCGGGTTTAATCACAGAGTTCTCCGCGTCATGACGCCTGACAGTTTGGGAACCCTGCAGAGTTTCCCTCAGAGGAAACGTGTGTTGTCTGGGACGTGAGTCTGAAATTATTTTTAAACAGTCTCACATCCACTTGCGTTCAGATTAAATGTGGAGCCTCGTTTAAAAAAGTTGACTCGCAGCAGTTTGGATGGATTCAAGTCTGACAGGAACAGACAGCTCTGAGAGAGTTTTACGAGACACACATTTTGTCTTGGAGCTGTCTGAAGTGTTTTCAATGTGTCCTGACTTCATCTTGTGCAGGGCCGCCAGGAATTTTGGGCCCCATGAAAAAAAATCACATTTGCCCCCCCTGCGCAGCTGTTGTCACCAGTCTCTAGGACCTAACTGACCCATTAAAAGCTTTACATAACTCTAACTTTGAAGGTTTGAAACTGTCTTGCTTCTTGTAGTTCAATACTACCAGTACAATTACTGCTAGTGAGTTGTACATGCAACAGTCTGCATACAGTATGCAATTCACTATTTGATGCAAGATTAAAAGCCGCCATAAAAAATGTGCTAAAGGCCATCTTTTACAGTCTATTTGCAATTTTTATTGTAAAATCCCAAAATGGAAAAACACATTAATGAAAGACTTAAAAAATAACTTAAATATACATTAACTTTTCAAAGTAAATAAAGATCATCATCTCAAAATAATAAAACAGCAGATTTTTGATATCAATAAATGAACAATGCGTGTGTGTGTGTGTGTGTGTGTGTGTGTGTGTGTGTGTGTGTGTGTGTGTGTGTGCAAGCTGCTCAAATAAATTGCCCTTCATGAGGGAATAATAAAGTCTGTATCTATAGATGTCATGTAACGGCCATAATTCAATCTAAATGAAAGAGTCTAACTGGATTATTTTAATACTACCTGTACCTTTAATACAGGCTGAGTTAGGCTACCTAATGTTTCCAGCTGTCCAGCATCCAGTACAGACAGTCAGAGGCTGTTTTTGTTTCATAATAATCATGATGTGGAAAAATAATTTGTATGAATTTCTGTCATTAAAAAATATTTTGTTTTCTTTTTTGTAATGGTAAAAAAGTGCGAGAGAGAGAGAGAAATTGCCACAGACTCCCTGCAATGATGCATGTGTTGCTCACCTTCTTCACTGGGACAGGGAGGGGTAAAGTTATGGGCAGACATATAATATGAACATCTTGCTAAACATTTACCTGCACTGATTAAATGCAGGTTCAAAAGGAGTGAAGTGTAGGATTCAAAAGATGCAAAAGAAACTGTGCAGAATTATTCATTCGCTGCGCACATAAATTATAGAGGGTCTGTGGTGATTTTCCACCAGTGTGATGCTGGTTGCATAAACTATAATCAGCGGATCCGCCGTGTGTAATTGCGGTTCCATATTGCGCAACATCTCTCCAGGTAAGGCTGCAGGTGGAGCAGATACCTGCTGCCTTCAGAGGGTCACCAGCAGTGGCAGTTCTAGCCTAAATGGCACAGTCTGCTCATAAAATGACATCATCAGATGTCACCTACACCCTCAGGTTACCCACAAGACCTTAAAGGGGAAAAGGGAGAGCCAGTAACACAGGGGAGGATCCCCTTGGCCCCCCCCACAGAGGTGCAAGCAAAGCCCCCAACATCCTCACATATTAGAAACGTCCCTGTGAGGGACGACCAAAATGTATACTTCCTGTTTAGTTGACAATAGATCCTCAAAGGCCTGTGACACGTGTCCTTCAAAGACATGCCAGCTGCACAGATGCTGCTGGAGAATCTAAAGCGGCCTTCACATGATAAGAACAACGCACTTCGCTCACCGCCAGGTGCGGCGCAGAAGTCAGAGGTAAACTCGGTCAAAGTTCAAATCATTTCAACTCTGAGTGCAGCGCTCGGGCGGAAAATCCGAGTGGTGCGCGACACCAACGGTAGCAGTGCCGCTTTGTCAGGCGTTGCCGCCCTCTCCATAGACAAACAATGGGACAGCCAGCGCAAAGCGGTTTTACAGCTGATCATGTGTAGAGGCCTTAAATGGGACAGTGCTGTGTTTGCTAGACACCACCAAGATTCCACCAGAGGAGCTGCCGATGAAACCGTCTCGCTCTGGGGCTGACTCCGGAATCTGCGAGAGTGCAAGAGCTGGAGAGCCCTCCTCTTCATCAGGAGGGCACCCCTACATCCACAAGTTGTCTCTGCAGTTTGACGCTTTCGCCGAGCTGTGTTTACGGCAAGACCAGGAGAAGGATGGTCTGCCACCGCTCTCATCTCCCATTCTTTCTTCAAACAGATCAAACGCCGGCCCAGTGGCTGAATAAATCAGTTAAAGGACTGATCTTTGTATGTTTAGAAATAATAGTGGACGCTCTCTGAGGCCCCTCACAACCCTTAAAGATGCAAGATGGTTTAGTCCGCCCCTGCATTACTCTTAATGCAGTTAGTGCTACAGTGAGTGAGTGACTGCTGATGCTGCCGGAGCTCCAAAGTACTCTGTCATGTCTTTACTCAAGAAAGGGAAATTGTGGTTCCAGAAAGGAAAGGGCAAAATAAAGGAAAGAGAGCAGAGAGACAAGGAGAGGAGCAGCCGGGGGCCCACTGAGACTGCTTACTATGATTACTCAGAATTTGGAGCTACGCTCCTGTTAATCACCAGTTCATTCAGCCTCCAGGTAATGTTTAGCATAGTTGCTGTTATGTGAACATTGTGTCCTCAGGATCTCAGCCAATCAAGAGGCCTCAAACAAGTGTCCACAAGCCACCGGTTGTCATCAGGGTGAGTTCACACCCAAGTCAGACGGAAACCTGGAGGGCATCAGTGAACTTTATTCTTAGTGAACTTCACTCACAGAAACGGTTTACTAACCAAAGTTCAGTGTCCTCGGAGCTGTCGGGTCTCCATCATGGATGTGAAGGAGCTGGCTGTGAACGCGTTGGTCCAGAATAAGAAGGCAGCTCTTCTGATCGGAGCTGGTGTCGCTGTTCTGGGACTTGGTCTCGGATATAAATACCTGAGGAAGTCAGAGAAAGTAGTCCGTGTAGGCGTAGTGTCGCAGCTCCTCGTTCACCCTCTCAAGTCTGGCAAAGCGGTGTCTGTGGCTCTGGCTGAGTGCCACAAACTCGGGCTGAAGTTTGGAGAGCTGCAGGATCGGTGAGATTTAACTTTAACTTAACTGAGATTTCACCAAAATCTGTGCAGTTGAAAACAGTGACAGTAAGGGACTGTTCTTTAGTTATCCGAGGAGAGGGGTGGCTGGGGTGTGACTTTTTTTTCTGGAGGAAAATCCACGATCCTCCCGTCACCATAAATGAGTTATAAAACTTACCCATTGATGTTTTAAAGTTAAAAGTTGGAGATGAAATCCTGGAGCTGAAAAATGTTTTTAACTCTTGTCGTGCAAACAGGCTATTTTTGGCCAAATTTTAAATGAGACAAAGAATAAAGTGATTTTGATGAAATATCTACTTAAACTCAGATTTATGGTTGTGTGTTTTTATACTGACTATGGAAGCCACCCTCAGTGTAAAATGTATTTGTGGGAAGCTAATATGTCCTGTAGGGGTCACTGTACTGTCATGGGTGTCTGTCAATATACGTAGGAACCATTCATTGAGGGACCGATGTTGTTAGACGGTGTGCTCCCCTGTCTAACAACACCCGTAAGAAGAAAAAGAGCCTTTACTGCTCGGCTCTGAGGAAGACGGAAAGCAATCCGGTTGTGTTTGTAACAGCTGCACCAACAATAATACCACCACAATAATACTCCGCTAATGAAGGCTAATATGGAGCCCCAGACAAAAAATAAGTATTAGTTTTTAATTTGCTTATTTTTGATTGCAGACACTGGCTGGTGGTGACAGAGGACGGTCACATGGTGACGGGCAAACTGCACCCTCGTCTGGTGTTGGTGTCTCTGACCTGTGATGGAGCTCATGTTTGTCTGAACGGCCCAAACATGGAGGAGCTGCGATTCCCCATCAAACAGCCTGACAATGCCGTCATTGACTGCAGGTTTCACATCACATTTCACATTCTTCAGATTTGGCACAAACGTCAACTTGGGCTCTAGAATAAACCAATAAGAATTTGGTGGTTGAAGGTCACCGTAACTGTCTGTCTCAAGAAGGCCTTGAGGGACTTGGCTCAAACGTCCACTTGGACTCAACGATGAACTGATTAGAATTTTGTGGTCAAAGGTCAGTGTGACCTCATGAAACATGTTTTTGACCACAACTCAAGAATTCAAATGTTAACTCTGACAAAATTTCGCACAAATGTCTAACAGGATAAAATAATGAAGGTCAAAAGGTCAGAGGTCAACTTGACTGTGACATCATCATGTTTTAACGTCATATCTCAGGAACAGAAGGGGAGACATTTGGTCAGATACTGAATTGGTGACTCTAATCTTGAAACTGTGCTGATTGTATAGATCTTCTGTGTGTGAAGCATCCATGTTTTCACTGACATGGATGGAGACTGTCAGAGACACTGGACTGGTGGGCGGAGTCATACAACTCTAGTTTATTTTAGACCAGTAGTCATTTTGTCTTTCACATCATTTACTTTTGCTCCCCGTCTGTTTTCAGACTTGTATGCCTCTTGTTGTTTCTTTGCTTCAGATTGTACAGAGCTAACAGTCAGGGACTGGACTGCGGTGATGAAGCGTCTCGTTGGCTCACTCGTTATCTGGGGGAAGAGAAGACCTTCCGCTTGGTGCATTTTGAACCCCAGATGAGGATGAGGAAGCGTGTGGACAGCAAGCATCCTTTCCCACAAAACACAGTAAGTAGGACGACGTGCTGGAGTCTGCGTCGCTCTTCATTCTCAGGTTTTTAAGCCTCTGACTGTTTGCATGGACTGGCAGTTTGGTGCGGTGTCTGCAGTGATGCGGGCGCTGCGCCGGACTGTTGTGGTGAAGAGGGAGCTGAGCTGGAAGGCAAAGTTTTTGATTTCTTGGTCCATCTACGTCCCAGCCCTCACCTATATAGCTCTGGGTAGTGACCAAAAGAATGTCATTGTGGATACAAGCAACCAAAATAAGTTTCCTCTGTAGGGTGTCTGGGCTCAGCCTTAGAGATAGGCGGAGGAGTCAGACATCCAGAGGGAGCTCACAGTAGAGCCGCTGCTCCTTCGTGTCGAAAGGGGTCAGTGGAGGAGGTTCAACATCTGATCTCCTGTGAGAGGTGTTTCGGGCACGTCCCACTGGTAGGAGGCCCCGGGGCAGACCCAGAACACACTGGAGGGATTATATATCTCATTTGGCCTGGGAACGCCTCGGGCTCCTCCAGGAGGAGCTGGAAAGTGTTGCTGGGGAGAGGGACGTCTGGGGTGCTTTGCTTGGCCTGCTGCCCTCGCGACCCGACCCCGGATAAGCGGATGAAAATGGATGGATGGAGGAGTATTATCTGTGATTGTCTCAGCTGTGTTTAGCCATGCATCCTGTTACAGGTGGCCTACGCAGATGTGGCACCTGTGATGCTGCTGTCCGAGTCCTCTGTCAAGGATCTCAGCAGCAAGTTGGAGAAGGAAGTCACGGTGGAGCGTTTCCGCCCGAACATCGTCATCAGTGACTGTGAAGCATTCGATGAGGTTTGTGTTCGTGTCTTTTCGCTAAAACAAAGAAAATCATATCAAGGCAGTCGTGTAAACATCAGATTACAACTACGTAAAATAACAGATCCTCTGTGTCTCTACACTACAGCCCATCAGGTTTTGTTTTCCCTCGTGCGTGGAACAATCATCATGCGGTGCTTTACTTCTGACTAATCCCTCGCCCTTTTCACTGTGAGCAGTGTAGTGGGAAAATAATGCACATGGGAGAGACCGACAGTTTTTCCATCTCCTGTCAGGGTCCTGAACACAGTCACATAGCTTCATTTCCTACAGGGACACAGGTTAAGGTGTTACCCCTCCTCTTGTTTTATTCTTGGCTTGGAGCCACAGAGGGTAATCATGTAAAGAGAGCTGATGTACAAACTACAGGTGTCTGTGTAAGTTAGGCTGTGTGTACATATAAAAACAGACCAAAAGAAGCTACTGCAGGAACATTTCTTGTTGATTGAAGAGAGTCCTCTTCCCTGTTGTCAGTCCTCTGATTTTCAGAAAGCACCATGAAAAGCAGCGTGGACTAATTTTATCTCCGACTCTAAAAACCAACTGTTTCATTTTTTTTTTTTCAGGATTCGTGGGAAGAGGTCCAGATTGGCAGCGTGAGACTGCAGCGTGTAATTTCATGTGGACGGTAACACAGTTGATGCTTCACACAGATTTTAATCAGAGACAGAATCACTTCATTTATCAACAGCAGTAAATTTAACACAGTCAGTGCTGCAGTTTGAGTTTGATTCCCTGAACCCAGTTGATCAGAAGTAATCTGATCAGATTACAGCTGTCGGACTGGATCCAATCTTTTTTTTGTTTTAAGATTATTTTTGTGGTTTGTATTTGACAGGACAGTAATGTAGTGTTAAAGGGAGAGAGAGGGGATGACATGCAGCAAAGGGCCACAGGCTGGAGTTGAACCTGCAGTCACTGCAGCAATGACATTGTCTTTGTACATTGGACACCAGCTCTGCCCATTCTGCTACTGGGCACCCTTGATCAAATCTTGAAAACGGGTTGAAAAAGGATCTTGACAAAGGATTCTGAAACTGGATTAGATCCTGTAATCCAGTCTTGGTTTTGATCTGAATCAAACTTTCAGTATGTGCTGTTCAAAACTTTTTAGTTGGATCGATCCAAATTATCCTGATCCCAGCATACGGCTGGACTCAGGGACAAATTGTAATAAAACTTTGAAATATACATACATTTATTTATATTTTACACTTGGTTGTTTAACTGTTACAGTGATAAATTACATAAAGTAGACATTAGGCTACTTTTTAAGCATTTCAGAACAGACACATAAAAAATTTACAACTGTCAATATATATGTAAAATAAATAAATAAATTAAAATAACTATTAAAAAATAAATAAGATTTAAAGTTACAACCTCCAAGACCTATATTTTGTTCTCTTTGGCGGTATGTATGGCAATAATTGGTAATTGTAATTGTTTGCAAACTGCCTACATTGTGATAAGTAGTACCATTTAGAGCCCTGGTTATCTGGATGAAGGCGGATTTTTAGTTGTGCATGGGCTCTATGCCATAGACTACGCACGTGGCCTACGCCGTTATGAGCATTTATACTTGTGCGGTTGTGTGTCTGTGTCACTCTGCAGTTACACCTCCAAAATACTAGGTGGCGGTGGAGTTTCTGTGAAGTGCTGTAAAGTTTAGTTGATTCAAAACTCACATTAAACACACATTAAACATGGCTTAATAGAGACAATTTCAAACACAAGTACACAAATCAGCTTCACTATAACTCGCAGCATTCACAGACAAACACTTGTCTTTATCTGGACACATTTTCCCCACAAATACAACATGCTAACGTTATTAGCACAAGCCTATGGCATTTTACATTGTATAAATTAGCCTAGCAATCGCAGCTCCTCCACTACTCCTCTGCTCATATAAATCCAGGAACAACAGCAACATGTAACATCATATGCATCATATAAATTAGCTAAGCGACGAGCAGAGATTTCCTCTGCTCATATGAAGCCAGGATAAATCACACACAAGACTTTAAATGCTATTTTTGTGGAGGCTTTATTGTCTTCACAATTTATTGTTTCTTATCTGTGAAATTAAAGTAAATCAAAGCTTTGTTTCCACTGAGGGAAATGGTTTCAGCTTACAGAGACAGACAGGAGGTCTGCGTCACTGTGACGTGTAGTTATATTCTTGAGGAGGTGCGTGTAGGACTACGTTGAAGGGTACATGTCTACACAGAGCCCCCACCATAGGGGGGTCTGCCCATTGGTCCGACCATATTAAACCCATTGTTCCGAAGTCCCGTTGTTCCGAAATCATCATGATGCCCTGTGGTTAAGGTCTGGTTAGGTTTAGGCACACCCCAGAGTTAATAACAGGAGGTTATGGTGTTTCACTCTGTCCTCTCTATGACACTTGTATCTCGACCAGTAGCCTACTTTTGTTGTGTTGGCTGATCCTTTATGGTACACAAACACAGTATAGCCTAGTATAATCACATATCGGAACAACGGGACTTCGGACCAATGGGCTGTCGGACCAATGACATGGACCCACCGTAGGTATGCCGTTGATTCAACACAGAAGTGTAAATTCCGCTTCAGGCTGATCCAGTCCAGTAGTGCTTTGGAAAAGTACCACTGGACTGGATCAACTGGTCATGGATAGTAAAATATGGGATTTCCAAATCCAGATAATTCTGATTCAGATTAAATTTATTGAACAACTGGGCCCTGGATAGAAATTAAATTCCCCAGTCATTGTCAGTGAAGTGTCTGTATGATGTTAAAGTGTAACTGTGGAGGTTAGGGTTAAGAGGGTGAATACAAACTTACCTGTACCTTTGTTGTTTCCAGGTGTGTTTTCACCACCGTTGACCCTGAAACTGGTATCATCACCAGGAAAGAGCCTCTGAAGACACTGAAGAGGTACATCTACACTCTGTATTATTAAACTGTCCTGTATGTAACTTTCAGCACGCTTGTTATCGTCAACAGGTGAACAGACTGTAAAGTAACTTAGTACTTGAGTCATACAACCACAGGGCAGTAATTCTAGTTTTCCCCGTCTGATTTCATACTTATATTAATTTGAACTCTTTCTGGTGAAAATTCCTTCACAGCTATCGTCTGTGCAAACCATCAGAGAAGCACATCTACAAATCGGCTCCGCTGTTTGGACAGCTGCACACCGTGAAGAAGACAGGGATCCTGCAGGTCGGAGATGTGGTGTACAAGATCAGCCGCTGATGGAGGGACAAACATGCTAACAAACATTTAGTTTAGTTGTTTGAAGGGGGGAGAAATCTTTATGGTGCTAACTGGACATTTCTTTCACTGGAAATTAAATCCTGGATGTACTTGCTGCTTTTACAGAGAGAAAATAAATTGTCTTAAGTTTAATCAATACTTTATTTTTATTGCTTTTCATTATAAAACATTAAACAAGTACAAAAGGGTAAGAAAATAAAACACCACAGCCTACCTGAGTATTGTTGCTGACCGTGTCCATCCCTTTATGACCACAGTGTACCCATCTTCTGATGGCTACTTCCAGCAGGATAACGCACCATGTCACAAAGCTCACATCATCTCAAACATGACAATGAGTTCACTGTACTCCAATGGCCTCCACAGTCACCAGATCTCAGTCCAATAGAGCACCTTTGGGATGTGCTGGAACGGGAGATTCTCATCATGGATCAACTGTGTGATGTCATCATGTCAATATGGACCAAACTCTCTGAGGAATGTTTCCAGCACCTTGTTGAATCTGTGACTCCAAGAATTAAAAAGGGGGTCCAACCTGGTACCAGCAAGGTGTACCTAATAAAGTGGGCGGTGACTGTATATACATTTACAACAACATTGCAAAACAAGCAGGACATATTTTAATTAGCAGCAGCAGAAAAGAGTTTAGTGCTGACACATGTATGTGTTAATAATCTGTTGTTTTAACTGATTACTTAAAGGGAAATTTCGGTTTATTTCAACCTGTCTCCTATCGTCCTAAATTTGTTTCAAGTGACTAGTGACATAGAAATAATAGTTAGCATGTTAGCCGTTAGCCTAGATACAGCTGGGGCGCATAGTAGCGTCAGACCTGTTAAAACGTAAGTGAACGGGCAACCTTCAAGTGCAAAGTTAGTCCACTAAACAAGCTTTTTTTCCACAAAGACCGCCTCATATCGTTAGGATAAATGTCAGAGAACATATAGAAAACGACATGTAAACGTGTTGTCTTACCTTACCGGTGTGCTGCCATGTTTGTTTACCATTTAAATAAGGCTGCAACCGGTCCCATTCCTTGCAACAGAGGCATTCCTCTTCTGTGGGCACTGGGGCACAGCATTCACAGGTAACGTTACACCACCAGTCTCCAGAGCTACGCAGCCTTGCAGCAGCCATTCCTCCTCTGTTGTCCTCTACCTGTTGTGCCTCTCTCTCTCTCTCCTCCTCCGTTCTTCAGTTTCACGAAGCTCTTCGTCAGTGTATTCTGGCTCAAATGAATAAGGGCGGCCAATGATTTTATTTTCATGTCCAAAAAGGAGTGGGAGGAAGTACAAACTTATTTATTCACACCCATTCTCCATGACCTAATAGTAGTCAAAATGTAGCTCCCCGTCAGTATAACGCTGTACAATAATTAATTCTCCCAGACCTGTTCTAATATATTAAATTAATTACCAATAATATTTGTCTTACAGCCTTACCTATTTACCTTATTCAAAAAATAATCTCATCTTTATATCCTTATCCAGTCATGACAGATGTGTTTTGCTTTGTCAGAATGTATAGATATACACAAACGAAGTACATACATAGACGTGGTTAAATAAAGATTAAATTAATTAATTAATAAATAAAATCAGAATATACAGAAACTTTTTTTTGTTCTTAAATCTAATTAGGCCCAATTCTGTTGCTGCAGATGTCGGTGTTGATGTTCTCAGTGTGTCCAGTAGGAGGCAGTGATGTGACGTCAATGATTCAAACTGCCGCCAAACTTCAAAGAAGAAGAACAGCGAGGTCAGATTGGTGCGTTCAGGTGTATCAGGGTTTTATCACAACCTGAGTTTAGTCCTTTTGGTTGACTTGTTTTTCAGGACTTTTGTTTTGTATTTTGTGAATCGTTTCTTTAATTTGTGAGTGAAAAATAAAAAGCAGTAGAAAGCAGTGCTGCTGGCGGACTGTGAAAACCCCAGCCCGGAGAGTAGCTGACGTTAACGGAGCGTCAGTGAACTTCACTCACAGAAACGGTTTACTAACCAAAGTTCAGTGTCCTCGGAGCTGTCGGGTCTCCAACATGGATGTGAAGGAGCTGGCTGTGAACGCGTTGGTCCAGAATAAGAAGGCAGCTCTTCTGATCGGAGCTGGTGTCGCTGTTCTGGGACTTGGTCTCGGATATAAATACCTGAGGAAGTCAGAGAAAGTAGTCCGTGTAGGCGTAGTGTCGCAGCTCCTCGTTCACCCTCTCAAGTCTGGCAAAGCGGTGTCTGTGGCTCTGGCTGAGTGCCACAAACTCGGGCTGAAGTTTGGAGAGCTGCAGGATCGGTGAGATTTAACTTTAACTTTGGACACAAACATGATTCAACAACACTGCTCTTTATTGAACTGAGCTGAGAGTGCTGCATTCACTGACCAGTTTTATGGTACTTCACAATTTGTGCTACTTTGTACTTTTATAGGAAATTACTGTACATTTATACTCCACATTATTTATTAACACCTTTATTTTTTACATATAAAACATGTGATTAACTAATAAATGGTGCATTAACACAGACTGAGTGTTTCCACAGTCACACAGGTGTTTGCAGCCTTTTCCAGGGGCGTAAATACAGGCAGTGCATTTGCACTGGGGCCCGTGGAGGGGCCCAATCAGTGGCATAAGGTAGTTGCGATGGGCACCGGTGCACACTATCATGACAGGCGCTAGTGCACGCTGTTGTGCACATATCATATCGTCACATGAGACTTGACACTGGATGACATCAACAGACATATTACACAACAATCATCATTACATATCTTTATGAGACAAAAACTACCAAAGAAAATCAAAAATATATATTAATTAAACAATTTTAATATTTGATTATAGTTTATGTAAAACAAACATATGATTTTGTTATAGGTGTGATTGACTATTTTACAAAAAGAAAGTTCTTCTTTGAACACAGTCATATTTCCAAGTTGGCTATCGCTCATTGGGGCCCGTTCTCTACTCACTCCCCTCTGCCTCACGGGCCCCAGTTCAACCACACTGCCTGCACTGTTTATATTTACGCCCCTGGGCCTGATTGCCAGCTGGAAATACACCTGTGTTCAAAGAACTTGCGTTAAATCAAAAATTGTGTGATTGTCTTTATTTGCCCGTACAAAGACAAACACATCTCCATCATGATTTTCTGTTTTCAGTCTGTAACAAATTATTTGCTTCTTCTACATAAACTACAATTTAGTTTATGTAGAATAAGCAAATTGTAGTTCCTAACAAGAACTACTGACATTGACATTGTCCAGTATCAAGTCTCTGTTTGATCAAATCTCTATTTCAATTTTATGTTCCATTGCAAAAGTCTTTGAAAAAATTATTTTTAACCAATTAAATCATTATTTGATCACTAAAATTATTTTCTCTCAATATCAATTTGGCTTCAGATCCAACTACTCCACGACTACTGCTCTTTTAAAATTTACAAATGATGTGTTTTCGGCATCTGATCAGGGTTTTCTTACTGGATCAATTTTTGTTGATCTTACTAAAGCTTTTGATCTTGTTGACCAGTACGTGTTGTTAGACAAGTTATATGCCATTGGTTTATCTAAACATGCTCTTTTGTGGTTCAGTTGCTATCTACATAGTAGAAAACAGTGTGTTTCTCACAAAGGATGTAAATCTGATTTACTTATTCAGCCTAGAGGTGTTCCTCAAGGATCAACCTTGGGTCCACTTCTTTTTTCTATTTACATTAATGACCTTCCTCTTATTTTTTCTGATTGTTCTGTCCAATTATATGCAGATGATACTATTATTTACACCTCAAAGCCCTCGTTTTTACTAATTCAAGAATACTTACAACATGACTTTGATATTTTTCAGACTTGGCTTTCTGAAAACAAATTATTACTTAACCAAACTAAAACATGTGCAAAGCTCTTTGGTTCGAGACAAAAACTTAATTCTGATTCTTTGTTTCTAACTTATAATGATGGTAGAGTTCTCCAGAAAGTGGAAAAGTATAAATATTTGGGTGTTTGGATTGACTCAAGACTAACATTTAAACCACATATTGAATATGTTTTAAAGAAATTTAATTTTGGTGTAGGGGTTTTGTTTTGTTCTAGGCATTGTTTTACATTTAATGTCAGGAAAAAACTCATATTGCAACTTATTCTGCCTATGATCGATTATGCTCATATTGTTTACCAGTTCTTTTTTTACTCACCATTGTATATTATATGACACACTTGGGTGGCTTTCCTTTAGATAATAGACGGCAATATCACTGGTTTCAGTTCATTTTCAAATGCATTCACTTTAATTTCCCTCATTGTCTTAAACAATTTTTGTTCCTTATCTTTCCAATTACACTTTAAGAAGTTCAGACCAGTCTTTTGTTACAGTCCCCTTTGTCACTAAAGAAATTGGCAAAAAAGATTTCAAGTCATTGGCCCCTTACTTATTTAAAACCTGATTGTCAGTGTTTCCATTCATAATTTAATGCACTGTCACTCCCAAATTCTCTTATTATTCTATTTTTTTCTCTCTTATTTTTACTATGATTATGTTAAAATTATTTTAGACTAATCTATTTTATATTTCTCTTTCTTTTGTTATTTGTTTTATGTTGAGATTAAGGATGTTAATGGTTGTCTTTGTCAAGTTTTATTTTATTTTATTACTATTTTTTGTCTAGTGTTTTGGATTGACCTGTGGGACCCCCTCGCAAACAAGATGTCGCATCTCAAGGGGTTTATCCCGTTAATAAATAAATTTCAACCTAATTGCAACATGGCGGGTTTGTGGAGGCGTACAACTGTGAAGCAGTAATTCTAGTTTATTTTGTGACTTGTTGCAGTTCCTTTGCATCACTTTATGGTCTTTTCATGTCTTCTTGTGGTCATTCTGAGTCTCTTCCTGGTTGGTACATGTTAACTGAAGTGACATTGAAGGTGGGGGGTCGCTGACATTTTGGGCCTGTGCCCAGTCAGCCTGTTGAGTAATCCATTCATGTTTGCTCCACCTGAACTGGCTCTATTAAATTGTAAACAGACAAGTGTTTTGCTTTAACATATATGAAGTAAGATAAAGTAATGGCACCATCAGTGTTTAGACTGATTCCCTATTGGCCTCTCTTTCACTCTGCAAGTCTGTCTATGATCTCCTGGGAAAATGAAGGCTTCATTTACAGCACAAAGGAAGTTTATCAGCCAAAACAGGAAGTGGATAGCACTCTTGTTTTTCCTGGTAGCTATCGCAAGTTGCTAAAGAATATCAGTGTAAGTTCTTTGTGGACGGTGCAACGACCAAAGTAACTGTGGAGAACAAAATGCTGCTCAGCTCTGAGGAGAACGGAAAGCAATCCTGTTGTCTTAATAATAACAGTTATACCACTTTTAAAGTTATCCATAATAATCCACTAACATAGGCTGACATAGAGCCTCAGAAGTCTCAAAAAATATTAGTTATATTTTGTTGCACAAGTTAAAACTGAATGTTTTGATTGCAGACACTGGCTAGTGGTGACAGAGGACGGTCACATGGTGACGGGCAGACAGCAGCCTCGCCTGGTGTTGGTGTCTCTGACCTGTGACGGAGGTCATGTTTGTCTGAACGGCCCAAACATGGAGGAGCTGCGGTTCCCCTTCAAACAGCCCGACAGCTCCGTCATCGACTGCAGGTTTCACATCAAGGTTTCATTTTTAATCCGCTCGGACTGAATCCAGAACTGTTTACTTGTTTATTCTTTTACCTTTTAGCGTTTTGTTGTTTTGAGAGTGTAAAGGGACAGGAAAGGTTTTATCTGCAGGTTGATTAAAAATTTAACTAAAGGTGTTAGTGTGTGTTTTAACAATATGTTCATGACCTAAAGCTCATTAATAATCATAATTATAATGAAAAAGACACAGACAGTTAAAGTCTGCAACTTACAATTTTCATTATTGATTAATCTATAGATTGTTTTCTTGGTTAATTGACTAGTTGCTTTGTCTAAAACACAAGTAACAGTTAACTTTTATAATTTCCTGTAGTACAAAGTGATGGCTTATTTTGTCCAACACGAAAATGTTCAGTTTACAGTCGTATAAAACAATAAAAGCAGAAAATCTTCAACATCTTGATTCATTTTACACTTTAATATCTGCTCATTTTGTCATTTAAGGACTTTGTATATCCTGTTATTCAGAAAAAGAAGGCCATAATAGATACTTTATATGTTACTGTTAACGCTTGTTTCAAATCATTATTTAAATCATTTAATTTTAGAACAGGTTTACACTGTCGGATTGTCTTTCGGATTATTTGTTTGCTCCCACTCTGTTTTCAGACTTGTATGAACACGTCTTGTTGTCTTTGTGCTGCAGAGTGTTTGGAAATGACATCCAGGGGCGGGACTGTGGTGACGAAGCGTCTCGTTGGCTCACTCGTTATCTGGGGGAAGAGGACACCTTTCGCTTGGTGCACTTTGAGCCCCAGATGAGGGCGAGGAACCCTGTGGAGAGCGAGCCCATGTGCCCACAGTTTGAGGTCAGCAGGACGACAATGTACTTGAGTCTGTTACTTTTATTGTTCCCAGATTTTAAGAGTGTTATTGAACGCCTCCACTGGAAGGTTCTGTTTAAGTGTAGAAAATCCTTGATATTAGTAATGGCGGGTTCAGACTACACTATATCAACCCGATTATAGCCCGACGGAGCATCTTATGGTGTCGGCTCGGATCGTGAGAGACGTGTTGTACATGATAATCCATCGTTTTATCTCGTGTAGTGTGTCATAGTAGATGACAACTGACACCACGTCTGGGACGCCTCACAACGTCCTGACAGAAAGTCTAGCATGTTTGATTTTCTTTTTGTCTTCCACGACTTCTCCCGTCACATCCGTACCCATGTTTTCACAGACATGGAGGGAAACTGTACCTGCAGTTTGACAAGTTTGCAGAGGTGCACAACCACAAAGCAGTAATTCTAGTTCACCTTCATGTCAGCGTTACCATAAAGTATTTCTGTACTTGTGATTGTCTCAGCTGTGTTAACTCTTGTATCCTGCAGGTGGCGTATCCAGATGTGGCACCTGTGATGCTGCTGTCCGAGTCCTCTGTCAAGGATCTCAGCAGCAAGTTGGAGAAGGAAGTCACGGTGGAGCGTTTCCGCCCGAACATTGTCATCAGTGACTGTGAAGCATTCGATGAGGTTTGTGTTTATTTCTATTCCTTAAACAAAGAAAATCATATCAAGGCAGTCGTGTAAACATCAGATTACAACCACAAAAAATAAAATAACAGATCCTCTGTGTCTCTACACTACAGCCCATCAGGTTTTGTTTTCCCTCGTGCGTGGAACAATCATCGTTACTTCTGACTAATCCCTCGCCCTTTTCACTGTGAGCAGCGTGGACTAATTTTATCTCCGACTCTAAAAACCAACTGTTTCTTTTTTCTTTTTTTTTCAGGATTCGTGGGAAGAGGTCCAGATTGGCAGCGTGAGACTGCAGCGTGTTATGTCATGTGGACGGTAACACAGTTGATGCTTCACACAGATTTTAATCAGAGACAGAATCACTTCATTTATCAACAACAGTAAATCAAACACAGTCACTGCTGCAGTTTGAGTTTGATTCCCTGGATATGAATACAGTAATTGTTAACTGTAGTGTCTGTATGATGTAAAAATATAACTGTAGAGATTTAGGGTTAAGAGGGTGAATGAAACTTACCTGTACCTTTGTTGTTTCCAGGTGTGTTTTCACCACTGTTGACCCTGAAACTGGTATCATCACCAGGAAAGAGCCTCTGGAGACACTGAAGAGGTACAGTTACACTCTGCATTATTTACTGAGTGTCACACATCAGAAGCATCACACTTCAGCCTAAAAAAGAACAGTTATTATACCATGCACAAAAAAAAATGGGGCAGAAAAACCCACTGCAATTCAAACATAGGTTTTGAGAGACTTTTTAATATCAGTAAAATCTGGCAACCCTACGTGGCATTTTTATGCCTCCGCCCAGCGACAGCCATGACCAAAGGCATTATGTTTTCAGGTTGTCTGTCTGTCCGTAGGTATGTTATGTACATAAGTCCCATTCTCGTAAATGTATTATCACAAGAAAAACCTTGAGGGTAATTCTTTTAATTTGGCACAAACATCCATTTGGACTCAACGATGAACTGATAAGATTTAGATGGTCAGTCACTGTGACCTCATCTGTCTCATTTTCATAAACGCGATATCTCAAGAAGGCCGTGAGGGAATTTCCTCAAATTTGGCACAAACGTTAACTTGGACTCAACAATGAACTGTTTACATTTTGGTGGTCAAAGGTTAAGGTCACTGTGACCTCATCTGTCTCATTCTTTGAACGTGGTATCTCAAGAACACCTTGAGGGTAATTCTTTAAATTTGGCACGAACATCCACTTGGACTCAATGATGAATTGATCAGATTTTTGTGGTCAAAGGTCAAGATCATTGTGACGTTGTGTCCGTCTCATTTCGTGAAGATATGAGATATCCCAAGAACAACTTGAGGGAATCTTTACAAAAAATGACACAAACGTTTACTTGGAGTCAAGGATGAACTGATTAGATTTTGATGGTCACAGGTCAAAGGTTAAGGTCACTGTGACCTCATCCATCTCATTCTTGTGAACGTGATATCTTAAGAACACCTGTCTTCACATTTCTTCAAATTTGGCACAAAGATCCACTTGAACTAAACAATGAACTGATCAGATTTTGATGGTCAAAGGTCAAGATCGTTGTGACGTTGTGTCAAAGGTCAAGGTCACTATAACTCTGTCTCTGTCTTATTCTTGTGAACGTAATATCTCAAGAATGCCTTGAGGGAATTCTTTAAATTTGGCACAAACGTTCCCTTGGACTCAACAATTTATGGTTTGATATCGGTGGGCAAAGGTCAGTGTGACCTTGCATCGGTCTCATTTTCTTGAACACGATATCTCAAGGACACCTTGAGGGGATTTCTGTAAATTTGACACAATCGTCCAAGAATGAACTGATTCGAATTTGGTGGTTGAAGGTCAAAGGTCACTGTGACCTCACAAAACATATTTTTTTAGCCATAACTCAACAATTCATATGCTGATATGAGTCTGGACAGACATGGATATGAACTGTAACTGCAACTTGACTGGTTTATGAAGGCATAAAACCCCAAGGCGATAATTCTAGTTTTTTTACAGATTGATATGTAGCTTAATTGAGTTTTGTATTTTCTGAAGTGAATTATGCGTTTGGTTGGGTGTGTGTCTGTGAGTGTGTGTATCTGTCTGTCAGCAGCTAATCTAGCAAACTACTGGACCAGTCAACTTATTGTTGTCAAGGATCTCTTGTGGTTGTGGTCATTTACAGCTGTTGAGAAAATGTTTTAGTGACTGTTTTTTAACCGTCACTGACTGCTGACTCCTCACGCCTCTGACCTGGGCCGCAAGTTTTCCGGAAATCTTCTTGGCTAAAAACAAAAAGCCTTATCGTGTGTTGCAGGAAACATTTTGGCCTCTGTCGTGGCTCAGAAACTGACATCCATAGAAAAATTTTGTCTCATTTTGAACTGGAGCATCTGCAGATTAATGCCATACCTGATATGTTATGATCCACCATAGTTAGACACGATACGAGATGAATTAGTCCCTGTGTTTGTGATTTTGACCGCCATCTTGACTGTAAGGGAGCCAGGAGGGACAATTCCATCAGGCCCTGCTGCGTCACATTCCGGCTATGATGTGGTTTTGTTTTGTCCTTATGGCATCATACTACACTAGAACCACAGAGCATTTTGCCTTCTAATTTTGTAGCCTTACAGATTTATTTGGTTCCTGAAAGTGCACTTTTCTAGTTTTTGATGTGTCGAGACAGGTAACTGTATTTTTGTTGTTAATTCTGGAGAGTTTTTCTAATCCACCTCTAGAAGCAAACATGTTTTAGCTTCTTTGAAAAAGTACATTTAAATGTGGTTTCTGTCTTCTCGATGAGTCAGTCAGTCAAATGGACCCAAGTGGGCACTTTCACTTAAGTCAAGTCTAATTTTGAGAACTGAAAGATACTTGAATCAATCTTTAGTGGCCTTCTAAATTCCTCCTAACTCTTTCTGATGAAAATTCCTTCACAGCTATCGCCAGTGCAAACCGTCTGAGAAGCACATCTACAAATCGTCCCCGCTGTTTGGACAGCTGCACACCGTGAAGGAGACGGGCATCCTGCAGGTCGGAGATGTGGTGTACAAGATCAGCCGCTGATGGAGGGAATCAGAGAAGGAAAAACATGCAGACAAACATCTCTTCACTGTGTTTGAAGTGGAAAGAAATCCTTGTTATCGGCATTATCACTGTGAAATCATTTTACTCATTAACACTAAAACAAAGCACTTAAATACTTTTTTAAATCACAAAAAGTACAAATATGTAACTCTTTCTGAAGTAGAGCTGCGATTCACACACAGATGAAGAGATAACATGCAATATAACAGTTTTTATAGCAATATATTTTTTATATTAATTGTCTATGACAGTTGTAACACTAATGGTGCTAATTTAACACATTTCTAACAGCTGCACATTAATTTCACTGATAATCAAACTCTGAAGTACATGCTGCTATTAAAGAGAGATATTAAACTGCTCAAAGTCTTTTTAATTTAACACTTCACATGTGTTTTTATTATTACTGCGATAAACAGGGCGAAAAATCATTATGAGATTTTCACGGTACGTTAACCGTCTCACGTTATTGCTGCATTACACCAGGGTTGTCCTTTGTCACTGATCCTGTTTGTGAACCTGCTCTGGAGCAGGTCAGCTGTTCAGCATCAGTTGCCACGGTGATTTATCTCGGTAAAAAGTGAATCAGCTTCATAATACTGAAAACCCAGAGTTAACCCTGAAGTTAACTCGCTAACTCCAAATCCTGCTTCATAGTACAGATCTCTGGTCTGTGCATGGAACTGTTTGGAAAGTACTGAGCACACGACTGGACAAATGAGACTTGCATTATTCTGCACAAATTTTGTGAGAGTTTGAAAACTTGTTTTGATATAGTTTTGCTGTTGTTAAATGTGGACCCCTTTTTAATCAGAATCATAAAGAAAATTCTCAAATTTTGAATTCTTCGTTTACTGTTGAGGAATGCAAGCAAAACAAAGTCAAGTCAACTTTATTTATATAGCACATTGCATAAACTCAATGAGATACATCATACATGACAAACATAAAATATCATTGAGATAAAGTATTACATATTTAAAAACAAGCAGGACATGATAAACATTAAAAAAGAAGGTAACATTATCATTATTCTTAAAAAAGAGGAGATGATAATAATACTAATTCCTAAAACAAATAAAAATAAACTTACTAAACTAAAAGGCTCCGGAAAAATATACGTCTTTAGTTTGCTATTCAAGAGAAGACTGTAGTTCATGTGGAAGAGAATTCCAGGGAGTAGGACCATAATGACTAAAAGCACCATGAACTGACTGAGAGTTGATTTTAGGTACAATGACTTTTATTTGATGATCCACGGGATCTTTCTGGTGTGTACTCAGTGACCTGTACGCTGTCAGTTAATGGACAATCTGTGCTTCACATTTAGACCAGTAAGTGAGTAACACATGTTTCCTGGTTAGATTATTGTCTGTTAAACCCAAAATGTCACAACACTCTCATGAGTGTAAACAGTTTGAGCAGTGAAGGTCCCAGTAAGATCAGTTTTAGTTCCACATGATGACCAGCAGGGAGCAATATGCCTTTACTAAACCACCACACGAGCCTGTAGAGAGGAGGAAGATACATCTGCATGTTTTTATATAAATTAACCTCTGTGTTACTCATGTCAAAGATGTCAGCTTTTAGTTTCAGACCTGTAGATATGTGCACTACAGCAGTGACAGCTGCTTGAATTGATTATTGGAAGAGAGATTCACCTACAGAAACTTTACTGTCAGAAATACCAATAAAAATAATGTATTACTGCTCATGGCCTTTAAATGACAAAACGATCTTTACACAGTACAAAAACATGATTCTGCCTCTGCTTAAAAACAAACATCCTGTGAATTATGAACAAGATTATTCATTGGTTTTATCTATTTTTTTCATTCATAGTTTTCATTCTGTCTGAATTTGTCTCATAAAACAAAGATCATGTTTTTAAGGGCCAGTTTGGACCATCATCCCCTCTGTAGTTACCGTTTCTTTTTCCTTTTAAATCAATACAGATCCAGACACTTTGGTTTCTGCGTCAGTCCCAGATCATCATTTCTACCCTCGAGAGTTAAGTTGTGGAGTGGTGCTACATTTCTCACAGAGCTGACGAAGGTCTTCAGTCGTGTCGACGTTTGAACAAGAGCAGTCTGGTTTCATCTTAAAGTGGATCTGTTCTTATCAGAGAGGGTCAAACACATACATCTGCTCTGTATAAGTGATGGAATAATGTAAGTGTTAAGGTTACTCAGGTTTCTCCTCTGATACTGTCAGTGGTCATGTTGCAGTGTTTTTATTGTAGAACAGTAAAAGTCTGCAGTCATCACAGCAGCTCTGAGAGGCTGTTCTTAGTGTCGGCAAAGGAAGCTCCTTTTCAATAATGTGATGAAAAAATAGATCTTGTCAGTCTTTATAATCAGAAACTTTATTAAAACAAGGACTTATATCTCAAAATAAAGACGTAGTTTCTAAAAAATAATAATTTAGTATTGCCAAAATATGACAATCTCAAAATGATGATGTAGTTTCTTAAAACAATGACTCAGTATTATAAAGGTAGGGCTTAGTTTCTCAAAATATTTATGTAGTATCACAAAATTCTTACTTAGTATCACAAATAAATGAGAACAACTCTCAAAAGAAAGACTTAGTATAGCAAATACATGACATAGTATCTCAAAATGATGGTGTAGCAAGTCATCGTGAATCTACTGATCAAATGTTTACAGCATCCTACACCTTGGAAATACTTGTTCGAGTTGTCAACAAAAGCCTTAATGTCTATATTAAAAAATGTTTTAAATCAAGAGAAGGAAATTATAATTTAAGAGAGATGTTTATTTATGAAACATGTAAAGTAAGAAGATGAAAAATGTTTCAGTTTTGGGAGTCAAACTACGGAGTGGACTCATTGCTGATGTGTTGCTCTGTTGAGCTTTAAAAAAGTCTAAAAATGCAAAATGATTCAAATGTAAAGGAACTGATTATAATTAGAGTATAATTTATTTAATTGTTAATTTATTTACTTTCTTTCTTTGGTTTTGTTGATATTCTGGGTTATTCTCTGGTTGACATGTAGAGGCAACAATAATCCTGGAGCCTTCAGCCTGTTCATTAGAACGTGTGTGAAATAATCTTTGTTTCTACAGATGTATGGAACAAAAATAAAAATTATTCACTCATTCGTTTAGTAGTTTCTTAAAATAGTGACTCAGTATCTCAAAATAATAATTTAGTATTTCAAATCAATGCCTAAATATCTCAAAATAATGATGTAGCATCTTCAATAATGACCAAATATTTCAAAAATAATGAGAACTTTCAAAACACTGACATATCAAAATGACAGTATCTCAAAATATGGACTTACATCACATCATAATGAGAACCTTTCTCAAAATGAGTTATAATTGTTTCTTATTTTACAGATATTAAGTCAATAATTTAGAGGAAGTTTCTCCTTAGTCTGAGGTATTAAGTCATATATTGCTGTACCAAGTCATTATTTCAACAAATTTTCTCAGTATAATGTCTCACAGATTTCTTTCCCATCACACTGGTGTGAATGGGTTTCCACATTAGCCACAGTGGTGGTCTGAGCTAAACGCTAACAGCAGCATGCTAACACACAGATGTGTAGCAGCTGTAATATTAACCCTGCTCACCATGTTAGTTCAGTGTGTTAACATGTTGACATTTACCTAAATAGCACGAAGCACACAGTGCAGCTGAGGCTGATAGGAATGTTGTTAGTTTTATGATATTGGAAAAATTAGAAATTTGACCCGATGGGCACTAAATGTCTTCAAAATGTCCTGTCGGTCCGTTCAGTAGATGTTGAGATATTTCACTGGATAAGTTTGACTGAGTCTGGTCAGACCGACAGACATTCCTGCTGCTGTGGCCGATCGTAAAATCTGTTTCACCACAGAGAAAGAATTAAATCAACAAAGTTATTTCCTCTGGTGTGATGAAGGCTTCCTCTCATGACACAATGATACAGTATGTAGTCCACAGATCACGCGAATGTCGCCTGCTGAACACCACACACTAGTTCTATTGTAGGATGTAGTGATTTCATACATTTGAGTGCAGGGAAAATATTAAGAATATCCAAAAAGCGTTCAAGCTCTACATGAATGAGAGAAATATTTTAACCCAATTTGATTGAAGACACTTCAAAATGATGTCATGGACACAGGCAGGTGGATGCTCTGGACACGTCAGCCTTACTGTGAGGAATCCAACAAACATGACAAAACACTTACAGTAAACCTGGAAACATCCTCTTTAAACTAAACCTTGTTAGTTGAAAATGACCACATTAAAGGGTCGCCCCTCCAACTAACAGCCCCAGGTAATGACAAACAGAGCTGACAGCCAGGACCTGTTGTGTCTCTGACTTTAGAGGAAAAGAGGTTTTTATTCGGTCAACAAATGTGTTGAAACATGAAGTCAAAGGTCTCTGCAACCGAGCTGTGTTTTCCAAACATTTTAGCACAAATGAGTGGTTATGTAGGTCTGTAATTTGTCCGGGTCCTGGTCTTAAAGAGCTTTACACCATATAGAGGACTTACATTAAATCTAAGTGCAACCCTTTATATTTTCAGACCTTCAAATCTGCGGCCACCGTCACTTGAAATAACTCTTATTATGCTTCTGTTTCTAATCAGTCATGTACATTTCCTACTGTGTGCACAGAGGTGGCTGGGACGTTTAAGTGGTGGGGTGTTGGATGTGAAGTGTGTGTGTGTGTGTGTGTGTGTGTGTGTGTGTCAGATACTTTTATTTTAAACTGCTTCAGTTCTGAGTTTGGCTTAAATTAAATCTTCCAGATATAGAGGCACCCTTTCTTTCCCGGCGCTGTGTGTTCCCCTCCATCCACAACTAATTTCACAAACTACCGGACCAATCAGCCTATTAATCTGTGTGCACATTTATATCTGTATGCTGAAGGACCTCTTGTGGTTGTGGTGATTCATAACTGTTGAAAACCTGTTTTACTGACAGTCTTATACCGTCATTGACTGCTGACTCCTCACTCCTCTTAATCGGGGCGGCACTGAGGGCTGGATTCAAAATCACATCAAAAATCAAAGTAAATATCTGAAATCACGGCTGATCCAACTTGAATTTTATCACATCAACTCATAATGTGACTCAAAAGTGTGTATGGCCAGTCAACGGCATCAATGCCTTCATCATCCAGGAACTGCCAACACACTCTGGACCCATGAGGCCGGGAGTTGTCCTGCACCAGGAGGAAGCCAGGGCCCTCTGCACCAGGAGGAACCCAGGGCCCTCTGCACCAGGAGGAACCCAGGGCCCTCTGCACCAGGAG
>NC_065519.1:2420869-2500040 GCF_006386435.1 Epinephelus moara | reverse complement strand
GAAGGATAAGGAGAGAGCAACTGTCTGTGGACACCACATGTAAAACCATTCCTTTTTGGGGGTTGTCTTGCTTTTGCCTCTCCATTGCACCTGTTGTCACTTTGATTTGCACCAAAGCAGCTGAAACTGATTCACAATCACTTGTGCTTCCTAAATGGACACATTGATATCCCTGAAGTTTAACTGACTTCCTGTTAGACTGTGACCGTTAAACGTCACGCTGTAGTTTAAAATATGTCATGGTACAGTAAGATGTTGTCAATGTCACGTTAGTTGTAGGAAAGTGTCGGTCTGCCCTCATGTAACCTTTCTTTCTCCAGATTCAAAACAGCAGAGTCACAAAATGTAATTTCAGCCTCGTTCCAGTGATTATAAAATACATAATGTGGGTCTGAAGACCGGCAGCAGGGAAAATGTTAAATGGTGAGATTCATGTAACCTCGCTGCACGTAGTCAGGAGGGCTTTACATTTACAGCGGTCATTATCTAACCACAGTGGTTTCAGTTATGATCAGTGGTGTGGAGTTTAATTACAGAGAGCTGCTGACACACACTCACACACACTTACAGACAGTTTCTAATGTTTATTTTTAACACTTGCATGTGTTGTAAAATTAGACAATTTTAACAACACTGGGCTTCGGTAAAGTTAGAAGTTTCTGTTTTGTGTTTGTTTCCACTTCAGACTAATTTGATATGTTTTAAATGCAGACAGGGAGGTGATGGAGTTGGATCGATTTTACAACAGTCAGAAAATAAAGTTTAAAGGACACAGTGTCGTTACATGCGTAATTGCACGCAGCAGTTGTTCTTTGTACTTTAGTTCAACATTTTAGGAAATACGCTATTTGTGTCGGCGCAAGGGGTTAGATGAGGAGATCAACAGCAAATCTAAAGCTACGACCATCACTCTGTTAGCTTAGTTTAGCATGACAACTTAAAAAGGAGGAAACAACCAGCCCAGCCTTGAAGTAAAGGAATATTTGTGTATCAGTGAATCACCCTGTGTTATGTTGATACATAAAGAAAACTTGGTTTTTCTTGTATACCTCTGAGGTGACCGAAGAATCCAAAAACTGAGAAAATTCTTAATGACTACTAATAACTGTCACTACATGAGCTAGCCTAGCATGAGTGGCAGGTTTGGACTGGCTGTTCCCCAATCAGGCTCAGGTGATGAGGGAGGTAGCAATAAAAATTAAACCAGGGAAAAAGGAAAAAGACAAGTGGAGATGGCTGTATGAACAACAGCTGTGGATTTATTTTACAAAAAAACAAGAATAAAACAGTGAACATAAATGTTTTAAAAACTACTTTCTTTAGAAGGACAGAAATTGATAAACACATAACAATTAGTGACTAAATGACTAAAATTAACAACTGAACAAAAAGCTCGTCACCATTCGCCTCTTCAGGTGTTAAACCATAACGTCATTACTGGATAATAAGACCACAGGTGGGTCCAACCACCCTCATCATTGAGGGGGTGGGGGTATGGATGAGTAATGAGTTGAGCTGATCTCTCATGAGAGAACTTGTCAGCCATCAGGCAGTTCTGGTTCTTGCCTAATGAGCCGGCCACCTTGGGGGCCGCAAGGGCGCTACCTGCAATGTTGGAAAAAGAGAAACCTGCCGGCTGCGGTCCACTTAATGTTGGAACAGTCCATCTGATTAAAGGTTACATGGTCCTCAAATTGTCTATAGCCTACCTACCTATACAGTAAGGCAGGTGCAGCAGTACCAGTCAACAGCCGTTGTCACCTCCCCCAAACTGTCACGTGGATCGGTCCATCATGTAATGTTTAGGAGATGTCAAGTGATGTAAATAAATAAAATAAATGAAATCCAGGAAGAAAGAGCGGAGCAATTGGGAGAGAAATAGGCTACAAGTTAAGATGGACAACAGAGCCAAAAAACAAAAAGGGTTGCAGTGGACTGGTTTGTTCCCAGTGTGACCCTGACTAGTGGCATCATCCGTTGGAAAGTTATCATGTCCTTCATCCTCAGCATCCGGCAGTAACCTCCTCTTCTTGTCCCTGGCCTGTAACGTTACTTCATTAATACCAGCCTGCAGCTGCTCATCTGTCCACGTTAGTCTTTCCTCCTCTTCATTTGGTGCCGCCGGCAGACTGTTACTGTTATCACTGCTGGTAATGTTAGAGACACTTTTTTCTTTTGTCTTGGACCTTTTTGCTTTTTACCTCCTTTATCCATCTGGTTTGTATTTTCATTCCACTAACTCTACTCTTTCTGTCTTGATTTCACTTACTAACATTACATGAAGGACTGATCCACTTGAGGGGTTGGGGAGAGGTGACGGCGCCCATTGGCCGGTACTGCTGCACCTGCACAACCTACAGTATAGGCAGGCTACTGGCAATTTTGAGGCCGTGTAGCCCCTATTCAGATGGGCTATTCCAACATCAAGTGGGCCACAGCAAGCAGATCCTAATTGCTTTTTTTTGCAGGTGGTGGCCTTGCTGCCCCCAAGGTGGGCCAGCCCCTATGGCTGGTCTGAGCCTGAGTATAATCTTGCTGTGTGTCTCAAATCACATACTTGTGTGAGTACACTTCCATGTAGTATGTGCACTATGTACTACATGGAAGTGTAGTATATTATGTACATGTAGTATATTATGTGCACTATGAACTTATTGGCGTAGAGAGTGAATTTCAACAGGGTAGTGTTGTCTCAAACCAAACACGGCCGTTATGCACTCACCGGAAATGATGACCGCAAATTTCGACCTCTTCTTCTTTTAATGCCTAATTGTAACTGGCCAGTGGGGCATTACTGCCACCATTTGCCCGTGAATTTTCGCCCACCAAAATATCCATCAATTGTACTGTATTGTTGCTGTTAGCTAGTTAGCAAACTAGCATTAGCATTCGCGTTATCGTTTGCGGTACCAAATAAACCCAATAAACATACTGCTGGCTTATAACTGACAACAGTATAGTGGTGCTTAGTGCAAAAAACACATGTATAACTTAGATTTGTACAATGCAGCGACGTTCACGGTTGCACAGTCCTTGGCCGCCATTTCCAGTTTGAAAAGTGGTCCCTCCCCTTCCGCTACGTAGCCAAGATGGCGATCGTTGAGGGCAAGAAGTGTCCATAGTTCCACACTCAACTTCTTGACCGTTTTGAGTGCACCATCCAGGTACTCATAATGCACTGCATTTTTCCATACTTCTCAGTGTGAACGCACTTATGCACTCAAAATATTAAGTGTAAGTACAGAAGTAGGCGATTTGAGACACAGCAAGAGACTGTTGCTAAACCAAGACAGCCCACTTTAGATTCATTTCCTGTGTCACATGGGTTTTGCCACTGCCCCGCCTCTTTAAGAGGGTAGCAGTGGCCCTGAGTGTCTTTATTCCAATGGGAAAAGTAAACCTGAGTACAGATTATAACCGTTCCCTTCACCCCTTCGTCAATGTAGTTAAGACTTGACCCATTTTTCACAAGCCCCAACCCTTCGTAACATTCAGACACTGAAATGGCATTTTTTAGGCAAATCAGGAGAAAATCAAATTTGTTTGAGGCTTGTCTCTATTTTTAGCAACACACTCTCAAGAGATCTGGCAACAAATGATGTGATCTCACACTTAGTTAGTATCAGACGTTAAGTTATCAGATAAGAACAAGCAGCTAAGGAAGTAACAAACATTAAATTCATACTTTTTATAGTGATGTGGAGGGATGCGGGCAAGAGATGACCACGCCCGCCTCATTTATCCAGCCTTATATTCAGTACATATCAATTCATCAAGATTGTTCTGTTTTTTGATTCTTCATCGACTGTGGAGGCATGTGAGGAAGATTTCTTCATGAATTTGATATAGTACAGGGTCAACATTGATACAGACAAATGATCTTTTGGTGGGTGAAGTATTCCTTTAAATAAACTAGATTATAATGTGTTATTCAGCGAGCTATAAAGGTGCTGATAGGTGTTTTTGTTCCTTTAGGACAGTCACGTTAGCTGTCTTTGTGCTAAGCTAACCTGCTGCTTCATGAAAGAATCTTGTCATCTAACTCAAAAAAGCAAATAAGCACATTTCCCCAAATGTCTTACAGTTCCTTTAAAACATGACGTTCAACACTGACTGTTTCACAAACAAAATATACAAAAAATGATTCAGTCAAACAAAAAGATATATTTTAAAGTGCTCTGGTATTTTTCGTTTGCTTCCTTTTGACCTGAAGTTTGTTTTGCATTGTTCTGTTTGTCTTCACGTTCATGTTCGTCTTCGTTTTGTTCATGAAGTTGAGATTTTGTTTTGCAGATTCTTTAAAGTTCGTGCTGTTTTTCTGGTGTCCGATCGGCTTCAGTGCAGCTTTCCTCTTGTCGACTGTGTTGTCTTTCAGGCTGTTGCTTTTAAGAGCGTTACTTTTTAAATCAGCTGATTCAGTTTGTTTGATCTTTGGTTTTACTTTGTCTCTGACAGGCTTCGTCACGGTGGTCTTTTTGGATTGTTCCTTTGGTTTCTGTTTCAAAGAATTCTTCTTCGTTTGTGCATTAGTTGGCTGCTTCTTCAGCACTTTCTTCTTCTTCCATGGTTTCAACTTATTTGTCTTCTTCGCTTTCTTATCAGGTGATTTCCATTTCGGCTTCACAGCAGCTCTCGTTGTCGTTGCCGTCGTCGTTGTCATCTCGCTGGCTGCAGTCGTTGTAGGTTTGTCGTGGCTCCTCGTCAGCGTAGGTTTGGTGGTGAGTTTGAATTTTCTTGGTGGTGGTCTTGTCGGCTTTTCATTTGTGTCCAGCACAGTCACTGAAATGGCACAGATGTCAGTAAGTACCCATTTTCACAGTTTTACTAAACTCAGCAGCCACATGTCACATTTTATAAGCCTGAATATTTGGCTCCAAAAACAGGTCTGAATGTTTGAAATGCTTTCCTCTTTTGTCCCTTTTTATTTTAAGTATGTTTGATGTAAAACGGGAGGTGGCTTTTTCCAGTTTTATATATGACCTCAATGCGATTATAGCAGCATATAGACATGAAATGAGGAGGAAAAACCAGGTTCTGCTGAGGACAAGAAAACTAAAGAGTAAACACTGAATGTAGGCGATTTGAACGAACGTCTTCTTACACTAACCTCTAACATCATTGTAATTGACTTAAAAATACGTTGTGTATATTTAATGCACCTTGATCGAACCAAAACTGTTTTCTGTCATTTCAAAAATGAAAAACACCGTATTTCAGTTTTAGGTATAACTTCAGAGGCTCCACAGTGTCAGACAGTTTCAAATCTTCAGCAGGTCTGGTATGCATAAAATTGAGACATCAAGTTAAGAGAAGAAGAAGCCATAAAATGCAAAGGTAAGCGGAGGTGACTTACGTTCTCTTGGCACAAAGGGGAGCTTTTTCCCCCTAACTTTGACAGGCAGCGGCTTCTGCTTACATTTCCCTGGAGGTGCTCTCCTGCAAAAGTTTTTGAGAGTTGAAATTGGGTAATGTTTTGTTAATAAATGGGACAAATCATGGTACGCAATAATGCAGATTTTCCAAAAGGTAAAGAATTAGTCAATAATTAAATTTTCTTTACATCAAATTATTAAAGTTATTGAGTCTCATGTTGAAGAGCATTTTTGACTTGACATGACTTAAAAATCCTTAACTGTATCTTTGTAGGGGTAAAATAACATAGTTGCATCATGAAGTGGGAAGTGTGCAAATATTAAGACTGCTCATATAAAAGTGAAAAACCTAACAAGAAAGTGCAAATCCAAAACATACGCTGCCAAAAATCTAATTGACAGTATGGATCATAAAATACAAACAGGTTAACGACAGGGATCAGTCCATGCCTGGTTGCATAGATGCGTACATGTACCAGAGGTCAAGTCACATGACTTGGACTCGAGTCAGACCCAATCGCTGCATGCACCATGCGTGTTAAAAATTACAGACGGAGGTGCAACATCTTCCAACTTTGTTCATGTAAAGTTGCACAAAGAGCAGTAAGCAGAGGTTAATGCTAGCTAACGCTTAGCTAACGTTAGCTTAATGTTAGAGCTTAAAGAACCTTGTTGCTAACGTTAGCTTAATGTTAGAGCTTAAAGAACCTTGTTTAACAAATTTTTAAAAAAGCATTCAGGATTTTTGTAAATTTATATATTTATTATTTTCAGTTTTTAGAATGGCATTACACTTGGCACAGGAAACACAGCTGTGTCTTGGTAAAAATAATCGCTTTTCATTCAACTATCCTGCAAGGAAACGCAGTGATGTCTCAGTAAAAGAAAACCAATTTTCATGGCACTATCACCGCTGGAAACGCAGCTGTATCGTGATAAAAAAGACAACAAAAAAAACAAACAAAACACTTTTCATGACACTATCCCGATAAAACAGCCACTCTTCGTGTGACTTTCCCAGCAGGAAACGTCTCAGTAAAAACCAACTGCTTTTTATGCCACCATCTCCGCTGAAATCCCAGCTGTGTCTCCGTAAAACACGTCATTTTCCATGCAATGTTCCTAGCAGAAAATGCAGTGACGTCTTGGTGTAAAACAACCACTTTTCGTGTGACTTTCCTGGCAGGAAACCCTGTGATTTCTCTGTAAAATACCTGCTTTTTTTGTGCGACACTCAAAACCCAGTGACGTCTTGGTAAAAAAAACAACTGCTTTTTGTGCCACTATACCTGCTGAAAAACAGCTATGGGTCGCTAAAAACAATTTTGTTGCTTGTTGATTTCAAACACAGGTCTGCAGCTTAGCAGATGTCGCACCTAGATGACACCCTGTCCACCATCCCCTTCACCTCCCGATAACAAAGTCAGCCCCAATACTTTAGAAACACTGCTATGTATGAAATATGCTAATTTAACAAATTCGTGGTTTGCAGAAACGATCAATGCCAAAATTGTCTTCTGGCGACTGGGCTGTTAATGTGATGTACAAATTGTCAGACAGGAAAACTGACAAACTTATCACCATGTGTAACAGATAAAATGATTATTTCCCTATTTGTCAACATGTTTTTATGGTCAATTTAATAACACGTAAATGTAGCATTATGGTAGAAATCTATGATTTCAATTAAAAACACGTCCCATGGTTAAACGTGTGTCTGATACGTCACCTGGAGGGGTCCATGAATTTGAAAACAGTTCCAAAAGGAGACGTGGCACTGGGGTACGCAGTCGCCAAAAAATATAGTTCCCCTTAAACCAAAAACAAACAGAAAACAAGCTCATGAGTACGATTACATTAATGCATAACTTAACTTTAATGCTGTGAGAACGAATGTTACCTGCTTCATCCTCAGCAAATGAGATGATGAACTTGTGGTGATGGTTGATGAGTCCAGGAAATGAGCACGTCTTTGTTTCCCCCATGCACACGCTCCTCTCCCTCCAGCTTCCTGTTGTCCTTTCTTCCTCTAACGCCATGATACGTCTGCAAAATTAAACAGGAATCACTTGTATTGTTATAACCAACCATTTATACATATAATGCAGGAATAAATAATTCATATCTCAACTTTACTGTAGTGAAAATGATGCAAACGCCACTGAAAAAGCTTGTAGACCGTAAACCTACTACTTAGCTGGTAGGAGAAATAAACAAAGACGATTACTGCCCTTTGAGTTCATCTCTATCCAAAGAGGACATCCCATCACTTTAAATATTAAAGGAATAGTTCAACATTTTGGAAAATACAATTTTCACTTTCTTGCCCAGATTAAGATGAAAACATTGATTCCGCTCTCATTTTTTACGCTAAATACAAAACTACATCCAGCCGTCAGTTACCTTAGCTTAGCATAAAGACTGGAAACAAGGGGGGGGTAAAAAAAAAATCTTAAATGATCTTTTAGACAAAAAACAAAGCGTAAAAAACAAGAAGTCGATGTTTTATGGGGGGTTATGTGCCAGACTACACTGCCTGTGATCACATCAGGCGCAAATAAAACAATTCACGCAAGTGAATTACATGTAAAGTTAATGTAAACGACGCAAATTCCTGCCAGGAAGCGCAATGGATGCAATGGACGCCAAATATGCAGAAAACATGGCGCAAATGAAGGGAGTAGCATGATTTTGCGCTTATTGCAAGAGTTGAAAAATGTCAACTTTAGCAACCAATTCACACCACAATAGCCAATCAGCACTGAGATCTTCCAGGGACATATGACATTGAAGATATTCTGGCATAAGTTTATTCACTGATTCATCAATTTCACCCATGTATTCGTGCGCATGAAGCCAGTCAACACAAAATATTCTAGCATTTAAATTTGTGCAAGTATTTCAACGTGAAAACTTGCATTGCATTTGTTGTGAACAAATATAAAAGGGATAGCCAACAGGACGGAACCATGGACAGGACGGGTGTGAAGTTTTGACATGTTATACATGTGACCCACTGCCAGGAGATTGAATTCGAATTTTTGTGTCTCTTTACTCCTGTAAGATTGAACAGCGGTCCATTTGTGTTTATTCATGTCATCCTGTAAGACCCTCCAGTAAGAAGAAGGAGCTTATATGCCAGATATAAAAAATGCCTGAGGGTGCAGCGGTTGTGCTAACTTGGGCTAATGCTAGAGCTAACTTGGTTCATAGTAAAGTACAACCAAAAGCTGAACTCAAGCATTAAACACATATTTTCAGAACTTACAGGGTAGTCCAACCTCTGCGCTGACATTTCTCCAATAAGTGGCTTCTTCTCATTTTCTGTCTGAGGTAGAATCGTAAAGCTCCGGGTGCCCACTGACCACTACAATAATCTCGTCCTCCATCTTTGATTTAACAATGTTGTCAGAGCACTTAGAAGAATCTCAACACTGATTTTACGACACAGCGTCATCCAAAGTTCATGCTCAATTTGAAAAATTTCAAGTCATGCAATTGACACAATGATGCGAATACCACATCTTCACACCAGTCACAATGCATAATTTGTGTTGTGTCACCCGACACAAATTTGCATCTATTCACGTCTTGCATTGACTTTGTGTAAAAAGGTTTCTTATTTCTTGGCCAACAAACAGTCCCGCTGATAACACCACACGTAAAACAATGCATTGTTGTTTTTACACTTTGGTTTTTGTACAGATTAAACATACAGAATAAAAATCACCAACTTTGGTTTTAGTGTTTTTTACTGAGTATCACCAGTTGCTTGTCCCTGTTTCCAGTCTTTATAATCAGCTAAGCAGTTAGCAGGTGGCTCTAACGTCGTATATTGAGCAGTAACGATATTCTCATCTAACTCGATCATTTTCCGAAAATGATTAAGTCAGGGCAAACAAAATGTTTATGGTGTGGTTAAATATCAGGGGGTCGATATAAATACTGGAACCCAAGTCAATTAAATTTTAATTTAAGCCAAAGCAATGTGACTTGAATTTGTTAAAAAAGGCATGGGGTTTTTTATAGGTCAGATTTGCACAACAGCTGAACAAACAAGCTGTTCGTTCCTTCACTCCTAAAGATCTTTTTTTCCCTCACAACAGTTGGAGTAAACTATTTGGCTGAGATCAACACAATCTTACCCACTCATGAAGTCTCCAAAAATGTACAGGCCGTTCAGATTGGGTGATTCGCATCCTCTGTACACATATCCCCCCGTCACAGACTTCCCAACATGATGGCTGTATGCAAATATAGGGAGGATGTCATCTGTCGTGGCAGAGAGAGATGCACTGAATTTAACTAAACTCTGAGGAATCAAAATTAGATTGAAAGCAGCGAAATAACAGGTGGCGAAAGTATCAGACGAGACAGAAAATAACTCTTGATTTTTATCAAGTTTCACATGAGCAGAAATACTCACTTAGGGAGGAGTTGTGGCACAGTTTCATATCAAAGCACTCAAAGCCCTCCTTGGCTCTCCATCCATAGTTTCCTCCCTTCACAATAATGTCAATTTCCTCATAGCGGTTTTGACCCACGTCTCCACAGAACATCCGGCCCCTGCCGTAGCGGCTGACCGGGTCTCCGCGGTCCACAGAGCATCGCCACATGTTTCTGACCCCATATGCGTACACCTCTGGTCGGGCTTCTGGGTCACGGAGGAATGGGTTATCGGGGGGGATTCTGTACTGCTTCCCACTGAAGTCACTTCCATCTACATCGATGCGGAGTACTTTCCCCAACAGAGCACTCCTGGGTGGGAAAAAATAAGATTTAGCATCAGTTCAGAGGCCTTGTTGTGCAGTGGTTCTCAATCTGGGGTACGTGGAAAGATTGTAGAGCAGCTTAACTAATGAGAAAACATTTAATGAAAAAAAAATCTGCATATTTTATCAGCTGAAACTCCACCAAACTCTGTTGCAGTCCAAACAGTTAACTAAAATGAGGCCTAAATGGAAAGTGGTTGAAACAGATGAAGTCATCCCTATGTTCCTAGGGTCCTGTGTCTCTTTTTACAAACCAACACAGTAAGTGACTGGCACGAGCTGTCTTCACAGTTCAAATAGCAAAACAACAACAGGCAAATGGACGTTTCAATTGTAGTTTCAAAGGCAAAAATCTGTTCAGTCACTGTCAAGTCAAGAAAACTGTCTTGCCTGCGAATTTGAGGGAGCAGGTTTCGAGGAGTTTAACATCAGCAGGCTATAAGCTGTAGTTGACTGATTTCAACATAATGACCCAGGGAAACATGCAGTGAACATTTGACTTTGAAAAATAATGCTGAGAACATAAAACCCTTTGATAGGTCTCCTTAATGAGTCATATGAAGAGGATATTAAGTTGGGGAACATACGACCCTGAGAACATAGATAGGCTTCCACCAAAATAGTTCAGTTTTAGCCAATTTTAAAAACTGCTTAAAGTAGTGGATAAACAGTGAAAAAGTTTCCTAACAAATATCTTTGAAATTATTTGTTTGGATAAACAGTTAAAAAAGTTAGCTAGGTGATAAATTAATATGAAATTGTTTGCTAAATGTAATCAGCTGAAATTGTTAGCTTAGAGAAGAACAGTTGGAAAAAATAAAAGTAATGGATAAATGGTTTAAAAAGTTTGCCAATGAATATCATTGAAATCATTAATTAGGAGCAATGGATAAGTTGACATGGTTAGCTAAATGCATAAGTGGTTGAAAAAGTTAGCTAAGTAATGAAGTGGTGATTGAAACAGTTCACTAATGGGAAACAGCTGAAATTGTTAGCTTAGAGTAAAACAGTGGAAACAAGTAAAAATAATGGATAGATGGTTGAAAAAGTTTCTTGACAAATATGGTTTAAATTTTTAACAAATATTTGGGGAAAAAGCTGAAATTGTTACTTAAAGGAATGGAAAACTGTTGAAATCATTAGCTTATTAAGGCAACAAGTAAACAGTCAACATGGTTAGCTAAATGAATAGACGGTTGAAAAAGTTTGCTAATAAATACTACTGAAATTGTAGCTAGAGGTAAGGGGAAACAGTTGAACGTGTTCGCTTATCAGAGCAACTAATTAACTGTCAACATGGTTAGCTAAATGGATAAATGATTGAAAAACTTAGCTAAGTAATGAAGCTGTGTTTGAAACAGTCAAAAAAATAAAAGTAATGGATAAATGGCTGAAAAAGTTTGCTAATAAATACTACTGAAATTGTTAGCCTGTTAAAACAACAAAAATACAGTTGTTTAAAGTAATGGGAAACTGCTAAAATTGTTCATTTGTTTGTGAAATTGTATAATGGATAAACAGTTGAAATCGTTAGCTTAATGGATTAACGTTTGAGAGTAATTATAATTAATGGATTAAATAGTTTGCTAAAAGTATAAATGGGCAACAGCTGAAAGCGGAAGCTTAAAGTAATGGATAAATGGTTGAAATAGTTAAAAGTAATGGATAAATGTTTCAAAAACACTAAAAGTAATGGATGTGGTTGTGTCAAGCTTCTGCCACTTCAAGAATTAGGAGAATGCAAACTAGAACGACTAAACTGACGTAAATACTGTTAGTTCAATTGTATGAAAAAATATTGTAACAAAATAGACTTTCATAATGATTAATAGTGTTAAATGACATTTGGTTTTAAATCAAAGTGAATAAACACATGTGGAAGATGACAGGTGGTGCTGAAGGGGTGCATTCATCTGATAGAGCTGTTAGGCTGCTTCAAACAATAAAAGTTTGGGAACCACTGTCACTGTCTTCCCACTTGAAGAAACCTGAAGCACCTTACTTGTTTTGTGCGTTGCCGTACTTCCCAAATGGATCTCCAGCTTTTCCACCATCACCAGTAAAGATGTACAAATATCCATCGAGACCAAACAGCAGCTGACCTCCGTTGTGGTTTGCAGCTGGCTCCTCGATCTCCAGAATGACCCTGAATGTTAAAAGGAAGCAAGTTCAGTACAGTCACATCTAAGAGGTGATATGTGTTGTTTCCAGAGATAAATATCTGGTTGCCTTGATTCTTAAACCTCGATTCTATCCCTTAAGGTCATGATTCATCCTGGCTTTACTTTTCCAACACCAGTTCTTGGCATGAGACACTAATTCTGCTGTAGTAATTATTTGTCAGAAAGACGTGATAGCAGAGCAGGCCTCAGGCGTCAAGAGTTGGTTCACCCACATCACAGAAAAACATGAGGGTTTGCTCCATTTGAGATTTCTGTAAACACACCAAATCAGAGCAGTTGAATTTTTGTAGGAATGATTCTGATCGTTATTTTAAAGCCAATATCGGCTGATACCGATGATGTGCTGATATTATCGTGCATCCCTAAAGTTTTGGTCTTAAAGGCTTCTTCTTGGCCTGGAAAAGTTCGGCCTACTTCCTGGAGTCTTTTCTTATTTTCTGGCACATAACCAGAACTTTCCATTTTTACACTTCTAGGATCAAACAACATAATTATAACACATATTAAATCTTTAGAGGCACGTGTCGGCAGATTTTATTACTTTTGGAGAGAGGCAGTGGCTAACTGTTTCCCCTTACATCCAGTCTCTGCGCTAAGCTAGGCTAGCCAACCATCGCAAGTTTAACACACAGGTATGAGAGTGATTTGATCTTCTCATTTAACTCTTGTATTCTTATTCCAAAATCCAATCATGTTTTCTTCCTGTATCTAGAATTTATTTTAGGAGAGTGGTGTCAGTGACAGATCTGGATATGTGAAAGAGTACGATGGACTGTGATGGTCTTTATAACTTTGTTTTGAAAAGTGCTAATTAAATAACAATGTTATTAATGGTATTTTTTAGGGATGAGTGAGTACACTATTATCTTAATCTGTGTCTGTATCTGCTCAACCAACCAAATTACCTGTATTCGTACTCAGAATTTATTTATGCCAGAAATGTAAAGTATTAACAGAGCAGCCTCAGAATTGAGCTTCAGATCATTTTTATCACAAGAGTAATAGATAAAAGCTACCAAAATGAGGTTTGTCCTTTATCACGAGTTCAGATAATGACACATTTTACTCATATAGTACTCGTATTCGTAAAGAGTACATTACCTGTACCGAATACTCGTTTCATCTGAGTATTTGGCCCAACCCTAGTATTTTTATCTCTCTCCCAGATGGATACTACTATCCTGCCGGCGTTACACTGCTGGGGCGTCATTGTTATGACACGCCCGCTTTCCAAAGACACAACTTCTGTTTCACTGGGACTTAAAGTATTTAGAAATGCTCCCTAACAATACAGGACTTGGACAGACAGAAACGTGTTGATCAAGCTTTTGTGTCCATAGAGCCAAAGTTTTGGAACGCTCTAGTCTGCCTGCTCCCTTACGGTCTGCTGATTCTGTGGCTTCTTTTAAAAGCCAGCTAAAGATGCACCTGTTGAGACAGGTGTTTGGGTAAGAGAGGCAGGACAACATGCAGCAGTCGGCCGCAGGTCGGAATCAAAGTGGGGCCGCTGCCTGTATGGAGAACAAACTCTACCAGGTGAGGTGTTGCCTTGTCACAATAATATCTTATAGCATCTTTTGTACTTTTTAAATGTGCTCTCCACTTTTTTCATTGGGTGATTTTCTAGTTTTGCATATTGTAAAGATGAGTGTCACCTTTATTTGCATGTAGCTCAGGACATGTTAAGGCCTATTTGTTGAGTACGGTACCTTTACAGCCCAGAGGGTGTATGACAGTATAGTTATATATGTCTCTCAAAGGGTAATTGCAGTATGTGCAGACCTATACATTATCAGCCAAACTTTGATGCAGTAAACAGATGGAAACATCCCCCCTGCGTACCTCTCTGAGTACAGATCAGCCAAGTTCATATCGTGGGCGGACACCTTCATCTCACTGACTCTGATTTTCTCCAGCATGCTGTTGACCTGGATCGAGTAGTAGATGAAGAAGCGTCCGTTGTCCCGGTACTGTGGGTGGAAGGCCATACCCAGAAAGCCCCTCTCATCCCCCAGCCAGGGTGTGGTCATCACCTCCCCGCTCATGTCCAGGAAGGGTTGCTCCAGCCGGCTGCCGTCACGCAGGTAAACCCACACGAAGCCCACCTGCTCGGCGATGAACATGCGATGTGTGCCGTCGCCGCTGTGAAGCATCAACACGGGGTTCCTGAGGTTGTTGGCCACCTCTGTCAGGCACACCTGGAGACACCCTCTGGGGTCCTCCGACACCTGTCCCAGGTTACTGTTTAGGTCGGAGCTCTTCAGAACGTTGGGGTAGCAGTAGTCCTGGTCGGACAGGTCGACCACGCTGCAGAACGTGGCCACATCTCGCTCAGAGGTGTCCCGCAGCAGCTGGTTCTCTGTTAAATATTTAACCACGTGGCGACATTTGCCATGAAACTCGGAGCAGTAGCCAAAGCAAAGGCCAGGTAGCTCTCTGACAGGTGTGTACGGGTCCTCAGCATCATAGAGGTGGGCGGCATATGGAGAGCACTCCTGGATGGATCAAACATGAGACACTAGAGTGTGTAGATTATCACAGAGACATTTCAGGGCACTGTTAGGACAGGAGGGGAAATTAAAGGGACATTTTGGCTGACTGGAGTGATTTGACCGTTCTAAGACTGACATTAGATCAAAGCTGAAGCATGGACATGTCCCTTCAGACCTGTTTCCACCAAGCAGTCCAGTTCAGTTCGGTTCAGTCAACTTATCCTCATAGAATGGTTTGTATGATATCCTACGAATTATTGCCCCAAAAATGACATTACGTCCTTAATGTAAAGTTACGTAATTAACGCAAAGTTAAGGAGGTTAGGTTTAGGAAAAGAGACATAGTGAGGACATAACTTAAAATTAATGAAAGTTCACATGGTTCTGAACACGCGACTCCAGGGGAACGTCCCAGAAGAAAGTCTGGAATTTTGTGACCCATCCACCACCCCCAACTGTCTCTATACAGGACAGCTCAGGACTGCTTCCATTTGTACTCCCATCAGCTCATTGGTCATGTGCTCACAGCCTTTCAAAATATGAGGGATACATACAAAATTGGATGCACTACTTCTTCGTAAGAAAACCTAGGAACACACTATGAGAACAGCCTGGTTCAGTTTGTTACACGTGAGACCAGTTGTTTTCACATTTCCATTGTCAAAAATTCTGGATGGTACCGACAGAACTGTTCCATTGTCCCATTTTTCAGCATCTGTTGAGATACTCAGTACATTGATCTGATACTAAAAGGTGGAGCTACGAACACTGCAGTCCGGTGATTGGACACGAGAGAACCGTCACTCTTGCTCGACAAGGACTCAGTGCACAAACCTGCTATTTTAAAATATTCCATCGATTGTGACAGAAACTCCGTTTGGTCATGGACTTTCCACGTCCACATATGACGTCCAAGGTACCCTGGGTGTGTTGGTTGTTGACGTTCTGGGACACAGTGTCAACTTCAGCCTGTTACATGCATTGTCTGTTTTCAAAATACACTTCTGTTTTCACAGGAAATGTACAGTTTGCATACAGTCTCTTTCAAAATAAAAGCACTACGTCGGTACAACAGCGCCAACTAATGTTTTTTTTCCTTCAACAACAAATGCATGTGGTTGGGTTCAGGAAAAAAGAACAGGGTTTGGCTTTACAATCTTACAGGAAGTGAACACCGGCCTCCTACATGAAGGTTGGTGGTTGTTGGACCCATCCACCACCTCTCCAACCCGCCCTACTCAAACTTTCGCTGCCTAACTTTCATTCTTGTCCCGCCGTGTTTCTTACTGATGCTGTCGGGCACCATTAAACCATAATGGCAAGCAGTCATGTATCATTCGGACATTAAAGGCCGGCTTTTTTGTTGATGTCTGATGCCGCAAGTCACTGGAGTGCTGGATTATGACGACTCTGGAGTTCGACTGGGTTGTCCGTGGACAATCAACAAGATGCAGGTGTTTCTCTGCATCGCCAGTAAAAAGGAAATACAGTGAGATCTGGATAGAGCGTACACTTAAACTAATACTGTTTTTTTTTAGGTGCAACTTTTATTGATGTCTAAAATAATCATAAGTGCTATATTGTAGGCACTTATGATTACCATGACCTGGATGACTGAGAATCGACATGTCTAAAATAAGTTTTGTTGCTGACCCTGTCCACAGCAGTACATTGCTCCAGCCTGCTTCTTCAAACTGAGGGGCTGACTTCTACTGTAGCCTATCCCTTTAAGAGTACTGTGTATGTTGGAAAAGCAAAACAAAACTAAGGGTTAGGTACGTCTGTATAGGTTATGTACCATTTCTAAAGGAACCATACCAGTGTTTGGTGGAAACATGTGTAACAAAGACATATTCTGGTTTTCAAAAAAGGGCACCTAAGCACTCAGCTAAAATTATAGCAAAATAAAATCAAAGTTGGGTGATGCCTAAACTTTGATCTCTTTATAAATAGATCTGGCATAACTTAAATGATGGTTTTAATGAGATGAAACTGAAAATAATTCAAACGTTAATAGAGTTAAAAACTTTTATCATCACACTGAGTAGTGTTTTTTATTCTGTGAAATAACCAGAACATTTAAAACCCACAGAACCCTAAAAATCACACAAGACAATAAAACATATTTACCTGACACATGATTTCCTTCAACATGTCTGCACAGAGCTCATGACCCGCCGTTTCCAGCTGGTCAATAATGTCCCAGTATCTCTCCGCTATCATGTTGTCTGTCTTCTGGTCGCAGCAGCCAAACTCTTCGTACTGCGTACAAAACTCCAGGTGCCATGACGGTTTGAAAGGTGGCGCGAAGTCCAGACACTGAGGATGAGCTGATGCTGGCTGGACCGGGACGAGCAACATCACTAATAGGATCAGGATAAACTCAGGAAGGCTCGGGGTCGTTTTGGATGAGCTCGGACGTGCCACCGTGCGTAAAAGCGCGCAGCGGGCTCCGCTTGGATGGAGCGCGGCATCCCACATACCTGTCATATTTGCCGTCTGCCCCCGAAAGAGTTCAGCTGTTTGCTCTCCTTTATGTATGAGCCAGAGAGGAAGTGTGCACGCGTGCATGTGGATGCGTGTGTTACGCGTGCGCGAAAGGATGTAGCTGAACGTGCGCCCCAGCAGCCAGTCACTGCCTCATTTGTCCTCCGCTTGTCTCGCCACCTGCTCAACCCAGGTAAAATCTCACCTTGTTGCCAGCTCTGCGTCCCCTTAACTAAACACACGTGTTTAATGGTTCGTTAAGTTTATTAGGATTGTTTTTATTTTGCTCTCCGCCGCGCGCGCTGTGGTTTTCTGCACCGCAGAGAAGTTGGCGGAGGAATACGCACAATTACCTCGGGAGGGCGCACGCTCCCAAGCACTCACACACACACATACATAAACCAGGGCACAGTGTCGAGGCTTGCAAACAACATTCAGGCTACCACAACACAAACTGTAATTTTGTCTCACATTCATGTGAAAGCGCCTCCGGGCCGCATGCTGTTTTTTGCAACAACCTGGCAGCAGCTGCTTCATCTTACAGCTCCATACTGTCACGGCATGTCAACACTGATTTGACTGTACAGTCAGAGTGTCTGTCATCATTATTCTTCAAGTGCCGAGGAAAAACATGAGTCAAACAAACAGCTTCATCAACCTGCTTACTCAGGCAGGTTTTTATAATCCAGACCACCAACAGACTCAGTTCATCAGAAATTATGACTTGACATGTTTATATAAGGGACTAATCTCAGTTTATCAGAGGAGAGGAGCGGCTGGGCTTTGATTTTGTTTTTTTGTTTTTTGTTATTTATATTGACCCCCCAGAAGCTCCAGATATTTTTCCTTGATCCTCCCTGAGTGACTGGAGGAAAGTCCATGACCCTGCCTCCACCAGAAATGACTTATTAGATTTTTAAAACGTAACCTTTGATGTTTGAAAGATAAAAGTTGTAGATGAAATCCTGGAGTTGAAAAAGCCTCTGTTTTTCAGTCTTGTTGCGTAAACGGTTTATTTTTGGACAAATTTCAAATGAGACGTAGAATTGTATTTGTATATGTAACTCCTAGTGAAATGGCCTTTAAAGATAGAAAAACAGAGCACTTCAGACAGAGGGTGATTACAGCTATATTCAGGGAGACAATATGAGAAAAAAATCTTTTCTAACCCTTTGAAACCTTTGAAATCGGCTTGATTTCTTTTACAAACATGAGGAGAAGGGAATGAGCAGTGAAAGAAAAAATGACCCAAAATATCAGCAAGAAATAAGTAAAAAGAGAAAATTAAAAAAAGAACAAGTTAAAAAAAGAAAGAAAGGACGTTAAAACAAACAAACAAACAAACAAACAAACAAACAAGGAAATGACTTGGAAAGAGTACTTACAATTATAATAATTCTGTAACATAACTTTAAAATGTAATTATGAATATAATCTTTTTTTCAATCATTTTTAAAATCTCTCTTTTTGCCAATTTGTGGAACGTTTCTTACCGAGCTGGTCACTGCCTTTTTGCCATGTTTTTGACAGAAAGAAAGAAAGAAAGAAAGAAATTTGCTCAAAGTTCAAAGGTTTGAATATTTGAGAAAGGTGTCTGAAAGCAGCACAAAAAGTGATGTAACTCCAGGTTTCAAAGGGTTAAAGCATGTGAACATGTTCTCCTAGAAAAATACAAGAAAATACAAGTATGAACCTGAACATGAGCCGAATATGGACCTTTAATGAGTGTGAATGTTGCCATACTTCCTCTGTGCATTTGCAATAAAAACAGAAGATGTCATCAGGTACTACATAAAATAACATCGTGTTTTTCCAGCAGATGGCAGCAACCAACCTACTAATGCGCCACAGAGTAGACAAGGAAGCGGAAATACGTCATTTCTTTTTTATTTTGCATTTGTTTTGGTGAGAAGGAAACCGTCAAGAAACTGAGAATAAAGACAGGAAACTTCCGTCGGGACGCTTCAGCTTAAAATATTTATTGATGAAAATTGATTTTCTGATACGTAATTTAATTCTAAAAGCGGCAACAAATAAATAATAATGTAATTGAAAATTAATAAGCAAAATGCATTGTGTTTAGTTTTTATTTAAGACTCACATGTAAAAACAAAAATAATTACTACGTTTATTTTGAAGGCTACATCGGTTCTCTTCCGGTAGCATTTAAGCTAACCGTGTTTGTGTTGACGCGCGCGGACGAGGAGCTGCCAAGTCTGACAAAATATAATTTGTGTAACGTCACCTGTGCAGCTAAAACCCACCGCCATGGCGTCATAAACGGCTGAAGGGAGGCACGGTTCATGCTCGGTAGGTGACCGGAGTCAGGCAGCCTTTCGCCGCAGAGCCGAGACGCCGCGGCCCGACACACAGACGGCTGTGTGGCCGCTGGAGAAGCGACAATGAGCTCGGAGCACCAGAGCGACAGCGAGGACGCAGACGAGTCGCAGGACAGGCCCAACAGCGGCAGCGCCTCCGACAAAGAGGAGGACCCCGACATCGACGACTCGGACGTGGAGGATGACATCGCTCCGAGAGTTTCTCCGTCACCGCCGGGGAGCGGCGGGAGCAGGCCGGAGCGCAGCGCGAGGTCGGAGGAGCGAGAGCCCTGCTGCGAACCGGCCGCCGCGCCGCAGACAGGGAGCGGCGAGGGCTCCAGCGCCGACAGCCGCAGGGGGAACAGCCTGTTTTCATGGCTGCAGAGCAGGACTATAAGACGGGGAGTGTTTGTGGACCCAGCCCGGGAGAACTTCAGGACAATGACCAGTCTGTACTGCTCCATGAACCCGGCTGCAGAGTCTGTCAACCTGAGCACTCAGACCCACGGAGCGGTGTTCAACCTGGAGTACTCCCCGGACGGGTAAGACAGCACCTCTGTGTCAGGCCTTTCACCCAGAGGTCATGTTCACAGGGTTCACACTGTCCTGGAGGGTATTTAAAATGTGAAACAGTGCTCTAAAGGGTGAACTGCCTGGAAAGTGCTTGAATTGCATCATCAGATCCATCCCCATTCATCTGTCTGGAGTCTTAAGGGACTGTTCTTTACTATCAGAGGAGGAGGGTGGCAGGGGTGAGACTTTATTTGTTCTACCCTCCCCGAGGTTACAGATATTTTTCCTTGACCCTCCCTGTGTGACTGGAGGAAAATCCATGATCCCTCGAGTTTTTAGATTTTTAAAACTCCCCCTCTGATGTTTGAAAGGTAAAAGTTGTAGATGAAATCCTGGAGTTGAAAAAGCCTCTGTTTTTCACTTAGTTAGGGACTGTTTGTTATTTATAAGAGAGAAGGGGGTGGTGCAAAACAGGAGAGGCATGTCATATAATATTTTAAGCACTGGGAAGGGACTTGTGTTTTCTATTTTGGATTAAGGGAGGGGCATACAAAGGTAAATGGTTGTATTTTGTATTTATTTTATTTTTGAAAAAATACGTGGTTTTTAAAAAGCGGCAATATGACACCAATTATCAGCTGGAAACTGTAGAAACAGAAATTATTGTTGGATTTTTAAATTTGCGACGGTCCTGAGACACAACATGCGGAGCGAATGCTTCTGTCAGGAAAAAAACAAACAAATGTGAGCTTAAGATATTTAAAATTTTACTTAAAATTTGGCCTAAAATAAAGGTTTGCACGACAAGAGTGGAAACTGAGGCTTTTTTCAGCTCCAGGATTTCATCCTCAACTTTTACCTTTCAAACACCAAAGGGTAAGTTTTAAAAATCTAATAACTCATTTATGGTGGAGGGAGGGTCATGGATTTTCCTCCAGTCACTCAGGGAGGGTCAAGGGAAAATATTTGGAGCAAAAAATTGAAGTCACACCCAAGCCACCCGTCCTCTGATAAATAACAGCCCCTTGGTGCAAACAGTTTATTTTTTTTAATTGATGGAAGTGTTCCTCACACATGATGTGTCCAAGGACCGTCGGAAATTTTGATAATCCAACATTAATTTCTAATTTACAGTTTCAAACTGTGATAAATGGTGTAATTTTAGGAATTTTTAAAGAAAGCATTGCGGCATGTTTTCTTTAGAAGTAGAGCCACTATGAAGTCCCCTCTTTATTACTGTTTTGCATTTTTACACAGAACCAAGCAACAGTGGCATCATGTTGTTTCAGTGTGTAACTTTAGACAACATGATGGCATCGCGGAATCAAGAGGTGTGACGGGCGTGACCTTTAACACAACAGCGTCGGCCTCAAGTGTGACATATAAAATACGCGTCAGCAGCTCTTTATAAACAATAACAATGACATCACATGTCAATAACAATCATTTACCATCAGTGTTAATTTGCGGCTGATCTCGTCCTCTGCTCTGAGGGTAAGAAGCTCCTGAACGTCACTGTTTTCTCTATTTGCTGACGTGATGTGTCCAAGGACCGTTGGAAATGTGAAAATCAAACTACAATTTCTGTTTTTACATTTTCTGGCTGTTATACATGGAGTCATTTTGGTGATTTTAAAAGAAAAATGTCTTAAAATTTGGCGGTAAAATCCATACAGAATATAGCCATTAAAATTTGTGTGCCCCTCCCCTAAGCCAAAATAAAAAAAAAAGTCCCTCCCCAGTGCTTAGAAAATTATTTCACATGCCTCCCCCTTTTTGCACCACCCCTTCACTGCATAAGTAAAGAACAGTCCCTTACATCCAGGGATCACTTCATGCAGGGAAGTCAGTTATTGGTGTTAATGTTGTAAGGATTTAAATATAAACTGTCATGACAGCTTGAAGTTCTTGAATTTCCGGAAACAAAACCTGTGCATGTGTAAACTGACAGTGAGCACATGCACTGACTCCACGCAGGCTTTAAGCCTCTGAGTGAGCAGACAGCAGATGTAGGATGTTAATCCTGCAGTGAAACCAGGTCAAGCTGTGTCCAGTCTGGGTCGACTTTGTTTGTGGGCTCATTGTTACAGCAGCACTTGACGCACACTCACCCTGCACAATGAAGTGTTGTTGTAGAAAACATCTCAGGCTCTACATCATGGGGCCTGTCATGTTATTGATTTATCAAAATTAATGAATGTGTCATTGACATGAATAGGAGCCACATGCACATTTTAAGAAGGTTACGTTCCCAAACAAAAGAGGACTGGAGAGTAAATGATGCCAACATGTGTTGACTCAGCAAGGAAAAACATTTAATAAGAAAAGTTGATCTACAGAAGAATACATATTTGAAAGCGATACAGACTGCCTGAGAGCCTCACTGCATTATATTCCATTATGTTTTCATTTTGTTTGGCGCTCACTCGCTCAGACTTTCCTGAGGGGACGACCTGGGTCTGAAATTAAAACCCATCACGTGCCAAATTCAGGTAGATTTTCTGTAAGGCAAGTAAATCTCAGGGCTATCCGCCACACTGGCAGGTAAATGTTTGTTATCAGGGGTGCCCACTGGCTCACCTGGTGGAGCAGTTGCCATTTTGCACTTGAGTTTCCATCTAATAAAGGCAGCAAAGCCAAAAAATTATCTTTTGGGCAGTTGAACTGTGGAGCCAAAGGCAAAGCACTGGCTGGCGCATGTCATCAGCAGGTACGAGGAGCACATGCTGTTTTTCCATTTTCCTAAAATGTATTCACTTTTTAGTCTGTACTGCACCTTTAATTTTTTACTTTATGCAACTAGTCTAAACTGTGTTTTGGCATCATCTACCTGCGCGATGCTCTGCTGCTTCTCTCCTGTTATTAGGCTCATTATAGATGAACTGCGCTGCACCTGTAAAGTGGACGACAGCAGGCAGCAGCATTTAGCTTCAAATTTAGCTCTTGCCTTGACCTTAAGTTTGTATTCAACATAATACCTTATTATCACAATGACCCGTACTGAAACAAATGTTTATATGACACAAAAGGCAAAATATTATTTTAGTAGGTAAAATTCTACCAGTCCCCTTGGCCGGTGACACTGGGGACGACCCACAGACCCCTGCTTAATATGAGGCCCCTCCAGTTTTTATGAACTGGCCAAAGAGATCAACTCTTCCCTCCTCACGTGTCTGATTTGTCTTTTCTGCTCAGGTCTGTGCTGACTGTGGCCTGCGAGCAGACTGAGGTCCTGCTGTTTGATCCCATCTCATCCAGACACATCAAAACCCTGACGGAGGCCCACGAGGACTGCGTCAACAACATAAGGTGCCGTTTTCCTAATTTAAATCATCCAGAGAAGGTTTTTAAAGCACACAGCATCCTGCATCTCAAACTGAAGACAGGAAACAAGAGAGCTCAAAGCAGTGACACATAAAAAGCTTCAGAGCAGCAACATGACGCTTACATCATCGTCAGATGAAGCTCCTGATCAGGATATTATGAAGAGACCAGTAAAAAGTAGCTGCTGTCTTGATTCATGTCTGCAGAGAATGCTGGATTAAGTTTTTCCCCGGACTGTCTGTCTCCTGCAGGTTTTTGGACAATCGTTTGTTTGCCACCTGCTCTGACGACACCACCATTGCATTATGGGATCTCCGTAAGCTGAATTCAAAGGTGTGCTCATTGCACGGCCACGCCAGCTGGGTGAAGAACATCGAGTACGATACCAACACTCGGCTCCTTGTCACATCTGGCTTCGACGGAAACGTCATCACGTGGGACACTAACAGGTGTGTGTGTGTGTGTGTGTGTGTGTGTGTGTGTGTGTATGTGAGACGCCCCATGTCCAACGCTTTGTTTCCTCCCACAGTCCAAAGACATGCAGGTTAATTGGTGACTCTAAATTGTCCGTAGGTGTGAATGTGAGTGTGAATGGTTGTCTGTCTCTATGTGTCAGTCCTGTGATAGTCTGGTGACCTGTCCAGGGTGGCTTGTCTCTCAAAATATAATATATTATTCAGATGATATTGGTGACTTGAGCATGATGAAGCACCTCATGATGGCATAAACAGACAGTAAACAAGCAAACAAACAGTTACTGTACACCAGATATTTCCTGTAAGGTAGCAGACGTGGGCACAGCAAAGCATGAAGTCAGAGGTGAGGGCTGCTGCTTTCAGGAGCAATGGGAAGTTAAATACTTTATCACTTAAAGATGAAACTGTTGCATTTGTGTCATGTGTATGTTATTTTTTAATAACCTGTATGAAGTGAGAAGCAGCTGGCCCCCAGGTATTTTCACATTATCTAATCTGCTGCTTTAAGTGTTGTTTAACTGTCCTTACCGTGCAGGTTTACAGAGGACGGCTGCCCGCACAAAAAGTTCTTCCACACTCGTTACCTGATGAGGATGCGTCTGACGCCCGACTGTTCCAAGATGCTCATCTCCACTTCCTCAGGGTATCTGCTCATCCTCCACGACCTAGACCTCACCCAGTCCCTTGAGGTGGGCAGCTACCGCATGCTGCGAGCACGACGGACGCCCCTCAGCTCAGGTCAGATTACAGCCTCAGTATTAAACACTAAAAAAAAAACGATCTGTCCATTTTTCATACAATAATTCCACTCAGTTTTTATCCATTTTTTTGTTCTCACAATTTTTTCATGGTTTTTCCTTCTCCATATAATCTGTTTTTTTTTTTATTCTAATTATTTTCACTGAGGTAATTCCTTTCTGGGAAGCTTACACCGATTTACTGCCAAAGCAGTTGCAATAATCCATCATATTAAGCAACAATTTTGATGCTCCTGTAATTGAGCTTTTGTTCTTTATCAGGTAAAAACTGTTATAGTACAGATTACTTCTTCGTCTCTTCTGATGTTGATTAATTTTCAACGGCTTATCTGGGGCCGGGTTGCGGGGGCTGCAGGCTGAGCAAAGCACTAAAGATGTACCTCTGCCAAGTGACGCTTTCCAGCTCCTCTTGGGGGACCCCGAGGTGTTCCCAGGCCAGATGAGATATATAATCCCTCCAGCGTGTTATGGATCTTCCCCGGGGCCTCCTATCAGTGGGACATGCCTCTCTAATGGGAGGCACCCAGGAGGATCCTGATCAGATGTTGAACCACCTCAACTGACCCCTTTCTTTGTGAAGGAGCAGCGTCTCTACTCTGAGCTCCCTCCAGATGTCTGACTCCTCCTCCTTTCTCTAAGGCTGAGCCCAGACACCCCACAGAGGAAACTCATTTCGGTCGCTTGTATCTACGATCTCATTCTTTCAGCTGTTACCCAAAACTCATGACCATAGGTGAGGGTTGGGACATAGATGGACCAATAGATCAAAAGCTTCTCCTTCCGGCACAGCACCCGCATCACTGCAGATGCAGCACCAAGCCATCAATCCATCTTACACTCCATACTACCCTCACACATGAACAAGACACTGAAACACTAGAACTCCTTCACTTGAGGCAGTAACTCACTCCCAACCCAGGAGGGGCAGTCCACCGGTTTCCGATAGAGAACCGTGGACTGTCGACTGCTTCACATTCAGCTGCAAACCGTCCCAGATCATGCTGGAGGTCACGGTGTGATGAAGCCAACAGAACCACATCATCTGCAAAGAGCAGAGATGCAATTCTGAGGTCCCCAAACCAGACCCCTTCCTCCCCCAGCTGCACCTTGAGATCCTGTCCATGAAAATCACAAACAGGATCAGAGACAAGGGGCAATCCTGGAGTACGCCAACACCCATTGACAACGTATTTGACTTTACACCAAGTATGCGGACACAACTCTCAGTTTGGTCATAAAAGGACAGGATGGCTTGAAGGAACGACCTTGGTATCCTGTGTTCCCGCAGTGCCTTCACAGGACTCGCCAAGGGACGCAGTCGTTAGCCTCTCCAAGTCCACAAAACAGATGTAGACTGGATGGGCAAACTGCCATGACCCCTCCCGCAGCCCTGTGAGAGTAAAGAGCTGTTTCTCTGTTCTATGACCAGGACGGAATCCACATTGCTCCTCCTGAGTCTGAGGTTTGACTCTGACTTTCCTATGGAGGCTGAGCAGTGTGATACCCCGATAACTGGAGCACACTCTCCAGTCCACTTTAGGAAGTAGGAACCACCACCCTGGTCTGCCACTCCGCAGGCACCATACCCGACCTCCATGCAAAACTGAACATTTAACACGTAGAATCTGTCACCACTGCACAAATGAATTATGGCCCTGGTTATTTATGATGAGTATATCTTGCTGACTAATAGTGACAAGGACGTTACTGTTATATTACAGACTACAGAGAATGACTTCTGAACCTGTTGTGATTCTGCAGATGGAGGCACGTCAGCGTCCAGGTCAGCTGGAACTCCTCGCCATGGTAACGACTCCAGCAAGATCCACCCTCCTCGTGAAGGTCAGAGGCGATCAGTGTGTGAAAGCGATAACAGATGTCATCTGAGGTTCTGCCAGAGCAATTAAGATGAAGACTATAATGTAATCTCTCACCTCTGCTCTCGCAGGTCTTTCTCCCAGAAACAGTCTGGAGGTTTTGACTCCAGAAATCCCCGGAGAGAGAGACCGAGGGAACTGCATCACCTCTCTGCAGCTCCATCCGAAAGGCTGGGCCACACTCATCCGATGCTCCAGCAACATGGACGACCAGGAGGTGAGAGACACCTCTCATCTCTGAGCTTGTTTATGGATGTGATCTTAAATTTAGTTTATTGTGACTCACTGCATGTCTCCATCCTCATGTTTTAAAGATCTGAAGCCAAGTCAAATATCTTTAATGCTTCTTGATCAGTGAGGTAATTTATCACCTTTGCTGGTGCGCTGTAAGATCTGCATCATCGTCATCACTTAGACTATAACTGCACTCTGACTGCACAGTGTATTTTTATACTTGCAGTGCTCGTGCTCTGGTACAGATACCACAATTATACTTTCCAAAATACCTTCTATAATCATGTCTTACTACAAAGCTCTCTTTGTTTTTTTAAGAAAAGAAATAAAAGTTCACAATTGTCTAAACACAAGCAGCCATTTAAAAGCTTTGCCTTGATAAAATACACAGTAAAATTATTATCTTTTAAATCAGGAAGCGTTTAATAAAAGAAAAGTAAAGATTATTACAATTTTGGTTGGTATAAAAACAGGTTTTTATTAGGGCTGCACGTAAGTTATTTTTTTTAGTATAATGTAGCAATTCTTTTTTGATTTGTCGATTAATCTAATGACTAGTTTATCAACTATTCTAAGGAGGAGGTCCCTGAGGAGTTACACACCTGGGTTCACGTGTTATTAGCATGTAACAAAAGCCTTGGTTTCAACAGCACTGTATGGACGCAGATCTTTGCACAGGAAGTAGGTGAGGGACTGTGTTATTTTCTTGGCTCTCACACAGTTGGATGGTAGTTGTGTCGAGCTAAGTGTGTCCAGTGTTGGTTGACTTTTAGGCTGAACGGGTTAAGCGTTAGCTTGGCCGTCAGCGGCTAATGCTATCTCTGGATGTATCATCTCTCATGTTTGTAGTATTCCCAAAGTATTTTTCTCTCATATGACACTGCTTGTAAATCACAAGTGTCATATCCAAGTCCTCCTTTCCTTCTGTGTTAAAAGATCCAAAATAAGTCCAGACGTTTTCCTTCACCGGTGCCTCCATCTTTGTTTTGATGAACTTCCTGTCAAATGCTGCAGACTGAGACCTCTGCTGACCTCACCAGGGAAAAAAACACCAGAAAAAGCAACTGATTTAATTGTTCTAGGACCAAAAGTTGTATTAAAATGTGTATTTGCAAAAGTTAATAATGTATATTGATACTTGGCTGTATCAATTATTTTCCCCCACCCCTAATAGACTGTACACAAAGATACATATACAGGTTGTGGTTTTGTAAATGAAGTTTTCAGATTTGGGATTTTATTTAACTTTCAGATACATTTTCAACATACGTGAACAACTGTAATTAGAACCAGAAAACATCAAACTTTGACACTAGTTTGTCAAAAACAGAATTTTTACTGGGGACCCACTCAGATCATCCCTGTGGGTCCAAAAACCATCAACAACACTGCCACTGTGAACAAAATATGAGACCAGATGTTTTTAAAAACAATACCATTTATTTAGAGTTTGCCTCCAGTGCAGTTTGTGAGTTGTCTCATCACAAGCAGAAAGCCACTAATGTTTGGTTGATGTCACTGTGGGTCACGGACCAACGTCAGGTGTCTCTTTAGTGACGACACCAACATGATTGATAGTTTCAGCCTCCAGTAAGTGACTTCATCTGACCCTGTGTCTCCATCTTCTCTGCAGTGGACGTGTGTGTACGAGTTCCAGGAAGGAGCGCCCACCCGCCCGCTGGTGTCCCCCCGCTGCTCCCTCCGCCTCACCCACTACATCGAGGAGGCCAACGTGGGCAGGGGCTACATCAAAGAGCTTTGCTTCAGCCCGGACGGACGACTCATCTGCTCCCCGTATGGCTACGGTGTCCGCCTGCTGGCCTTCGATGAGAGCTGTGCCGAGTTGGCCGACTGCCTGCCCGTCCAGACCAGCTGCCTCAGGGAGATCCGCTCCATCTACTCACACAGCGACGTGGTGCTCACCACCAAGTTCTCCCCAACGCACTGCCAGCTGGCCTCGGGCTGCCTCAGCGGACGTGTCGCCCTTTACCAGCCCAAGTTTTAGCAACTGGTGCTGTGAAACAACGATGTGCTGCAGATCTGGGTAAAGAAGTGCTCATCAGGGTTCCTGCACAGATCTAGAAATGGGTCGAAGAAGAAAACTGTACAACTACATGTTTACTATGATTTTAAATTCTGAGCATCTAATTTATTTATGCAGATTTCTGTTGTGCAAAAACTACACCTGTGTTTTAAGGGCCTGTAGACATGGTGTGACTTTGATCACCTGGAAAATGAGAGGTCAGGCGCTGGGTGCTACTGTTGAGCCAACTCTGTACAGAGCGCAGAGGCAGGTTGTGTCTGAGGTTGCTAAGCGACCATAACAAGCACCGTATCACAGCCTATTTACCAAAAGTCCTGAGTGCAGAGCTGATCTTCCTCCAGCCGTTGTTTCTTGTGTCTATTACACCTAAAATGTTCTCCGTGGGTAGCCCTGCACTAAAACCATCAACTTCTCCTCCATATTTATCACAGACTGATATTTACATAACAGGGGAAAGATATCTCCTGGCTGTGGTTGGTCCGTCCTTGTCACATGACATGCGGTGCGTGCTGCTGCCTTTCAAAAGTTAAACTTTTTATCTCAGAGTGTGGCTATTGCGCCTTGAAAAATAGGTGTTTGGGAAAGCTTGGGCTCCATGAAGGCATCGCTCTGGCTTTTGAGCACACCTGCCATGTGTATGGCCTCTAATATGGCCTACTTGGTGTCCCTTAGTAGAAATTATATGAAAGCCATCAAAATAAATTAAAATTTGAAAATAAATCTGAATCTTCAGGAACCTTGAATAACTAGCATTTGTTTTAAAGTGCTCAGTGGTCCAGATGGACGGGCATAACTGCCTGCAGGTATCTAAAATAGTTTGAGATGTGATATAAATTGAATATTGGGATTCCTCTTGACCCTCTGCCAGACAATCTGTATGGAAAACTCCACCCATCTGGTACCTAAAATGGATAAACTGTAAAGATATTTAAGCACTTCTGATCCCAGGTCTGCAGCTGTGAACCAGACTGACTTTGTTTTGGTGGGAACTGTCAGCTGACGGCCACCTGAAGAAAAGAAAAAAAATTTAAGCAGTGGATTTAAACTTTGAGCCTCTCTGACCCTGAACTTCAAGAAAAAAAAGACAAAGGGCACTTGAGGTTTGCAAAGTAGACTCTCACCCAGACTGAGGAGAGGGTCGGAAGTCCAAACCGTCAAGAGGTGCAACGTGGCATCGGTCAAAAACAAACTCTGTTTTTCATACTAAAGATTAATTTTGGTCTCTAACGCAGTAGAAAACTTTTGCGACTCAGCACATCCGGACGTCGCTGTCTCGGGACAAAAACACTAAGGATGCAAACAGACAGATATTAATGCATTAATGATTCTAACGAGACAAACAAGAAACGGGCACTCGTGTCTGTCGTCTGTTGTCGTCGATCGTCTTGACTCGGCGTCCTCCGCTGCGGATCGCGTCGCTCTCAGCTGCTCCGCTCTGCTCATGCCTTCTTCACAGGTGCTGCTTCTCTGCTCATACAATCTGAACTTTGACCCCCGACTTCAAGGACCTCATCGTCAACGCCTTTACCCATCTGTTCTTTTCCACCTTCACCCTGTTTCCGCCTTCATGGTCTTTACTGTTTTTTTAGTGGTTTTATTGGTGTATTAATGTCGGCACTACTTGTTCACGGTGTTTAATTCATTTGATTCACTTTTTGCCATCATTGAGGCGGCTTCGGGACGAGTTCTGTTCAAATAACTTCTCATTTCTCTTCACTGTTTGTCTGTTTTTATCTGAAGCCTGTGAATGGTAACTTCATGCTGTCTGTTTTCCAAACCCACTTTCTGTGCAAACTGCTACTGCAAGTTTTTCATGCTTTGCAAAGGAAGTACTTTTTACAGTTACATATTTCTTCCCTGAAAGATAAGGCTGGCTTTATTCTGTATTCTCTAGTTATTTATTTTTCGTAGAAGCCTGGTAGTCCGTCCCTGAAGTGATGTAAATTTTTAAAAAACATTGCTTGAGTTTTTTTTAATAAGGCCCAGTAATTTCCTGAAACAGGTCGTCACTGTAGTTTGAAGGAAACATTACTCAAACAGGACTAAATAGTAAAGTTTTTTGGGACTACTTTCAGCCGCGGCGGAATACACAATTAATCTTCTCGTAAGTATTTATGGCAGCAGGATAGTGTATAGAGGACTGGTATGAAGAAACTACAATGCCCTTGTTTAATCTGTATGTATCTTTAAGAAAATTTCAGAAATCACCTTGGCATCGACCAAAACAGTGACAAACACCAGACTGATTGTGACTGACCGTCATCATGTTGACAGAATGCTGGAAAATGAATAACAGTCATATTTAGAATAACGTTACCATCTGTGTTTCATTTGGACCATTGGCTCCATCATATTACGTAGAGTACTGTTCATACATTACTTTATCAGCTGATGTTACAAGCAACCATGTAGAGTAGCTAAGTTTCAGCTAGCTGGCTAAACTTAGTTCGGGTTACTGTTAGCTTGTTCGCCGGTAATGCATCACTCTAGCGATTTGTACATAATTTATTGTTGACTAACATTAAATCATAACGTATACTCATGTATTATGTCATAATACATGAGTTAGCGTCATGTATCACATTAGCTGAGGGAATAATTTGGCAAGTTTGCTAACCAGCATAACCACTAGCGGTAAATGTTGGTGGGCAAGCAAGCTAACGTTAGCCAGCTAGCTGTAACTAAGCTATGCTGTATTGATCTGGTGTTGGTTGTTTTGTAATGTTAGCTGAAAATGTCATTTGCAAGTGGTAAAATAGCTAATTTACCGGCAAGATCAACCCTGGGGTGTGGATGAATTAAATGATGTGAATAACCCAAGACTATTTTTCTACCTTAGCTAGCTAGCAATTCAAGCAAGCTAACGTTAGCTAACACTAGGCAGCTAAAACCACAATATCACAATATAATTAACATGTCAGTGCTTCCTCTGATGTTAGAATTTCTTTCAACACCGGGGGCAGTAAAATTATGATATGAGACACTGAATTTGATGGATTTACTGGTAATCAGACCACAAATGAGACAAATATTAGCCAGCACAGCCTGTGGACCCTCCGCCTCACTCACCACCGCCAGGACACTACCTCCCCAGGCTAAATTCAACTAACTACATGGCGCTTAGTGAAGGTTCGTCTCCGTCAGGCTGCCACTGCTATAATGGAAACACGGTGTGTGTGGACTGTGTTGTGGTGTTTGTCAGTTATTTGTTGATGTTGGCGGACTCCATGTCTTAGCTAACGTTAGCTATTGTTGCACACGTTTGGGACTGTAGCAGAGCTGAAGAGAAGCAAGTAGGGTTGCAACGATATACTGGTTTCAAGGTGTACCATGATATTAAAATTTACGGTGTACATTTGCTCATCTACTTTACTGAAAAAAAAGATGCTTGACGGAGAATCTCAGCCTTTTTTTTTAGTATTTTTCAAAAGGGACTTTTTACTGGAACTTCCATTAAAAAATGTTTCAATTATAGTAATATAATGTAAAAATAACCCTTCTGTTTAAATTCCTTTAAGGGTCATTTTGACTGATAATAATTATAATAATTCTGTAATACCATGATACTGTGAAATGGAGATATTTTCGGAGACTGTTATCGTACCTTTAAAATCTCATACCATTGCAACCCTAGAGGCACTCAAACATCACATCCTCTGGATTTTACTGGAAAATTCAGCCCTAAATCCTTCACCTAGAAATCAGTCCACAGGCTTCAAAGGAAATCGAAAAAGTTCAGTTAAAGTTACATAGCAACATATTCACCCATTAGCAATTTAACAAAAGATAATGTCTGGTACATACAGAATCTTTAATGAGGGAGCATGTGAGCACAGACATGGTTGGTTTAGATTTTTTTTTTTTTTTTTTTTTTTTTTTTGATACTAAGAAAAATACAGAATATTGCCAGCTTCATCCTTTCCTCCGGTTTCTTGTTGACTTTTTTGGCCAACAGTTTTTGTCAGAAGAAGTTGCCTCAGCATCGTCCGCTTAACCTTTTTAGGATTGAATTGCTGCCAAGAAACATTTGACTTGTTTTTCTACCTTGTACCTCATTTTGTTGGTTTCTGAAAAGAGTGTTGATCCACATTAGTGTTTGATTTTTCTCTCTCGCATCACATCCAGTTTCTCCCTTTTACAGTGTTGTCATGAAGGTGACCTATCAGGTTGTTTTTCCTCTCTAAGGACTGAATGGGTTGCTTTTGACTGTTCTAGTATCGGCGATGCTTTTGTGTTTTCCGACCAGTGTAGTATAGCTGCTGTAAGAGCCAAGCACACGCGTGGATGTTACACCTTTAATGTAAACTGGTAACAGTGCATACTGACTGACTGCAGAATAGATATTACGTAAACAAAAAATAGACATTAGCGTATACTACTATGCATACCGGCCTTTATGAAGATTCTCCTTTCTTATTTATGCCAGGGAGATGCTCTGTGTGGAGCTGTCAGATGCCAAAATGTGATTTGCATGGACGAGGCAATGCTGCTCCTCTGTAGTGTAACTGTGAGCTGAGAACTTAATGTGAACATCTGCTATTAGGGACTTATTAAAATTTTTATATGTGGCAAAAGTTTAAAGGTCCAGTGTGTAGGATTTAGGGGGATATAATGTCATATAATGGAATATAATGTAATAAGTATGTTTTCTTTAGTGTTTGATCGTCTGAAAATAAGAATCATTTTCGTTTCCTTAGAATAAGATGTATATACAGGGAGCTGGGCCTCGTCTACGGAGATCACCATGTTGCACTGGGGTTAGGGGGTTAGTTTCTGCTGGTTGTAATCTGTAATCCTCTCCACTAGATTCCATTAAATCCCCCTGAATCTGACACACTGGACCTTAACATTGTAAAAGAATTAATTGATTTTTTGGAAATAAGCTCTCCTTCTTGCAGAAAGTGAGATGAGCAAATTGATACTTGTCTCAGACTTGTCTTTTGAATATAAAGCTACAGCTAGCAGCTTGTTAGCTTGATTTAGCTTAGCACAAAGACTGGAAACAGCCATCCTGCATCCTCCTAACAGCATCTCTTAATATAATTATAATACCATATGGTATGCCTTTTAATTCGTTTAAAAACTGGAGTGTAAAACCAAACCTCGCGCGTTTTTGGACCAGACTATTTCTTGGCTGGGGTCAGTAACTCTTTAGGATCTCTGCTGGTTGCCTGGCAACCAAACAAAGAAACATTGTGGGACATAGCCCCCGTAAAATGACATATTTTTGGTTTAACGCTTTGGTTTTTGTATCGATAAAATAAACAAGTGTGTTATGTGAGCTTTACATTTGATGGTAGGAGGGTTTTGTTGCCGCTCTAGAGCCAGGCTAGCTTAAGCTAATGACCCAGCTAATGTAAGCTAACCGGCTGCTAGCTCTAACTTTGTGCTATGTCAGTGAAGATAACTGCCTGCTAGCTGTAGCTTTGTGCTTAGACAGCTAAGGTTTCCGGCAGCTAGCCATAGCTTTGTGCTATGCCAGCTAACCTGACTGGCAACTAGCTGTAGCTTCATGCTTAGCCAGCTAAGCTAACAGGGGAGTAGCTGGTGCTTCATGATTTGCTATCTAAGCTCACCAGCTGCTACATGTAGCTTTGTGCTTAGCAGGCTAGGGTTACAGGCAGCTAGCTGTAGCCTTGTGCTATGCCAGCTAAGCTAACCACCTACTAGCTGTAGCTTCATGGTATGCCAGCTGAGCTTACTGACAGCTAGCTGTAGCTTCGTGCTTAACCAGCTAATCTACGCAGCTGCTAGCTGCAGCTTCGGGCTTAGCCGGCTAAGCTCAGTGGCTGCTAGTTGTAGCTTCATATTATCTGGCGGTATCAATCTTCTCATCTAACCCACTGCCAGAAAGGTAAGAATGAAGAAATGAATTGGAAGAGATTAATTCAGATTTGAGGTGAAAATACATCTAAAAAAAAAACCAGATGTAACTGATTTAATAATTCCCAGCTCACACGTGGTCCTGTTCGTAAAGAGGAAGGATGCTTTTAACACTTTGTACCTCAGTTAAACTGCTCAAAATATATTTCAATATCACAAATGGACGAATCCATTTCACTTTCAGTTCAGTCAATTCAGGGACGTTTTCCCTCCTCTGGAAAAACTCAAATCCCAACTTGCAGACATCAAGAACTCTCTGGAATGATTTAAATCCACATTTATAGCATTTATATATTGACTGAGCTGAAGGTGAAAGGACCGGCCGTGCTGTATATTCAATGCTGCTTTTATTTTACTTCTATTCACGAGCTCTTCGGAGAGAAGTGTCTTATCTGCCATTTTCACTTCAGGTATAGCAACTATAAAACCGGGTTCATTTTTATGACTCTGTTCTGTTTGTTTTTCACTCTTGTTCTGGGTTTTAACCTGTATTCTGTTGTGGATTAAGGATCTGAATGTTCTCAGTAGTTCTGGTGTTTCCTGTGCACTGTCACCTGGACTGATCACAGCTGGACGAGGGGGGGTGGACAAGAGACGAAAACTTGTTGAATTGCTCGCACTGTTGTTTCCTAAATGGCTATACACAGCAAGTAATCTCAACAATGATACTAAAATGGTACTTACTATCACTGAAATAAAAAGGTTAGCTTCTTTTGCACTGCTGACTGTCTGAGTCCAGTATTTATGTCCCTCAGTGGTAAAACTCCACACATGAAGTGCAGAGAATCGACCACCAGATGGCAGTCAAACCCAATCAGTGGTCCCAAAACCAGGGCTCCTGACCCCTCCTAATTCTAACCTTCTGATTTGTGCTGCTGTCTTGTGAATTTCTGGCTAAATGTCGCCTCCTCAGCCCTGTAGAACATTCAAATAAAACAATCACATATTGGTTGAACTGGTCACAACTTGTAGACTTAAAAAGCCTGTGATTCAGGTTTGCAAGTCGGCAAAGTTGTGTTTTAGGGGGTCACATACTGATGGAGGTTGGGACTCGCCACCTTTTTTGACTTGGGACTCTTTCTAGCCAAAAACTGGTTTATTGCAACCACATATCACAGCTTAAATGTTCATGAGCTGTGAGCATGGGTGGATTATGAGACAAAGGGCCCCACCATCTCTCCTACAGAGGTATGAGACACAGCATTTGTTTTTGTCACTGACAGGCTCAGATTGTTTTTCTAAGTGTCTGACAGTATTTTGGAAAGGATCCGTACCGAGACAGACCTCTGTGTTTAACCAGAAACAGGCCTGAAATCAGCATCACCAAACCTACCAGACTCCATTTAAATAAATAGTCATGTTAGTGTGTATAGAGGCAGCATGTTGTCACATCTAACTGGTGAATTATGGGTAAATTTCAACCAAACCAGAGCTGGTGATTGTTGGAACAGTGGAAAGATGAACCAAGATGGTTTTTGTGAGTTTTATTTTGTTTCTGTCAACTTTGAATGAAGTGTGTTTAATGATGATAAAATGACTGTTAATTTAAATGGTGGGTTTGGTGACGGTGATTTCAGGGCTGTTTCTGGAAAAAAGAAAAAAGAATCAAAACAAAGAGAATCTTCCTCTTTAACACAAAGCTCTATCTCTGTAGGGATCCTTTCATAATGTTGTCAGACACTTATAATAACAATCTGAGCCTGCCAGTGACAAAAACAAGCACTTTGTTGGACGTAAACTGCAAACTTGTCCCACGTGGTTAGTTTTTATTATTGCAGCTTGTTTCGTCGCTGCCATCTGCAGTCTTGTCGCTCAAAACTGGACCAATTTATAAAAAGATTAAGTTATTATTTAAAGCACCCTTCAGTGTTTAAGATAAAAGCCCCTTTTACACTCCCTCTTCAAGGCGGGAATTTCAAGCCATTATGTTGCCTCACTGTTCTGTATAAAAGGTACAATCATGGAATCAGGGGACAGAGTTGTCTTGTCTTTAAGCTGGTATCACCGGTAGTAACAGCGCTGAAAGGATGTCTGTATATGTAATGCGTGCAACCCACCGCGGGAGATTTAAAAAGTAGCTTTAGCAGTTAGCAGCTAACTCAGAGAGGAAAAACGGTGGATGAAAATGACTGCAAATTGTGAAAAACGTGAGGTCAGGAAGCTCCTTACCCTCTGAGCAGAGGACAAGATCAGCCGCCATATACCAGGTAGAGTTCTCAAGTCTAAGAGGTCACGGAAAGCCTGACGGGTCGGACTAGGTCCAGATTAAAAATGTGCATTGACTGGCCAGGTCGGGTAGGGCTGTGGAGTTTCTTTTTTAAAAATAAATAATATTAAAAAGTGAGTGTTCTGTGTTTTATTAATTTAAAATGTAAATCCAACATATATTGTAGATATTACATATTGAGTGATTGGTTGATCAGTTTTAGCACCGCCTCTCCTTGTCACCTTGCCACAGGAATAGAAGAAGGAGCAGCCAGGCTCTGTGCCGGGCTCTCTGTCCGTCCTCCCGGCCGGAGCGGGGAGCAGAGTAAATATAGTGTGGCTTTGGCTCAGTGTAATCAGAGTTTTTAGTTTGGCCCATCTGCTAACATTTTATGCCAAGTCTTCTGGTGATTGGGCTGCTTTTTAGGTGAAATAAAATGTTGTATATTGCTAACGCTTTTAGCTTTGCTACTGGCACACTAGAACACAAATAACACAAATAAGTGACATTTATTTGAGGTTTTAATGTCCTGTTGGACATGAGTCAAACACAAACAGTCACATTGTTAGAAAAAAACATGTCACATATCAGACCAGCTGACTCTTAATTAAATCCTCAACTCAGTCATGTAACAGAAGCAACAAACACTACAGCATCATCGGCTATCATGTGGAGAAAAGAAAACTACTGAAGTGAAGTGAATTTGTGTCGTTCCATGAAGCCTTCCTGTAAATCTGTAGATGTCCATTCTCCTTCAAAAAGTCCAACAACTTGTTTCTGTACCTTTTTAGAAGTGATTCAGTTTGTGTATAAAAACCCTGTTTTTAAAGTTTCCTGTCGAGGTGTGAGTCTGTGTGACTGTCATGGTTTAATCTGCCTTAAAGGGTCAGTGCATCCAAATATGTCTAATTCTTTTATTTGATATTTAAGTTGAGACATACAAATCTCAGAGGAAGATATTTCTTCACATAAAAACTGTCTGCATGTCTTTATTAACGAGGCTCTGCAGAGAAGTTTTCTAAATTTAGTGAACTGACCCTTTAATGGTGTCCTCTGTGGTGGGAACACGTCGCTGTTCCCCGAGGACAACTTCTGAACTCCTTGAACCTGTCATCCAGCTCATCTTTGAGTCTCCTTCAGTCCCGTCCCCTCTCACGCTCTCCGGGCTCTGGATGACCGGGCTTTCCTCGCCTGCAGCAGCCGCTGACTCTCCCGGCGCTGGTTGATGACCTTGGTGGTGGCGCGAAGCTTGCGGAGCCTCAGAGCACGGAGACGCAGCTGAAGGTCCTGAGGGATCTTCCCTCCTTGAGCCCGGATCTCCTTCAGCCTCTGGATGGGCGTCTTGGTCAGGGTGAAGTCACAGATGGTGGGACGTGGCTCCATCCCAACGTGGCACCGACGCATGGACGGGAAGTAACCCTCCGCCCAGACCACCACCTGGTACTCGCCCGGGTTCAGGAGACGCCAGTAGTCCCCGTCAGCCGCTGAGGTAATAAAATAAGGTGGAGACAAAAACAATGTTCTTAAATGTTCTATGAATGTTTCGTGGTTAATGTGTGTGAATGAAGGTCACAGTCGTCACATTTCAATAACTGTTTTTTATGCAGTAAAATGAGGTGAGTGACTTCCTACATTTCCCAGAATGCCTGTCAAGAAGCTCCCAGAGGACAGAGGTGAGTCTGCTGTATTCAGTGTCTCTCAACCTTTTTATCGTGTGATGTCTTAAAATGAATCTTGTGACTACTTGTGCATCACATCCTCACTGTGACCTCGTCACATGTCCACGTTTGGTCATGGACTTCCCACGTCCACATATGACGTCCAAGGTACCCTGGATGTGTTGGTTGTTGACGTTCTGGGACGCCGTGTCAACTTCAGCCTGTTACATGCATTGTCTGTTTTCAAAATACACTTCTGTTTTCACAGGAAATGTACAGTTTGCATACAGTCTCTTTCAAAATAAAAGCACTATGTTAGTACAACACTGAGAAATTCACATTTTTTTCCTTCAACAACAATCACGTGGTTGGGTTTAGGAAAAAGAACTGGGTCTCTCAGGTGAAAGTCGCTGTTTGTTGGAATAAAATCAGTGTGTTACCTGATCGGATGTCGTGGTCGTGGTCCTCCACCTTGATAATAGCGTCTGCGATTCCTTGTTTGGTCAGTTTGTCTCTGACCACGCCCTTAATGCCTCTGTGAACCTGAGAGAAGACGACACACTGCACTGTGAGGCCTCAGAGACACAATTAAGGTGGAAATAACTGCTGTATTTTAGCGCTGCTGTTCAGGACGTAGCATCTGGAGACTGTGGACGCAGACTGACCTGCTCCATGTAAACCAGCAGAGACTCCTTGTTGTTCTCCCACTCGATAGGAAGCTCGCTGACATGAGGGAACTTATCACAGGACAACTCCACCGTCACCTCGAAACAGTTGGTGTGCATGTAACTGAAGTCATTCATACCTGCAGAAAACACACACAAGTATTTATACAATATGGGCAGAAGAAGGTCAGGCAAGTAAAGCTTAAAAAATAGCAGTTTAAGGATAATAATATTTTAATTTATTTGTTTTGTTCAGATTATATGAACCTGTCTCCACCCATTTAATGTGTCTCCTTTCCCTCGTCAGCCTGTCAGGACTTATACCAGACCCTTTAACCTAGTCAGTGCCTCAGTGTTGTCAGTGTTTCTTTGTGCCTTTTTGCTCCAGCCAACTAAACCTGGAACCCTGGATCCTGGAACCTTGACCTTCCTCCTGTCTGATGCCTGTTCACCCGTGGTTGTTCTGCTGCTTCTGAAGGACTTGCTACCCATGTAAGTAATCTTTTGTTACTTTACTTTTATTAAATTAATGAGCTGTTCCTGTCTGAATTTGCATCCTGTCCCTTGTGACCTTGTACTCACATGCCTGGCAGAGATTTAAGGGTTTAACCACTTAATTTAAGGTACTTAAGAGGCCTTTTTATACCTCTGTGCCAGATATAGCCGTGGTCAAAGGCATTATGTTGTGGTTGTCCGTCCATCCGTAAGTCTGTACGTCTTTACGTCCCATTCTTGTGAACGTGCTATCACAAGAAACCCCTAAGGAGATGTCTTCAAATTTGGCACAAACGTCCACTTGGACTCAAGGATGAACTGATGAGAATTTGGGGTCAAAGGTCAAGGTCGTTGTGACCTCATCTGTGTCATTCTCATGAATGCGATATCTCAAGAGCACCTGGGGGGAGTTTTGTTAAATTTGGCACAAACATCCACTTGGACTCAGGGATCAACTGATTAGACTTTAGTGGTCAGAAATCAAAGGTCACCATGAACTTGCTTCAATCTCATTTCATGAACATGATATCTCAAACAGGCCTTGAGGAAATTTTCTTAAATTTGACCCAAACATCTACTTGGACTGTCTCATTTTTGTGAAACCAAGAACATGGTGAGCGCACTTCTTTAAATTTGGTACAAATGTTCACTTTTACTCAACAATGACCTGACTGGATTTCAGTGGTCAAAGGTCAAGGTCAATGTGACACTGCATCTGTCTCATTCTTGTGAACACGATATCTCAAGAACACCTCAAGTGAATTTCTTTAAATTTGACACAAACATCCACTTGGACTGAAGAATAAACTGATTAGAATTTAATGGTCAAAGGTCAAGGTCACTGTGACCTCTCAAAACAGGTTTTCAGCCATAACTCAAGAATTCATACGCAGACTCATACAACCACATGGCAGTAATTTTAGTTCTAAGCTTGCAAAGCAAATAAAGACTGAAGCGTGACATTACAGATTTAAGGGACTGTACTTTAAATGAAGAGGTGAGTGTTTTGAGAGGATGTTCGTCTCCTGGTTGGAACCTTTTCTCAAGTTACCACTTAAAGAGGTGACTCACTGCCGGGGACGGTGTGCCAGGCTCCACCGTTGATGATGTTATTGTAACGCTGGAAGTCCTCGTAGTGGCAGATACGGCGGTCGGGGTTGGACATCACCAGGTTAGTCGAGGCGTAGACGCTGGCCAGCCAACGGAAGAAAGCGTTGTCCGCCGTGGGTGTGTCCTCCTGAGGGGCCCAGTCGCGGGTGCAGTCAAAGGGGTACGTGACCACCAGTTCTCCCCCGTGGAGGTTTGCACTGAGCACAAAGGGGATATCCTGCATCCAGCTGATGACAGCACGAGTCTCTGGGGCAACCTGGGAGAGACGGACAAACCTTATGTCACTTTTCAGACACAAAATTGTGGGAAAGATTCTCATGAACACAAACAGCAGGAAAATAAACATTTGTTTAATTTTAGTTTAGTTTAAAACTTTATCTATCTGTAAAGGTAACAAAACACATTTTATATTAAAGGATTAAAAGATTTTACTGCCGCTATAAAAGAAAAAAGACACCTCACCAAAAAACAAATCAAACTGTGCCATTTAAAATGGAATTTTATTGGTTAAAAGTTCAGACTTTATTTAAAGTTACCTGCATATTCTGAAGTCCCTGTACTTATAACTTTTGTGCTCTGTAGATTTGATAACAATGATTAGTAATTGTTTAACTTCCCAAACGTCATCAGCTCTTTACTTTGATTTTCTATCGATTACATTTGAGTTTCTGTAGTTGGAGCTCTTTTCTTCATCTGTTCAGTCACCATAATGATCTCTGCCTGAACTACCTCTACATGTATTTCCATCTACAAGCTACAGATATGGAGGTTTTTCCTTGGAAAGCCCGACCAGTCAGAAAACCTCCAAACACCAGAAACCAAAATAGATTAATATTTCAAAATGTGGTGATCTTTTACTGTATCACTGGTGTCAGAGTTTCGATGTGTTCTGTTACCAAACATTAAGTGACATCCAGGCTTCCAGTAAAACCTCTTGGCTCTGAAATGACTTCCTGATCTGAGGTTTGCATGCTGCTACAGTGGAAACATTATTTTCCTCTTCCTCACACACACCCTCCAAAACTGCCTCTCAGTGTGACCTACATTCATGCACCAATACATGACTCACTTTGTTTTAAAGGTCCCGTGTGTCAGATTTAGGGTTATAAAGTGGTATCCAGTGGTGAGGACTGCAGATTGCAACCAGCTGAAACTTGTCCTGGTTAGAATTCCTTCAGTGTTCATTGTTTTCACCAGGAGCTGAATTATCCACAGAGGTCTCTTTCTCTCAAAATAAACTGACCAGATGATTTGAACCAGTAAAAACTGAATAAAGACGTTTCAAGTAATAAAACAATCACTGTTTCTTCGACGCTCTTGTCTCAGAGGGGCTGCTAACTTTGGTGGCTGATGCGAAAACGTGAATGTCCCCATCTAGAGCCAGTGTTCGGTTTGTCTGTTCTGGACTACTGTAGAAACATGGCGGTGCAACATGGTGATTTTTCATTGACAATGACCTGCTCCCTATATAGATATTAATGAAACAAAAAGGTAACGAAAACACAACGATTCTTATTTTCAGGTGATTATACCCTGAAAAAAAATTACTGATTATATTATACTTCATTTCTGCCAATACATCCCTCTGAATCCTACACACTGGACCTTAAAGGTAGGGTCTGGAGGATTTTCCAGTTGCTGTTTGTAAACACACATTCAAATTCGGCCCCTCCTATCAGGCTCAACTCTCCCGGGTGTACGGAGCCCGGAGGTAGGAAGAAGGCTTCACAGAAGAGGTTCAGGCAAGGCTCGCGCTGGTGCACGCTCGGAAACGCTCGGGCACGGCACCTGCGCTCTGTCATTGGCTGGGGAAATCTCCGCCCAGAAGCGGTCCGAGCTCACAAAAACATCAAAATACAGTTAAAGGGCAGGAGCTCTGCAAACAGAGTCACCACCACACATGAGTAGAAGCCCACAGGTGATGATTAAGCAGGATTTCATTTGTATATGTCTATATTTTGTTTTGTTTGAAAATCCTCCAGATCCTACCTTTAAGTAGCAGTCTGGTCTTTTAGTAAAGGCGTCTTTGGTGCAGTGATCTGTTTTTCACTGTAAACTCTTCTCTGGATGTTTCAGTATATTCATTGAGAAACAGTTAAGTCTGATCTCAAAGTCCTTTTTCTTGGTTTTATACAGAACGTTGAATTTTGATGTGACTGTAGTTTTTTCCTGGCTTGCATTTCTCCCTGCCACACTGTCTTAAGAACACCACTGTATGATGCCAAAGAAATGCATTTTTAAAAATCCTATTCTTAGTGGCTCTAACTTGGTCAGCTGTGTCTATGGATTGTGTCCTCACCATGGCGTCTTCTTTAGTGTAGTACTCTGGGATGGGGATGTAGTGGTTGGTGACTTTAGATTTATCTGTTGCCGTCTCCTGGGCGTCCCACATGATGTTGTTCAGGTCTGGAAAGTTGTGATTCAGGTCGATTCCTTCGTAGCTGTATCTTCCATCAGCCCAGCCGGCCAGTTCAGAGCCCTGCAGCAGATCATTGGTCAGAAACAGAGTTAGGTCGGATGAGTCGTAGCATATACAGAGCAAATGAGCTAATGACATGTAGTAGAAAATATCACTATGGGTGCCACTGTCAGTCCTGTAAAGTTTATTTTATTGCCAATACTTTTCTTCTTGTACTTGTAACAAATTGTTTTACACTGTTGTGTGGTGACTTTTATCTAAGTACTAGAGCTGAATACTTTTCTAACACTGCAAACTAGTGACGCAGCCCAGTCGATAAGGAACTGTTCGCATTGTACGTTTCTGCAAACCAAGGATACGTTACATTTGTACGTTCCTTACGTATCATATCGATGTTTATGAAGTGATGTAGCTCTAATTACATGTATTTGAGCTGACAGTGTCAGCAGGAGATAGAGAGCATTTGAGCAAGATGGCTACCAAGCTGCAGACCACTGTTGGAAACCAACATACAACAAGATTGGTTGGTTTTTAGTGCGACTTCTGCAGCATTTCTAGTGGCGATTGACATCAGCTGCATTTACAGCAGTGATTATGCCACAAAAAGCGTAAGTTTTTTTAATGAGACAACAGCGGCATTTCCAGCAGTGATTGTGCCACCAAAAGCGGGTGTTTTTTACTGAGACATTAGTGGCATTCCTAGGGGGAATTGTGCTCCCAAAACTCACGTTTTTTAGGGAGCCATAGGCAACATTTCCAGCAGTGATTTTACCACAAAAAGCATGCATTTTTTAGGAAGACATTAGCTGCATTTCTAGCAGCAACTGTACCACCACAAGAGTAAGACTTTTTTTAGTGAGACAACAGCAGCATTTCCAGCAGTGACTGTGCCACCAAAAGCGGGCATTTTTTAGGTAGACACTGGCAACATTTCTAGCAGCATATGTGTCACCAAAAATGGCCATTTTTACCGAGACATCAGCAGCATTTCTAGCGGAGATTGGGCCACCAAAAGCAGGCATTTTTTAGTGAGACAACTGTGGCATTTCTAGTGCCGATTGTGTCATCAAAAATGGCCATTTTTTAATTGGCAGACATTGGCAGCATTTCTAGCCTAATTTAGTCATCAAAAGCGGGTGTTTTTTTACTGAGACATCGGTGGCATTTCTAGTAGTGGTTGTGCCACCAGAAGCATTTTTGGCAGTGATTTTGTTCCCAAAAACAGGCGTTTTTTAGTGAGACATCGCCTGCATTTCTAGCCATAATTGTCCCACCAAAAGCGTATTGTAAACCAAGAGGTCATCTTTTCGTAACCAAGACCAAGTGGTTTGTTTGTGCCAAAACATAACCACATTAACTACAGCGTTGTTCAAACTTACAGTTTCAAGGTATCCACTTCATAATAATGTATAAATGTTACATATCTGTGGTTGGCAGAAATATTCAATACCAACATTTATATTGGCAACTCAGTTGGGTGACATTGCTGTTTTATGGTATGCACCTTAACCTTGAGGTGCTGTGAGCACCATAACCCGAGTGCCATCTAGTTCCATTATATGGGAGAGAAAGCAGACATCTCTATGACTGATATCTCTAACCCTCAGCAACTCACACCAAAGTAAGAGGAAAAATTTGTGTTTTTGATTTTGGGGTTAACTTTTCCTTTAACACGTCTTGGCCAAATGACAAGACAACTTGTCATTCTCCACAGTCACTTGAACATCACTCACCTTCTCATAAGCTGCTTCGTATCCATCAGGGTTCATGGAGGGCAGGAGGTGGATTCGAGTCTCAGTCACCAGCCGAACGACGCGTTGGTTTCCTTTCTTGTATTCTTTGCACAAGTACTGCATGAGGTTGAGGACAAGCTCTCGGCCAAGAGCCTCGTTCCCATGCATCCCGGCCACGTAGCGAAACTCTGGCTCACCTGCCAAGAGGGAACATTCAGAGAGTTGTGTCACTTGCCAAGTAGTAAATGTGGAGGAATTTGACTGTGGTACAAAGTCACACTGAACATGAAGCACCTGAGATTCTCATTTTGGTCAGTAGGTCAAAGTTAAAGCTAAAGCCCAGAGGCACATCAGGAACACATTCAGTCTCTCAGATTAAACTTCCATCCCGTTTATAGTGTGTCAGCCAACAGTGTGACAGCACTTAGCCAATAATCACACACAGATTGGCCAGACTTGATTGCAGACATTCCTAAAGCTAAAGACACAAAATATTACCCTAAAAATAAAGAATGCCCTTTTCTTCTTGTATTTGGCACCAGTGTTCACTGAACCATGAAACCATTGAAATCTAAATCAGCTGTTGGCACTTATATAACCTTAAATTCCCGTTATTCCTCCTCTGGGAATGAAGCAGTTTCGAAATATGTTTCCTGAGAAGAATGAAAGAAAAGCTGCACTCTGCTGAATTCATTTCAACTTTTTGGCCTCAAACCCTTCATGTTCATGTTTTCTTGTTTGGTGGAGCGAGCGCCGTCTCTGATTTCAAACTTATCAGTTTGTTTATACAGGACAGGCCTCCTCTACGAGACACCCCCGGCCTCTCTGTGTGCCGCTGCTGTACAGAAAAGCCTGTATAAACACTGGACTGGAGGATGTTGAACTGCCCCCCCGAGCAGCTCCACTCAGAGTAACTGGAGAAACATGATGAACTCTGGTCCAGAAACTTTAAAGGTTTCAACTAAGGGACTGTTTGTTATTTTTGAGAGGAGGAGGGGGGTCGTGCAAAAAGGGGGAGGCATGTCAAATAATTTTTTAAGCCCTGAGGAGAGACTTATGATTTTTATTTGTAGCTTAAGGGAGGGGCACAAAAATGTAAATGGCTGTAGGTTTGGAATATGTTCAAGAGTTTAAAGTGCACTTAGTTAGTTTATATTCGTACATTTGATTTATCATTTAAAAGTGTTGTTGAGTGTTTGTGGATTTTATCTCTATGAGATATTTTTATTTACTGTTATTTTCAGTGTTTACTGTGGAAATAAACTTAATGCACATCCCCGTTTCTGTACCTTCTGGGTTTCCGTAGCTCCTTCAGCTGCTATGTTTTGTTTTGTTTTGACCGCTAATATGAGTTTTGCAGACTTTTTTTCATGTAACCTTTACCGCCATTTGTATTCCAGTGAGCAGCCTTTTGTCATGTGATTAACACTGCCCTTTTTAACATCCGATTTCTGGTGTAAAATGTTGTTATTTTGTATGTTTAGGAGCAGAGGTGCAGAAATAGGTGTCAGGAATGCAATTAATGTGCCATATTGTCTTCTGTCGTAGTAAAGCAAAGCCAGAAAACAATATCTTCAAGTTGTCATCTGTCCATTCCCCGTCCACACACGTTGCAAAGGCCTGTTTTCTTAAAAAGACCAAAATTATAGAATTTATCACAGACACAAACTGTAAAAACAGAAATTATGGTTGGATTTTCAAATTTCCGACAGTCCTTGGACACGTCATGTGTAACGAGCACTTCCGTCAGAAAAAAAACATAATTAAATCTGAGCTTAAAATAGTGATATATCATCAAAATTACTTTATTCTACATCTCATTTTAAATTGCACAAAAGACTCCAGGATTTTGACTTCAATTTTTAACTTTCAGACATTAAAGAGTAAGTTTTAAAAATGTAATAACTCATTTATGGTGGAGGGAGGGTCAAGGAAAAGTATTTGGAGCTTCAGAAAGGGTAAAAAAAAGTTACTTAAAGTCACAGCCCAGCTCCCCTCTCATCTGACAAATACAGAACAGTCCCTCAGATAAGAAGAGTTGAAACACTCTTACCTAGTTCATGTTTGCCGGGGTTATCTGAGATCTCCATGACGTACAGTTTGAGGCCCATGTAGCTCTTCCCGATGGTGTAGATACGGGTGATGTCAGGACACTCCTCTGTCACAGACTTCATGAGCTGCGGGGTGAAGAACAGTGAACACGTTTAAATGCACAAAATATTCAGGTTTTTGCCCTTTTTCCGAAAAAGACGATATTCCTACAGAACTGTTTACACAGCTGATGAAAATGAATATTCTGCTTATATTCCTGTTTACATGCAGCTGTTCCTACTCTGATTAACGTGTCCTAACATGTCGTTTATCTCCTCAAAATATGCAGAAGTGGAACAGCAGGAGCCGCTTTTCTCATTTTGCTTCCTTGCATCAAAATAGGATTTTTAAAGTTTCAAAAGAACGCAGCTTTCTTCTTCCATTCATCCACCTTCTTTAAAAAGACAGCATTGCAATAAAGTGAAGTCTTTAATAATAATAGTAAAACTATGTCTTCAAAGGGTTAAATGTGAAGTCGGAGGAAATCTGCAAGCTGTTAAGAGTCTGAGTAAAAACACCAAATCTTTCCTGGAACCAAAGTTACTCATCATGCCTGTGTGGCCCTGCAGCCGTTCATCACACTCTGACCTTCCTCATCTCTTTGTAGTTGTGTTGTCTGAAGTCCAGAGCGTCTTTGGATCCAAGTTCTCTCTCTGAGGCGTAGATGTCGTATGGATCTACAGGGAGAGAGCACAGTATCTCAGAAACCACGTGGCCTTTAAAAACAGCAGTATTTAAAGCATGCTGACATGTTAGTGACTCTGAACATTTGTTCTGGGGGTAAACCACTCAGATGAATCATTATCGCTATCAGTCACACGCCGTGCTGCAGCCTACCGTGGACACGGCAGCCAAGTATCTCGGCCCTGAGGCAGATGGTGCCGTTGGAGTACCAGGTCTGAGGGTTGATGCGGATGAAACGGGCGACGGTGGGAACAGGAAGGAGTGCGAGCACGGGAGTCTCTGGACCCTGGTTCCCTTCAAAGATCTGAACATGTCAACATCACATCATCACAAAGGTCTGAACATGTTTGGAGCCACCAAAAAACATGCAGACATAAAAACTGTAAAGCTCTGCAGTGTTTATCATCATCACTGTGCACAGTTATCTCAAAGTGGAAATAAACACCTTTTTTTGCTTTAACTAATTATTATGAAGTTAATGTTGATTGCACAAAGTCATTTCCTGAGAATAATGAATAATGACACCATCTCTTTTATGATAAGTGCAGCTTAAATGCAATTGGCAGAAGTAAAAAGCTAATGTTAGGACCTCACGAGTCATAAGAGTAGAAATAACTCTCTTTGTTTGTTTGTTTTGGTCTCACTCCCTCCTGACTACTCTTTGTTTACTTTCCTCACTTCCGTTTCTCCTCTCGTGCACTGAGCTGAACTTGACAGTCAAAGTGATTTCATTCACCGACAGGCTCTTTTGCCCCCGATTCAACATGCTGAATTGGAAAAAAAAAAAAAGCTGACGGGGGTTGTAGACCAGACACTCACTGACAGTCCAATATTGACCGGTGGCCAGCGGCTTGCGAAAGTCATCAGAGTGACTCATCTAATCATGGTTTTCACTTCTTCCATGATTATCTTCTCCACTATAGCGAACAACCTCAGAATTAGATCCAACAACCAAAATATTTTCAGATGGAGACGTCCCTAAAGCAAAGTCCATGACCTGATGTGTATCAGTTTAAGGGTCATTGACATGAAAAGGTTGAGAGTCAGTGCAGGAGCTCACAGTAAAAGGTTCAGAAGGTCCAAAACTGCCATTGATCACTTGTTTCTTGACCCATAAGGCCCTAACACATCAAGCCGACATTCAGCCAGTGGTGAGTGTTGGGCTGTCAGTGAGCATCTGTGCCCCCCATTGGCTTTTTTGGCTGTTCAGCTCAGCGCACGAGAAGAGAAACATAAGTGAGGAAAGTAAACAAAGAGCTGAAGTCAAGAGGAAGTCATAGAGGGCACCTGGTGGCTTAGTGGGTAGAGCAAGCATCCCATATACGAAGGCAGTGTCCTTGCTGCAGCGGCAACAGGTTTGATTCCTGCCTGCGGCTCTTTGCTGTATGTCATCCCCTCTGTCTTTCCCTCTGTCACACTTGTACTACTATATCTAATAAAGGCAAAAAATAGTATTTAAAAAAACCTATGCTGTCATGCAGGCACAGAATGTATGTGCTGGATGGACATGAGCTGTAGTCTTTGCAATGTGTTTATGTGCAACTTTTTGACCATGTCACCTTTCAGCCAACTTAAATCTATTAAAATGTATTTGATGGGGCGCCCAGCAGCTCGATGGACGAAGCGGGTGTCCCATGTGCAGGGTCAGTGTCGCACTTTACTCCCAATTCTGTCCTATCGATTAAAGGCAAAAGCCCCAAAAAATAATCTTTAAAGAAAGGTATTTGAGATACTGAAATACAAAGAGGGCTGAGAACGTGACCTCGTCTGAAAGAGGTGACGAATGTTAAATTAAAAACAGTGCTGAGAAATTTTTGTTTCACCTCCAGCTCCATGGAAAGAGATCAGATGTTTAAAAAGTGCAAACAAAGTGCAGGTTTGGATTAAAACTTTACATTTACGTGATTTCAACCTGCCTTCATCGATGTGTGGTTTCAATACATGTTTCTATTTTGAGTAGAGGCTCTGTTGGACAACTGACACATGGAAAAAGAAATATGATATGATCAAACTGAGATTATGCCAACCACAAGTTTCAGTTTCTTGCCCTTTGTTTTCATTCTGACTCTGATTCTTTCATTTTGTTCATGGTACATTTTTCACTCTGGCACAAACTCTTCAAAGTCTGTTTTCCATCTGTAGATGTCCGCCGGTCACAGTAGCTACATTCCTTTTATATCAAAGAACACAAATACTCATTCTTACTGCTTCTTCTGAGCCGTTCATGCAGGTTTTCCAGCTCACAGAGTCGTTACTCAGCTGCACTTTGTAGGTGTGGACCCAGTCCCAACTGTAACAAGAAGGACAAAGAGTCAGTTTCTAGTTTGCAGAGTTCACTGCAGAGACAGAACATTGTGCTCTGACTTGTGTAATCAGTCTTTGTGTGTTTTTTAGCAGCAGTTTTAGATCTGATTTTGGAACAGAACCTCTTCAGATGTGAGTCCTGATACTACCTGACCTCCAGATGGAGTTTCGGCCCTGCAGGATGACTCCAGTGAACAGGGTGAGGTGAAGGGCGTCCACCTCCAGCCACTGGTGCCGGTCCTTATACTCTGCACACCAGGCTCCGTCGTACAGGTCCCCATCCTCGATGCCAGACTAGAAACACATGTTACACTTGGAGTTTTTGTCTTGTCGACTAGAGAGTCCATTAAACCCCTGTCTCTGCCTCAGTGTGAAGCATTGCATAAGATTCTGGTGTTTGACCCTGACTGTAAAATAATTGGTTTCAGACCGCAGAGCATGAGCGAGGGCGGGGCGTGGAGCAGCACTGCTGGCTCTGTGTTTTACACATTATGATATTTATTTTCCAAGAAACTCAAGCGAGAGCTCTTTGTACTGCAAAATCCATCACTGGAGTTTTATCATTGTGGTAATTTTACATGCCAATAAAGCAGAAGGAAAAGTGTTATTTCATAGTCCATTAGTTTAACAAGTGTGAAGAAGAAATTATGAGCAGATTAAAACATGATCATATGAAATGAACGAGTGAGGACTTATTATTTACTGCTTTTAATTTGTGAAGCTTTATATTTCAAAGTATAGGAACTTCACATACTTACAGAGTTTAAGACAGAAAAAAACTGTTAATTAAAATGATCCCCATTTTGCCACTGTAAGAGCCAAATATGTCACTGGGTGTACACTGGGTGGCGCTATGCTGGTATTTTCGGCTTAGTTAACAAAGGTAAGAGGACATTGTTGCCTTCAGGTGTTTGACCCTGGAAGGGCAAATGGTTTTTGACCGCTGTGGAGCAGAAGATTGTGAGACATGCTGCAAGAGTTGTGTGTTCTGTTTTTGGATCAAAATGAAGAAATGGACATTTGTTCGACGTCATGCGTGCTGGCGTGAATACGATATGACGATTGTTGGTCATTTTCTCAACGTAACACAACAAAGGGAAGCTGTGGTATCAACTGAAGTAAGCAACTAGCTATTGGATAGATTGCTATTAAAGTTTGTGCAGACATTCATGATCCCCAGAAATAATAAATCCTAATGACTGTGGTGGTCCCCTGACTTTTTCCTCTAGCGCCACCCTCAGGTCAAACGTTTACTCTCTCCAATTCTTTGGTTTATGACCAAATACAAAACAATTTACAGTCCCATCAGCCTCAGCTGTGTGTTGAGTGCTAATTAGCCAATGATAGCATGCTAAACATTAGCATGTTAGCATTGTCACTCAGTACGTTTGGACAGTGAAGTGGAGCTACAGTCCCAGCTGGACGAGGACATCTAACTGGCCTACTGTCCTTGTCCCAGTATACAAGCACGGGAGGGGAATCCATTTATTGAGCCAAGTATGTGCGACTCCTCTACGATAGGTGGAGATATGCCCCCTTTCAGCTTGTTAGTATTGGACCTTTTTCCTGTTGACCTATTACGTCACAGACCAAACAATGGACAAACAAGTTAGCTACGGTTAGCTAGCTGCTAACTGGTATCATGGTGGACAACTTTACAGCTCTGTACATTTGGTCCGTCCAAAAAGTCACGGCTCTGGATGTAGATTTCTCCATGTTGTTACCGGCTTCTTCTTCTCTTACACATTTAATGCTATTGGACTTCCGGGTCAAAGCCCGGGGCGGAAACTGTGGAGCATGCTCAGAGCGCCTCGGCCAGTTTGGGTCTGATTGACTGTATACATGCAGGAGTCACATGATCTGGGTGTGTTAGTCCCACTGTGACAAATTCGATTAAGTGCGATTTCAGTGGGACTAACATTTCTTTCTCATGTCATGTAAACGTGCTGCCGGGGAACATGTCAGCATGCTGATGTTAGCACTTAGCTCAAAGCACTGGGTGGTCAGAAGTTCCAGGTTCCCTGTCACAAATTATAACCGAAACACCCCCTGAAGTCAGATTCCCGACCTCAAAATCCAATATGGCTGCCTCGCACATCAACAGTACCCAGCTGGCCTCCAGCCTCTTTTAGCATTGATATTTGGTTGAAGTTAGGTTGTGACATCAGGAGACCAAGATTCAGTGTCAGGACATCGTCCAACGCCAAGAACACTGACGACAGATGATATTTTGTTGGTTTTAAGTTGTGTTGTTAAGTAACCAAAATCAAATGTCTTCCAAACGTCTCACGCCAATATCATTTTAAAGTAGACTAGTGAAAGGACGCTGGGGGGACCAGATTGGTTGACATCTACATGAAAGCCAGGACCAAAGGTTTCCCAGCAGAACACTGGATTGTTAATGAGATGATCAGTGCTATTCACCTGTCAGTGGTTTTAGTTCTTGGCTGATTGTTGTAGATGCAAATATTATTTTTTTAATCATCTTACAGACCTGAGCAGGATTTTTCCCAAGAAACTAAACATCACTCCACAGCTGCATTAAGAGAAGTGACACTTCTAGTCTTCTGCACTCTCCCTTTAGGAAGAGTTCCTGTTTCCTGTTATTCTATGCCTCTGAACCTCTTTGACAAACAGCTCAGGTTTCTTTGTGTTTGATCCGGATCTGAACCCACCTGGATATTCAGCCTCCCCCTGTGAGGACCCAGACCCATCCGCTGGTAGGAAGACGCCTGCATCTGGGTGTCATCGACTCGCAGGGACTCGAGGCCGAGGGGAGGACAGTCTGGGAGGAAAATGAGAAGCAGATAAGATCTCCTGAGGGTTTGTGTCTGTGCTTATCTGGAGATCTTTAAAGACAGAACCAGCTCTGGGAGCGACTGACTGCTGAGGGGTTAAAACTCTCCCTCTGGTTTCTCTGAGTAAGCAAACACACGGCTGATGTAATTAGACGTCCCAGCGGTTGTTATGTGGAATATCCCTAATCATCCCGGGTCAGCTCAGTGGAAGTTTGGAGGCCCTCTGCAGAGGAAACTGCAGATAAGCGAATCCGTGGAGGGTTTGAATGTAACTTGAGACGAAGCTGAGAAAGTCAAGTCAAACGTCCAGCAGAGCTACAGCTGCAGGATATTTTATGGCTTTGGAAACAAGCACAAACAGACCCATTAATCACAAACACTACGAGTACAGGCAGGACAGAGCTGCTCTGTTTGTTCTCTTTAGGTCAGGAGAGGTTTTCACTGCGATGTCCTTAAAGTTAAAGAAGAAGGAGCAACATAAGGACGTGTGGGTTGTGAGGAGTTTACATCAGCACTGCTCAGATCTCTTTAACATCTGCAGAGCTGTTTTCAGGCGTCACACACATTCTCAAAACTTTCCATGACTTTTGTGCAGCGTTTTTCAAACATATCACATTCAAACATAATTTCAGCAAGTTGGCAGACATGAAGGGAGAGAGAGGGAACGCTGGGAGGAAATAAAGAAATGTACATGATGGTAAACAAAATTAGAGCTACAGCTACGGAAGATAAATCACTGTTATGTTACATTATGTTCTACCTCTTGGTTCATTAAGAGTTTCTTTCCCTGTGCTGTGCGTAGCTTAAATAGGCTTTAACTGCTCACATGAATCCATCCTTGTGCCTGCACGCATTGGTGCAAATGTGAGTATCCATTATTATTATTTTTGTTGTTATTATTATGCTTTTAAAAGGGTGCTAAACATGTGTACTTCTTTATCTTGCACTTTTAGAAGTCTTGTACTTTATCAGTGATGTTTAGTGCTGATGTTTGCACTTTTAAATTTCTTGTGCCTTTGTAGATGATGTGGGCGTATCGCTGGAGGCGTCGTCCTTGTTATGTACCGACCTGTTTGTATTATTTATTCATTTAAATGTTTGTCTTATGGTCCCTTATGTCTTAAATGTGAACTCTCGCAATCGTTTTCCAATGTGGTATTTTACTGCAAATGGCAAATAAACTGACTCTGACTATTTCATGACTTTTCCAAAGTCCATGACTTTTTCAGGCCTGGAAATTGAGATTGTGAATTTCCATGACTTTTCTATGTTTTCCATGACTCTTGGAATCCTGTGTTAGTTGATCTTGATTTTTGCAAAGAAACGTATTTCCAGCTTTTTTTTTTAAATATTGTGAATATTGTGTGGTTGTCAGTTTTCTATGAAAGTAAATTAAATATATTTGGTTTTTGAACTGTTGGTTGGACAAAACAAGCAACTTGTAGACGTCCCCTTGAGACAGAGGAAACTGTGATTGGCTTTTTTTTTGTATTTTTGTAGTGGACTGTAGTTCTGAGCCTCAATTTCAGCATTTTGGCCGTCGCCATTTTGTTTTTTTGGGAGCCATAAGTGACCATATTTGGACGAGAGGGTGGAGCTGTGGAGGAGCGAGGGGTGGATCTGACTGAGCAGCTGAGGACATTATCAGCAGAGGATGTCACTCAAAGCTGCCTCGCCCTTAAATATGCATAACTCCAAGCCTTATACAATATAAACAGGTGAGTTATATAAAAATTCAGCCCGTGTACAGTTGTCATGAATGTTGAAATTTAACTACAGAGGCCAAAACATGTTTATTTCTGCTGTAGAGTTAAACATTTTAAAATGGGGGTCTGTGGGGACTGACTCGCTCTTGGCAAGAAATTCTCACTGTGACCTCGTCACGTAAACAATTTCCCCCCGGGATTAATAAAGTATTCTGAATCAGAGTTTCGTCATGGACTTTCCACGTCAGTATTTGACATGCAAGGTACCCTGGGTGTGTTGGTTGTTGACGCTCTCTTTCAAAATAAAAGCATTACATCGGTACAAAAACCGTGAGAACAACTAACGCACATGGTTGGCTTTAGGAAAAAAGAGCAGAGTTTGGCTTTATATACTTTATATGCTTTATATACTGGCACCGCTCTCCTGAGAGAAGGTCAGTGGTTGTTGGATCCATAAGCCAGCCCCCCCAACAAACCTACTCGGACATTTGCCGTCTTAACTTTCGTTCTTGTCCTGCCGTGTTCCCTGAACGCCACAGAGTGCCATTAAACGGCGACCGGCAGCAGATCATGCCAGTGTTAAAGGACAGCTTTTTTCATCAGTGTCTGACGCTGCAAGTCACGACCCAAGCGCTGGATTTCGACGACTTTGGAGTGAGACTGGGTCGCTTTTGGAGCCAGCCTCAAGTGGACATTCTGAGAACTGCAGTTTTTTTGGCACTTTCTAATTTATCAGCCTTGGTTGTTGCCACTCGGACAAACAGTAATAAAATAATGCAAAGTAATAACTGAGTTCACAAATTTAAAGACCGTTTTATGAGGAAATCCTCTGTGCAGCTACTACAAATAACTGATTAACAATTAGCTGCAAAACATTCACTGGATAATTTACAGGTTCTCTTAGTTTTCTGTGATAGTAAATTGAATATATTTGGTTTTTGGACTGTTGGTCAGACCAAACAAAACTTGCAGACGTCTCCATGGGGTGTAGGAAATCATGAATGGCATTTTTTAAAAATTTTCTGACATCAGTTGCTGCTCTTAATATTCATGAATCCAACACAGGATGTTCCTGTTGTTTCATCTTAAATCAAATATAAACCAAATATTTTCGGGAACTCAGTGAGCGAGCTCTAAAAATGTGACAAACAGTAGCAAAATTATGCAACGTAATATTTGATTTCACTCATTTAAAGACCTTTTTATGGGTAAATCCTCTGTACAGCTTTAACGTATCATCAATCAATCAATTAATTACAACACATTCACAGGTTCCAGGTTTTCAAATGGTTTTCTTGGTCTTTTGGTTTTGGACGTTTTTCTGGCATTTCATGCACCAAACAACTTAAAGATTGAGCAAGAAAATGACTGACAGCAAAAGTAATTGTTTGTAAAGAAGCTCTGGATGAGAGCATCAGAGTAACAGAATTATATAAACTAATATTTATTTTACACTAATTTAAATATGTATTATTCTCAATGAAACCTTGCTCTTTACAAAAACCATCTGATGTTGATTAATTGTTTTACAGGATTACAGGAGCAGAGCAGATGTTAGTCAGGAGCTCAGAGGGTCCCTGAAGGCATCATTAATTATGGCCTCTTAAAACTTCACAATAAAGGTAAAACTAAACATTTTTTCTTACCCAGTCCTGTTGTTGTCTCATCTTCTTCCTCCTCTTCTTCGCTGGTGTTTTTGGTGTCCTGCTGTGGGACAGTGGTGGTGCTGGGTGTCTGTGTCTGAGCTGCAGTTGGAGTCGTCCTGTCTGTGCTGAGATCCTGCGGCTGCACAGTGACAGACTCAGCTGTAGCAGATGTGTTGTTGAAGAGTGATTTAATCTCAGTTGTTGTGTTGTCTGTCAGCGCCGCGTCTAAAAATCCTCCCAGTAAAATCACAGCAGCCAACGTGCACAATGACTTTTCCATCTTCCTCTTTGTTTGCTGCTGCAGAGTGAGGAGGGGAAAAAAGTCCCCTGGCTGGTTTATGTGGAGATGTCAGAGAGCCAGACCTCCATCCACATCCCTCCTCCTCCTCCTCCTCCTCAATCCCACCTCCCCTTCCTTACCCTCCCTCCCAGAATTCCAGCTGAAGTCCCGGGAAAAACTGGGGTTCAAAGACAGATTACATAACGTGGGTTATATGTGCATCAGTGACCCATTTATTCAACTACAGGAACATTAATGTGTCATTTTCCTCCTGCCTCTTTATTCTTTTCCTCCTCTCATGACAGGACGATGTGTTGGGAATATTAATCAGTGTTGGAAACATTTGCTCACATACTGTACTTAACACAGATTTTAGGTACTTGTACTTCACTCATTTCCATTTCCTGCTGCTTCATATTTCCACCCTGCTTCATTTCAAATGCAAATACTGGACATTTACTACATTTATATGATGACTTAAGTCACTTTGCATGTTCAGATTAATAATACAAAATACTGTAAAACTTCAATTAAACACCCAGTCCCTTTTACCAGCCCCGTGTGGCTACACACCGGCCTGTCTCAGTTAGAGTCTGTTTGCCAAGCAGATCATTTTTACAGAAGTTCTTTGGCTGTATAAAACCAGGTTGTCCATCCCTGGATTATCCTGTAAATTATTCATATTTTTTTAGCCTGTAAGGGTCCTCAGATCAAAAGAATCAAAAGGGTTTTTCACACCATGTTGCACTGCCATGTTCCTACAGTAGCCTAGAAAGGACAAACTAAACACTGGCTCGAGGGACATTTGCAGTTTCACAGTTGTGCATCGGCCACCGTAGTTCTCCTACACGCTTGGCACACAGGAAAAAGTTCAGTTGGTTGCAATTTGCAGCCTCACCACTAGATGGCAATAAATCCTACACACCTGACCTTTAGAGTGACTACACATCAGTTTCCATAGTAAGTCACATCCTCACCTCTACACAAGATACGCAGGTCTCTTTCTCCTCTGATGGCGTCATCCTAAATCCTTTAACGGTTTATTTACTTGATGAAATAATCAATATTTGTACAGGGTTTCAAGTAGTTAAATTGCTTTATTGCCACTTTTGTGACATTACGTGCTGGCACCACAAACAAATTTACACCATAAAAAGAAAGGAATGTTGTTGTTTTTTTATTTACCATTGCTCCTCTACGTAATTAACAAACCCCACCCCTGGTGTAAATTAACTGGTAGCTTGCAGAGCTCTTCTTTCACAGCAGCTTCCCCGACACTGGTCTTTTCCTTACAGCTGCAAGAGTGTGCAGAGAGGTGTGAAAGGTGCATCCTGTCACTGATGTTTCAGTAAACTGTCATCATGCGTCAGAAGATGTGCCATAATCAGTTTCAATGTTTCATCTGATACCAGCCACTCAGGATACTGCAGGGGAGAGTGTGACAGTTTCCACAGATGAACCGTGTTTCAGTGCTTCACTATATTTATTTAAAGGTTCAGTGTGACTCTGGAGGAAGACAGTTGATGGTCGAGTCTCATCTCCACACAAAGTCCACAGAGTTTAGCATCATCGTCCATTTTTGGACCACATCATTCTCACGTGTAATGAAAATACACAACAGGTAAAAAAAGAACTCACACTTTGCTGTAAATTAATAATTGTTTTTTTAATTTTTTTTATTTAATATACTTTATTAATCCCCGAGGGGGAATTAATTAATAAAATGAATAAAAAATAAATACATGTTATAAACAGATAAAAGTATAAATAAAATAAAATAAATATTAATAATATCTAAATGAGAGGAGGTAAAGGCACGTCATTTAACCCTTCCTACCATTTTAACCTTTCCTACAAAAACTTGGGAGAAGGCAATGAGCAACAAAATAAGAAATAACCCCCAAAAAATTTGCAAGAAATTATTAAAAAGAGAAAATTTGTATAAAAAAAATCCACACAAAAAAAACAAGTAAATGACCTGGAACAAGTGCTTTGAAATTACAATAATTCTGTAACATCATTTCAAAATGTAATAATTATGGATATAGTTGTCCCTTGCTTCTCTTTTCCTTAGGTTTGTTTTTAATAATGTTTTGAATTTATTATGTTTTTTGCAATTAGTTGGACATTTCGTCCTTTTTCACCATGTTCTTGAAAGAAACTGCATCGATGTGCTCAGGGAGGCTTCAAAGGTTTAAATACTTGTGAGAGGCGTCTGAAAGCGGCACAAGGAAAGTGAAGTCCCTCCAGATTTTAAAGGGTTAAAAGAGACATGCATCATCAAAATGAATATATTGTATTTGTCCTACATTGCTGGAGCTGCAGTGACTCAGTGATCACTACTGAGTGATCACTGAGTCACTGGGTCGGAAATTTCTCACGGCTGTTAAATTTCCCACACATTTATTTTGAAGGAACAGTTTCCTCCTGGTTTCTGCTGTCTCAGTTTAACCAGAAGCTACAAATTCTCTGTTGACACTGCGTTTGGACATAATCATCTTATCTTCATGATTCACCTCCTCCTCCTCCTCCTCCTCCTCTTCCTCCCTATATGCTGCAACGACTCTCTTAAAAACTTGTCTCCAGCTTGTTGTGTTCCTGAATCACGTCCTGCAGCTCCTGCTGGTGACTCTGAAATGTCTCCTGAACAACTCCCGGAGCGTTTCCTGAAAAACATCTAACACAAACCAGCTGTGAGAATGTGATCCGTCTAAACAACAATATAAAAACCAGACAGTGATTGTTGATGCATCAGTGTGAAGATCTTCCTGTCCTCCTCAGTACTGTGTGTTTACTGGACCGCAGAGACGAGCTGAGATTTATGACACCAACAACTGAAACACAGATGATCATGAATATGACAAACAGGAAACACATCACACTCCTGTTTGTCTGCTTCCTCCCGAACCACATATATATTGATTGTCAGCAAACATCACATCTGTGTTGTATTAAAGTCTTGACTCAGTTTTTACTCACTCGGCTGTCAACGTCTGGTAAAATTAAAAATGTTCAGATTCAAGACGACACTTAGACAAACAAAGAGTTTACTCAGCTATAAGTTTTATATGACGTGTTCTCAGATGGTCTGTGAGCGTGAACACAAACAGTCCATGTAGTGACGCTGTCTTTGTTTGTGTTTCCAGGTTTGGCTCAACTTCACACTCGTCCTGAACGACTGCCACAAAACTCTGTGGAAATGTTCAAACTGCTCCAAAACAGTTTAATGTCAGTAATTATACCTAAAAATAAAAATAAAAGAGGCAGAGAGAGTTTCTCTAATTTCACTTCAGTCTAGGAACACTGTGACAGGATGAGGCAGTGACATATGAACACATGAGTGTAAACATCTTATAATGTTGAACACTTATGTTCTTGTTAACAACAGAGGTACACTGCTCAAAAAAATTAAATGAACACTTAAATCACATCAGATCTCGATGAACGTATTATTCAAGTGTAAAATCTTCACTGATGTACACTGTATAATTTGTTGAGAACAAAATGATACAACAACGGTCAGTGGAAACAAAATCATCGACCCACTGAGGGCTGGATTCAAAATCACACAGAGAATCAAAGTCAAAAAGGGCCCTCTGCACCAGGAGGAACCCAGGGCCCTCTGCACCAGGAGGAACCCAGGGCCCTCTGCACCAGGAGGAACCCAGACTCTTTCACGCCTGTCACATGTGCTCAGTGTGAACCTGCTCTCATCTGTGAAGAGAACGGGGCGCTGATGATGGACCTGCCAGTTCTGGTGTTCTCTGGTGAATGATGGAGCTGCACGGTGCTGGACTGTGAGCACAGGTCCCACTAGAGGACGTGGGGCCCTCATGCCACCCTCATGGAGTCTGTTTCTGACAGTGTGGTGGGAAGCATGTGCACGTGCATGATAGCATGCACTAGGGCCCATTGTAACTTCCTTACACCTCTGCCTCTGTCAGTGAGTTTCCTGAGCGCAGGAAATAAGGAGGGTGTCAGATGAGGGTCACTGCTGCACGTATCTGAATGCACTTTACGTCTGTTGTTGCACCATGTGTGTGTTTTTATGTGCCCAGGACAAATTTCCCACGGGACAAATAAGTAATTTTGAAACTTGAATGTTGAGATGGACAGACAGCTTGAAAACATAATTGTTGTGCATACAGCTATTGGATGCATAAACTGTGACTTTCAGGTGATGACATGAGAAACGTCTTCTTTTCAACATGCAGATGAAAAGTAGAGAGAACTTCTCGCCCACGCAGACAGGAAATGTTCTTTCTTTATATTAGTCATTTCTGTTTCTGAGAAACTGATAGAAAATCATCTGCACTTTGTAGCCAAATGTCACGACCCTAAAGATCCACTCATCAGAGAAAAACTCTGTGATGTTTACTGCTGGTTCTGGGAGTTTAACTCCTAGAATTGATTTCTTTGTAAAGACAGGGTGATCTGAGAGAGTTTGTGTGGTGTGCTTCAGAGGACTGAGAGAAATCAGATGGATGATGGTAGGAAACATGAACGCACAGATGAACATCTAGACATTCGACATGTCAAAAAAAGTTTCAGTCTGTCTGATAATTCAGGGATCTGACGAGACGATGGTGACGTCTCATGCATTAGGAGGTCAGAGTAAATCTGCCGTTCCACTGTCAATCAAGGATACATCATGTTGATCATACGTTACTCCGTCTTCTTTATCTGTTCACCATCCAATCACAGAAATGTGGGGAGAGGCAGAAAAGAGAGTTTATGTCAACATATTTGTTCACTGTGTAACAGAGATAGTCGAGGCTCCAGTTTTCAGTTATCACTGCACACTCTCCACAACTTAATTAAACCAGTGGTTCCAGCCTTTTTTTGCTTGGACCCATTAAAATCAGTCAGTGTCTGCTTGCAGCTGTCTTCATAAATCATGACCTTTATAACGACAGAGGAGTAATCTTCCTTCTCAGATTTTGTTTTTTAGAGTCCCAAATAGGTGAACATGCCCAGTGTTTTAAACAAAAGATCAAAATACAGTTTATTTTGTATAACAACACATGAAGTTTTCCTCTCTTATGGCTTTAATCATCTTGTTACCCACCATATTTATCTGAGGATGCCAACCACTGCAACACAATGATAAGAATATATTATTCTGTACCGGGAAAACACATGTAATGTTTATTTTAATGGGATTTCATTTGAAGTGTCATTTGCAAAAACTGATATATTTGTTTCCATTTAGTTTCCTAAATCATGCTTTTTTTGAAAATGTTTTGATTTATTTGTTTTTTACTGTGCACTTAACCAAATATCTCACATATCTCACAAAATCCTTCACGTCCCAGCCATCTCCCCTCTCCTCCGGTGTTCCCCAGAGCTCTGTCCTCGGTCCCCTCCTCTTCATTATCTATCTCCTCCCCCTTGGCCATATTTTTTAAAAACACAATATGCGGATGACACCCAGCTCTATCTCCCCCAAATACACCTCCACCCTCCCGCCCACCTCCCTCTGTGTCTGTTTACAGGACATCAAATCCTGGTTCTCCGTCAACTTCCTCAAACTGAACAGTGATAAAACAGAGGTTCTCCTCATTCGAAGTCCACCCTCAAAAAAGCTAGCAGTTTTTCCATCTCCATAGACAACTCCACTGTTCCCCCCTCCTCTCAGGTTAAGAGTCTGGGTGTCATCCTGGACAGTACTCTATCATTCCAAACCCACATCAATAACGTCACCTGGACTGCATATTTCCATCTTCGCAATATCAACCAACTTCGTCCCTCCCTCACACCCAGCAGCACCGCCATACTGGTCCACTCCCTCGTCACCTCTCATCTGGAATACTGCAACACCCTTCACACTGGTCTCCCCCTCAAATTCATCCATAAACTTCAACTGGTCCAAAATGCTGCCACCCAAATCATCAGCAGAACACCACCCATCCAGCACATCACTCCTGTCCTCCATCAACTCCACTGGCTTCCCAGACAATACCGCATCCAATTCAAAACCCTACTGCTCACATTCAAGGCCATCCAAAGCCTCGCTCCTCCATACCTCACTGACCTCCTCCACATCCACACACCCAGCCAGACTCTCAGATCCTCCTCCTTTATCAGCCTCACTGTCCCTCCAGCCTGCCTGACCACCATGGGGTTCAGAGCCTTCAGCTGCTCAGCCCCCCGTTCCTGGATCTCCCTCCTAATACCTGAAATATTCAATCCTTGGACGCTTTCAAATCCAACCTCAAAACATATCTGTTTAAACAAGCCTATCACTGCTTAATGTCATTGCCTGCTGCTAACTTCTTAATGTTTTATTATTGCTGCTGTGTTGTTTTTATTTGTTTATTCTCTATGTACCTTGAGTGTCTTAATAAATAAAATGTATTATCATTATTATTATTATTATTATTATTATTATTATCATTAAATACAAATCAAACTACTGCTGTTTTTTTTTAATCTGGTCTTTAACCACTTTTGCAGAGGAAACCCTCATTTTTACTTTTGTGTTAAAAATTTACTTGACTTTTATTTACAAAAATGTCAGCGAGGAAAGTTAAAGTTATTGAGGGCCATATGCAAAACAATTACAGGGAAGAAGACGTAAAAGGTGGGGATAAAAAAAAAGATATACAAAATATAATATTATGTATATATACACACATATATATGTATGTATGTATGTATATATTTGTAGTGCAGTAATAGCAAAGTGAATGAACTGTAATGTAAAAGGGAGGTAAAAGGTAGTAAATGTAAGCTATATGTTTAATAATAATAATAATAATAATAATAAGAATGATAAAAACAATCTAGCCGATACAGAGATGTAAACAGGGTAGTAGAACAGAAAGTAAAAGTACATGAAGGTAAAGTGAAAGTAGAGTAATAATTAAGTTACACAATGTTGTTAAAAAAAAAGTGCTCGAAAAAATTCACATAATTATTATTATTATTGTTATTTATTTGATTATTTATTTATTATTTTATTTCTTTTTTTTCTAGTAGTAGTCGTAGTAGCGGAAGTTGTAGTGTCCTAAAACTTTTATTTTGAAATCGAGAATACCCGAACCTGATTGGTGCGTTTCTCCGTGACGTCACCAAGGGAAATGGCCACGCAAGCGGTTGGAATCATAACATTGCATTAAAGTCTCTTTACTGTGGCTCCTGTCGTTTAATATCAGCTGTTTAATTTAACTTCTCTCGTGGCGGATGTTTCTAACCACCTCTGAGAACCGGAAGTGACCGGAAAAGTTAAACATTTAGCGCGTGCTGCTGTGAAATGAAAACATGTTGCTGGTCGATGTGAGAGCTAACCGACAGCAGCAGCAGCAGCTAGCTAACACACGGCTGTCCGTCTGTGGTGTCTGTCACCGTGCAAAGTAAGTACATTATCATCACTGTATGCACACTGGGTCCTTAAAACCTCCATGACAGTGACGTCATAATTCACAGTTTCGCTCCTGCTCCTCTCTGGTGTTAATTTAATATTAAAATCTGTCGTCAAAGCTGCAAACTCAGAGCTAAGTATCGGCCTGGCTGCTCAGAGGAAGTCACTGATGGAGCCTAACATGAAGTTTGTGTGTTTCTCCAGATGACAAGAAGACGAGTGAAGCAGTGACACTCAGCTCACAGCATGTGACACACACACACACACACGCACGCACGCACGCACAGGCTGATATAAAGTTGGTGTTAAAGATGCCTCGTCTGGAGGAGTTGGCCAACGTCGCCCTGAGGGTGCCGAGCATCCTGGTGCTGGACCTGCTCTATAAATGTGACATTGAAGGGTTGACGGAGCACCTCAAGGCCAAGAATGAAGACATGCTCTTCAAGTACAAATATGTCATCTGGAACATGTACTACATCGGTAAGACAGCATCTGATAACATAATGACAGTGGTACCCATAGCCAGAGTGATGTGCCATGATTTATGAGGCTACTAATCAATGTGCTCAAGTGACAGCAACTCAAGACCAATTGCAGTTTAGAATTGTAATATTAACCAATTGTTAAGATCTGATTTGACTAAAATATTAATTTCTATAGGCCGCTATACACCTGGATATTCCTCGTCTGAGCCTCTCTGGTCAGACTGAACTCTGTCTCTGTGTCAGAGGTCTGGATGTTGAGGTGTTTCCTTTCCTCCCTTAGTTTAGTTTCAGCTCCAAGTTCTCGTTCCTCTTTCATTGATCCATCACATTATGCGTGTGATTACACTGGTCATGCTCAGACATAGTTTCCACATTGAACTTCTGATGTGCATGCAGATGTACACACACGGTTCTATTCATAGTACCATTGAGGGTCCGCGTCAGTCCACAGCAGTAAACAGGACAGCTGGCAGGTGAGCTCACCGTCCTCCTACTGTCCACATCAGGTGAAAGTGAAACTAAGAAGACGATGCTGGGTCTGGAGGAAGATGTTTGAGTGCAGACAACACATGAGCAGTGGTTGTGTTCAGGACAACAGAGCGTTGTTTGCACAGTTTTACGCTTGAAATACAAATCGGTACGATGTAGAAGAGAGAAACTGATTCCCTTTGTTGGTATCGATCAAATTGACGCTAGGATCGATCTTCAAAATGAAAACGTAGTATCGAGAGCGTCCATTTTTTAGGATTGATCCGCCCACCCCTGGTTACCCACGTGCAGAGGCGCAGAGTTCATGTGGTGGGGACACATATTAAGTGGGGGACATTTTAGACATCAAGTTTTATGCAGCAGTTTATGGTGTAAATGTGTAAATTGGCCATTTGTTTATCAGTCAGTGGTGTTACTTTGGATTTGTGAGGAAAACTCTCTTGCATGCCTCCACAGAAACTCAAGAACATATTAATTTATTGACTGACTGGAGTCCATGTTTAACAACAGCAACAACATGTGTCAACAAACTCTGCAATTTATTAAGAACAGATTGGTTTCACTTCAGTTTTAAATTGTGAGGGTTTTTTTTGGGAAAATGCATTTAAATGGAAACTACTGTTAAAGCGTGTGTCTTAAATTATTTTCTTTTTTTAAATTTACTTTATCTTTATTGTTTTTTAACAAGAACAGAAGACAAAACATGGAACAACAGGCAGTTACATCATAGGTGAGAGTGAATGATTGACGTCGTGTAAAACAGAAAGTGAAAAGAAAGCAGGGTCACTTTGAAGTATCAAGGACTGCCTGTCCTTTATGGCCATGATTGTCCTTTAAGCTCGGACTGTGACTTTGATTCATGAAAAGCCTGGGTACTTTTTAAAATATGTTTATTTATTTTCAGGAACAGAATGATACACATAGCATTCAACAGAATATTCAAACAGAACAACTCAGCTCAGCTCACAGATCAAACCTCTATAAACGAGGAGACTCAGGCATCACACACTAAAACTAAAAGAAAGAAAAACGAATGAATCGTCCAAATATTTAATACTTTTCAAAGTGTATCTCTTCCTTTTAGTATCATCACTCTTCCTCCGACACAGAAACGTGACGTGAGCGTTTCCTTTTTCCTTCCAGGTCATCTGATAAACGTGGTGGTTTTGGTTCTGCCGCTGAGACACATTGTGACACTCTACCTCCATATCCTCGCTGCTCTCCTCCTGTACATGGGCCATCAGATTTCAAAGTGAGATACTATGACAATACTCTACTACTACTGTTACTACTGTTACTGCTGTGCTTCCTTGATTTATTGTGCCAAGATCAGTTTTCTCTCCTGACAGAGCTCAGCTGCAGCCTCAGCGCTCCTCCCTCTGTGTCTCCACTTTCCTTCAGCCTGACATATTTGGACAGAAATAAAATGAATGACGTAATCAGTCAAAATAAGAAATATACAAATGTTTGAATTCAGTTTTCCCCAAAAGCTAAGAAGTAAATCTATAATGTGTATGAAGGTGTTCTTTGACATCTTCGTTATTGTTTATCTTTAGATAAACCTGGATCAACATCTGTTTCCTTGTGCTGCGTTCAGATGCATTTAAAATACCGAAACCTGAACAAGTTGTTTTTGAGTTCGAATTATATATTTAAAATTATGTGACAGAAAATAAATTTAGATATTATGTAGTTTAATTTTCTTATTTAGTCTTTTTCAGGTAATTTTCTTTTTCGTGTTTTGTTTTTGTTATTTTATTTTTGATTTTTTCATTATTTTTTAAAATTCTTTTATGCTTGTTTTCAGGTAATTTCCCCCGATTTGTTTGTGTTTTTTTATTTTATTTTATCTTTTGCTTATTTTTGGTAATTTGTTTTTTATTGTATTTTTTTGCTTGTCAGGTTTTTTTTTTTTTTTGTTTTTGGGGTTTTTTTCTTTTTTAAACTTTTGTTTTTTGCTTGTTTTTGGATGATTAATATCCTGCTAATTTTCCGGCCATTTCTTTAGTTTCTCGTTGACTCCTATTCATGTTTTTTTTTTTTTTTTTAAATCAAGCCAATCCGCTCAGGTTTCGAAGGGTTAATGAGCCGTGTCTGCCAAAAACAAACAACATACAGTGTATACATACCTATAAAACCTGTTTTTCTTTCTGTTTATGTTGCAGGGAGTACGTCCGTGAGGAGCTGCAGTACGGTTATGAAGGAGCAGTTTATCTTGACTCTCTGGCCTTCAACAGATTTGTCTCAGCGATGACCAGTGAGTCCAGAAACATAACGTACACGTAAAATATGAAGCATTTTAGGTTCATTTAGATTCATATCCTAGCACATTATTTATTAAACATTTCCCTTAAAAAGCCTGATTTAAGGTTGCAAAACTGTATTAAAACATCTGATTATAAACTGTTAGACAACTCGTGCAGTTTGATCCAAGTCTCATTTATCCAGTCGTACGCTCAGTACTTCACAAACACATGACTTTTCTGTAAAAGATTATGATTTAAAACACTTAAACATAAACAGCCTCACGTGCAGAAGAGCAGTGCGCCTGTGCTGTTAAATCTGGAAGTGTTTTAGGGTTTTTGGATTCTTCGTTCACCGTGGAGGCGTGCCAGAGAAACATTTGTTTTTCCTGAATTAAATGTAACACGGGGTGATTGACGGAAATACAGATGATCATTTAGGAGGTGAAGGTTTCCTTTAAGGCTTCATTAAGGAGCCATCTTGAGAGAGAGCAGGAGGCCTCTTCCTCAGTATTTTAGGTCGACCTACAGCTGAAATTCAAAACTCTTGAGATGTTATTAGTTGATTTAGTTATTAGTCATCAGGTCTCATAAACACAATCTGCAGCTGTGATGATTGTGTATTTAGGGCCAGTTGCACAAAACACCTGAAGTTAAGATGTTCCTTAAAGTCTGAGTTAAGGCTTCCTTGAAAACAACTCGGTTGCACAAAGCATCCTCAAATCTTCTCCTTAAGGTTTCTTAAAAATGTTTACTTAAGGATTTAAGTTTTACTCCTTATCTTGGTCTTGTACTTAAGGAGTTGCTACAGTTTGTTAAACTGTTGCACGAAGAACCTTAGTAACCAAAGTAAGGACAAAAATATAAATGGACACGCTTCAGATCAACAACTGATTTTACACTTTAAGTCAACTGATGATTGTGACAGTCTGGAGTTGGATCTCTCAACTTCCCAAAGCTGCGTTCTTCCAGCCACTTTACAGTAAATGATTGCTCTGTGGTTTTGTGCAACAGGATCTTTCTTGTCAGTTACTGGTGAGGTATTTCTTGTAAGCCTTGTGTCATATTTAGGGAGAAAAACTTAAGGTGTTTTGTGCAGCTGGCCCCTGAAACTTAAGTCGTCGTGTAATTTCCTGTCCAGGTCAGATTATTCTCAGCACGCTGTGTGCCTTCCTGATGAAGACCAGAAAGGTGTGGCTCTTCTCTGCTCACATGCTCCCCCTGCTGGCCCGACTCTGCGCTGTTCATCACGCCACGCTCTTAACCGTCAGCACGTTCTCCATGGGACTGACCGGAGCGGGCATCACCGTGTTCCTCCTCTCACATCTCTTTGTGCCATATCGCCTGGCGAAGGCGGCATACTCAGAGCTGCTGCAGCTGGAGGTACTCTTATTCTGAAAGGTTTCACAACACATCCTGTTTGTCTGAAGAGGTCGTCGATGTTGACGTCAAATATTTCACAAGTTTCAAGTTTCGCAGTTTAGGAAAAACCACCTCAGCTGATGAAGTCATCAAGATATTTTGAGTGTTGTTTGTAAATTTTCTTTTTTATCAACATCCTTCACTTATTTTGAAATATTTCTCTTTATGTTTCAACACTGATTCAGTAATGAATGAATCAAAACTCAGTATCACTGCAGGAATCACAGATTTTTTTGCTTTAAAAGTGAAAATAAATCAAGGTTACATTTCATACGTTTATTTTTGTAGGATTTCTGTATTTTAACAAACAGTATTTTATATATTTGTAATTAAACATGACCCACAGTGTCTCTGTGACACGTGATAAAAATGTGCTGCTCTGACTTTAAGTTATCTGTTTTATTTTCTGTTCTCTATGCATCATGTTTTTCACACTCCTCCTCCTCTTCGTCATCACGTCCCTGGTTTCCTGTCCCTCAGGTGATCGAGCTGTACAGACTTCTGGCTGTGGGGATCTCTCTGTGGAACCAGTTTGCCGTTCCAGTGCTCTTCAGCGTCTTCTGGTTTGTTCTGTTTGTCGTCCAGCTGTGCTCAGACGCCATGTCAGGCAGCGTCTCCGCAGGCCATCAGGGAATCATGTTCTTCCTGCTCACAAGGTGTGATGTGATGATGAGGATGATGATTCTTCCTCTGTGTGTGTGTGTGTTCGTACCTGACATCATGTTTCATTTATCATTCTGTGTTTTCTTTGTTGCAGTGTTTCTGAATGTTGTGCCACACCATACTCTCTTCTGGGTCTGACCTTCGTGGTGTCGTATCTCGCTCTGGGACTGCTCAACCTATGCAAGTTCTACCTGGGAGGTTACGCAGCTGTTCAGAACGAGAACGTCATGCACAGGTGAGACGTCGAGCAGAGGCCTGCATGGGTCTGTTGTTGAAAACCCACACATACCTGTAAAGCTCAGTACCAGAACTCAAGCTGGTTCTCCGTTCTTGAATTGGACGTCTCTTTGACTGGATGGTGAAAACATTCAATCACTGCCAGGTTAGGAAACATGTTAGCATGCTCCTTCCACCACCATCAAACCTCCAAAGGATCTGAACTCCATGTAGGCTGCCACCTCATCCTCAGGCTGCAAAGTTTCATGGCTGGAGTCCTCCACGTCGGTGACCAACGTGACCACGGGGTCAAAGGTTACACTTGTGTCACTGACTTTCAAAATAAAAGGAGCTGCAGCTTGATAATAGTGATTTAGATGTTAAAGTATTACACATATATTGCACAGCTTTTTACTTAGTTTTATTCTGAAAAATAAAAAATACATATTTTTGTTCTCACCCGTATGTAGTTCATTTTTACCCGTGCTCATACCTTTTTATATATACATATTTTTTATGCGTTACACAGCTTTTTGCAGTTACCCATCGGTGCAGGACTTAGCCTGAGCTTAGAAGAGGATTTAGCCAGTCACAAAGAAGGACATTTTTCAATAAATTTATTATAACACCTCAAAAGAAAAAACTCAAAATGCAGTGCTGACAGTCACCTTACTTCTGCTCTGTTGTGATTATAATTCTATCCTCTCCTCGTCTTCTTCAGAGGTGTGACCGAGGGCGTCACTCTGCTCCTGCTCGCTCTTCAGACAGGCCTGTTAGACATGCAGGCTCTGCAGCGCACCTTCCTCCTCAGCATCATCCTCTTCATCGTGGTGACTTCAACCCTGCAGTCAATGATCGAAATAACTGATCCAGTCATTCTGGCGCTGGGTGCATCTCGTAACAGGTAACAACAGTCAGGGTCATGTTTTTAATGAGATGCAGGTGAAGCTCACAGAGTTAAAAATTCATATTCACAAAGTTCAAAAGTTCTCTGAGGAATTTGCTTTGTTATTTATTTATTTTTTATTTCTTAATTTCTTCCAGGAGCATGTGGAAACACTTCCGAGGCCTCAGCATGTGTCTGCTGCTGCTGGTGTTCCCCGTCTTCATGGCTTATAAAATCTCCCAGTTTTTCCACATGGACTTCTGGCTCCTCATACTGGTGTCCAGCTGCATGCTGACCTCCCTTCAGGTAGGATTTCATAAGTCTTTCCGGCAAAATGTCAAAGAAACAAAGTTTACTTTCTGTAACACGTGTGTTCGAACAGCTGAACTCATAAAATTTTATTACATGAATAATATGACATCAAGTTAAAGTTTTATTACAACTAAATTAAATTAAATAACTAATAAACCAGTAACTAATACTCTGACAATAAATTGATATTTTTAATAGCTGACATTTTTTATTTTGACTTTAATTTGACTCATTGATGACTAGATATTAATATTCTGTAGGAGCCATATTATGTTTCTTCTAGTATGTAAATAGTTATGTATGTATTTATGGACTACAAGGTACAGGTGAATGTCAGGTGCCTAGAGCGCAGAAACATGAGGCGTGTAGCAAAGCAAAAACAGCGAGCAAAAAGCTTTATTCTCATTAAAAACAGTTACAAAAAGACGCCTCCAGCTGCTAAAACACTTTCTGTGTGATCGAGGCCTCAGCCTGCACCCTTCACTTGGACCTCTGCAGCTCAGTTGATGCTTCTAATGCTGCTGTATTTCTAATTCTTGGTGGGTCACTGTGTGTGCAGTCATGATCATGATACTGTAAAATGTTTTGGGATCAAGCTGTTCCCTAAACCCTGTGTGTGTAGTGTTGGAATAAACCTGACTTTGGCGCCCCACAGTGGTCGAATTCAATAGGACACTGTGGCAGACACACTACACAAGAACTTAGAGTACTATTAGAGTAGCAATAAAGATGTTATAGTCACATAAAGATTCTACATATAACTCCTGTAAGTGAAACAAAAACGCTCCTTCCTCTAAAGTCCTACAGCAGATTATTTTAAATACTGTAAATTAAAATGTGCACCAGGTTACGGGCACGATGCTGATCTACTCCCTCTTCATGGTGGAGCTGTTCCGCAGCGACCCGATCGAGAGCCTAGACGAAGTCATCTACTGGGTGAACGCCGTCAGCAGAGTGCTGGAGTTCGTGGTGGCGCTCTGCGTGGTGGCGTATGGCACCTGGGAGTCGCTGTTCGGCGAGTGGAGCTGGATGGGCGCCTCTGTCATCATCATCCACTCTTACTTCAACGTTTGGCTCAGAGCTCAGTCCGGATGGAGGAGCTTCCTGCTCAGACAGGAAGCGGCTAAGAAGATCAACTCCCTCCCCAAAGCCACAGCTGAACAGCTGCAGCAGCACAACGACGTCTGTTCCATCTGCTTCCAGGTCAGTCACATCTCAACATACTGTAACATCCAGAACCTTCTTAACTATGATCCAGCCGTAGGAACTGAGTTTAAACATCAGAGAGAATCTGCAAAAACAAAACAACACATAGGACAGACGGTACAGATGTGCAGGGGTTTAATTTTGTTTCTGTCAGCTCAGTGAAAACATTTTTTAAATTTTCTCACTGTCTGAGTCGTCTAGTAGTTCCCCTAACATTTATTTACTATCGAATTATTGAATTAAAGCTCTATAATAAGATGACTTTCTCTCTCTAAAGTATTGTTTTTTCATTTTTCCAGTGTTGCAGTAAACACACCTTGTGTCACTGCAATAATACATACGTTACATTTTTTGTGAGATCCCAAACATGTTGGTGTTTTTTCTAACACATTAATACCCAAAGAGCTGGGTGTCGGTACTCGATACCTTTAAGGGATGGACCAGAATAATCCAGTACCAAGCGATATGGAAACCTCTCCAGCAGTGTCCGAGATTAACTTTTTGACTCATCGGCCAAAGAGACTGGTGGATGAAAAATCCACCGGCCGAGCACATTTTTAATGGGCTAAAATAATAAATTGCCTTTTTGTCACATTTATATTTATAGCCGTCCAAGATTTACTGACCAAACAGAAAATCTACCTGCGTTTGGCGCTTGGCGGGTGTCAATTTCGGACCCTGCTCTCCAGTCAAACAATACCTGCATTTGATCCTTTGTGCGCTGGGGGTTTGATCCTTGACCGTCCTGACTCTCCGCCAGAGGAGAGTCTCTCCAGAGATGGTAGCAACAGAATGTTGAACCGACTCTCTTCCACCCTCCTGAACGGCCAGTTCAACGTCTGCCCAGTTAGCACGAGCTAACACAGCAGCAGCTAACATCCAGCGGCAGTGGTTCAGTCTGTGGGGACTTTGCTTGGATCCCAGAGGGTTCTTGGTTCAAGTCCCCATACGAGTGGACTTGCAGCTGGAGAGATGCCACAACACCTATTGGGTACTGCAGATGTGCCCTTGAGCAATGCCCCCAAACTGCTCCAGGGGCACCATTTGTGACGGACCCTGTGTTGCACATGTGTAGGCAGGATTTGTGAAAATCCGCATTTCAACTGCCAATTTCCTAAAAATTGTTTAGACTGTCGTTGCTCTTCCTGAGGTTTCTAACATTTATTCCCATTAAAGATTTTTTGGGGGGAGTTTTCCTTTATCTGCTGTGAGGGTCCCTAAGGACAGAGCGATGTCGTATGCTGTAAAGCCTCTGAGGCAAATTGTGATTTGTGATATTGGATATTTTATGAATAAAATAAAATTGAACTGAAATAATAAAAGTAACACCAAGGAGTTAAACGGCCCTGACAAGCTCACTCTGAAACAGCTTGACTCTGCTGTCAAACCTGTTAATAACTGTCAGCTAATGTTAGCCGTGTGATGCTAACAGTTAGCCCTGTCACTGTGTGAGTGCGGCTGGACAGGCTCTCATAACTGTCCTTGGCGCAGAGCTCGCACGCCCTCAGCAGCTACAACCCAAACAGTCTGTGGTGTGCTGAAGTCGAGCACGATATATTTGATGAAGGTGGCAGTTCAGTGTGCCGAGATGTCACCAAAACATTTGAAAGCATGACTACACTGTACGCTGCTCCATTCACATCATGGCAAAGGTGTCGAGTCTGGATTAAACATCTCAGGGGAGACAGGTGGTGGAGTAGTTACCAGTGATTCAGGACTAACAAGCATCGCTACATATTTCTTGACGAGTGAACAGTCCAGGGGCGTTTCTAGGATTTGAGGACATCGGGGGCTCAGCCCAGACCTCTGTAGGGACGTCCAGGAGGATCCTACTCCTGGAATATTTTTTATGAGCAAGCTTTATTTTGATGCTTTCTTATTCACTCTGAATTGTGGTGTTTAAAATATCAGTAGTTGTTAGTAATTAGACACAGAATGCTTTGCAACTGCATCATTAAAATTTAGAGAATTTTGAGGTACTTGTTCTCGAGTATTTCCATCTTACTCTCCTTAATACTTCCACTCATCTACGTCTCAGGGGGAAACGTTGTACTTTTTACTCCACTACATTTATTTTTCTGCTTTAGTTACTTTGAAAACTTAGATTATTCGTACAAAATATAATCAACTAATAAATCGGCCTCAGGCGCCCGGACCTAACGACGCCACTGGAACAATAGTTGTCTTCATTTTAAATAACTGGTATGTTCTAAGGTTGTGATGTCACTCGACAACCACAGGGTGCATAGCTTGTTTTTTTCTCACCTGTGTTCTGTGAAGAAGAACATCAGGTCAGAGCCAATCAGACGCAGAGTTGGGGCGGGTCTTTGCAGAACGCCATGGGGAAAAAATGCTACACACAGAGAGACAGATCTAAATGTCAGGTGCACTGTGGGGACAAATATAAATGTTGAGTTTTGGACCACATAATAAAACATTCAGTCTAATTTCAGACTTTTCTGATCTATTGAAGTGTACATGGATGTGAGTGATTTATTATTTTGTTTCCAAAGTTATGAACAAATGTTTCTTCATCAGCTGTGATCTATAAAACCAAACAGTTCAATTTTAAAAGTGCTAGAACGTTTTAGTTTCTCGACAGTGATCAGCAGCGATCCAAAATGAAAATCTGCAGAATGATTTTTTTGTTTTTATGCTGGTGATGTGATAAACAATATTTTTAGAATTTTATTTCAGTCTGCAAATAGAAATAAGAACATCATGTATTAATGTAGAAATTCATGTAAATAAAGTCACAGCCTCTCACAGAAAACAGCCGATACTTAAATCATACAGTGCAAAACATTACGATAAAGTCATTTAACATAACGTAGACACTTCTGCAGTCTGACGAAGGTCCAGGAAGCTACAGCACATCATATTTAATAATCAACAAGAAGACAAACCAACCAAGGCAACATAGCAACACACACACAAAAACAACAAACAAAAGGCAACGTACACACTTTAGGTTCCTGTCCCCTGTGCTTCTGCGTCAGTGTTACAGTCTGATATTTATTTATGATAGCAACTGTTTTTGAACACAAATAAACTCACACAGTAAATTGAAACCTGAAATGACCTCGAGCAGACTCAAAGATCTACTCAGTAGATTTCAGGAGAAACTCTGAACCAGAAATTTGATTTAATCATCAGTACTAAAATGGAAGGTTCAGTATGGAGCAGAGAGAACAAACATAAATCTATTAACAGTTAATCTTATGTCTCACATTTCTTCTCATGACACCAGTAACTTTGATTGTAATGCTGACTGAATAAAACTGTCACACACATATTCAGAGGGACGTGGAGGAGACAGTGACGACATTCTGAGTTTTACAAGCAGCATCTTTATTCCTAAAATCTGCGGAAAATCTGTGGGTGCAGATTCCATATGGGTCTGGATATCACACAGAGATTAAATGTGTGACAAACAGAGACAGACAACTAAACTAGACTGTGACGTGTTGAGATGTTTATCTGATGTACGAAGTGGTTAGATGAGAGTTTGAACCAAGAGGACGGTCGAGGCTTCCTTCCGAGTCAACAGTCCATTATTCATATCAAAAACATATCTGAGCCCAAATTATCAACATGAGTGAAGAGTTGGACATCTTGTGATGTTTGAGAGTTTTACCCAGCTCTATAGTGACGTGGCAGGCTGTGAATATGTGACATACAGCCCTGTGCATTATATTTATATAACACCTAACACTGTGTGTACTCTCAGAGCATGTTGATCGTGTGTTTCCAGTTTAGCTCCGCCTCTCCTCGCACTGTTCAGGCTCGAATCTCTGGCCCTCAGCCATATTTTTGTTTCCACCTCGTTCTCAACAATGATGACACGTTCACTGTCAAGGAAGCAGCGACAGAAAATGTTGATAACAACAGTCGGAGAAAGAGGAGAGTGTTTGCTCTGCTGTTTTCTGCTTTAAGGAAAAATAAGATCAGAAAAGATTTTATTTTCCCCATGAAGGAATTCATGTGACAGGGGTTTGGATGCCTGCTGCTTACAGTCTGGCACTTGGTCGCTACCTTTTTATAAAGCCCCGGCCTCTCCTGATTGCTGTGGGGGAACACGCCCAGAAACATCCCGAACACAGAATATGAAAATCCAGACAGAGGGCAGAACATAGGGGATGACTGAGAGGGAATACTGCTGTGTGAGTCTATACACTCAGTCTGTTTCCAGTCACAGTGAAGTGGAGCTACAGTCCCAGCTGGACGAGGACATCTAACTGGTCTACTGTCCTTGTCCCAGTATACAAGCACGGGAGGGGAATCCATTTATTGAGCCAAGTATGTGCGACTCCTCTACGATAGGTGGAGATATGCCCCCTTTCAGCTTGTTAGTATTGGACCTTTTTCCTGTTGACCTATTACATCACAGACCAAACAATGGACAAACAAGTTAGCTACGGTTAGCTAGCAGCTAACTGCTACCATGGTGGACAACTTTACAGCTCTGTACATTTGGTCCGTCCAAAAAGTCACGGCTCTGGATGTAGATTTCTCCATGTTGTTACCGGCTTCTTCTTCTCTTACACATTTAATGCTATTGGACTTCCGGGTCAAAGCCCGGGGCGGAAACTGTGGAGCATGCTCAGAGCGCCTCGGCCAGTTTGGGTCTGATTGACTGTATACATGCAGGAGTCACATGATCTGGGTGTGTTAGTCCCACTGTGACACATTGACTGCAGGACCATTTCACTCACACTGACATGTTTACAGGGATTTTAAAAGTCTGACACAATAAATCCATTTTCTCTGATGTCATGAAAATGTAGTGACTGTATTTTAGAAAATCCTGCATTACATATCTTTAAGTATAGAACATGTGCAGGATATGTAATGTACACACGTGTCCACAGTAGTTCGTGGGTTAATATGTAGCAACGTCATCATGGAGAAACCTACATCATGTCACGTGGGCTGAAGTTTTTAGAAGGGCTTGGGAAAATAGCATTTTGATGCTAAAACATGAACACCTGGGCCACAATTTTATATTTTGTATTTGAACACGAAAGGAACAGTGTTATCTACAGGTGTTTCAGTCAAATCTTATTTGTCTCTTCTCTCCTCACAGGAAATGACCTCTGCCGTGATCACATACTGCGGACATTTCTTCCACGGCAACTGCCTCCGCAAGTGGCTGTACGTGCAGGAGACCTGCCCCATGTGCCACCAAACGGTCCAACCCACCCCGACAGGTCCGAGCCCGGCTCCAGGTGACGCTCCAGCTGCTCCAGCTCAGGAAGACGCAGCACCAGATCCGGCTGCACAACAAGAGGGAGATCAGAACCAGGACAATGGCACATCCCAAGAGATGCAGAGCGATGCTGCAGCTTCTGAACCCACTGAGCAGCAGGAGGAGACTAAAAGCTTCGAGGACGGAGACTGTGGGACAGAAGATGAAGAGGAAGCTGTCCATGGTCTCCGGTTCAGCTCCAGTGGAGACTTTGTTGGCTTTGTCAGCCCAGTGTCGAGCTGCTCCTCAGGGGGAGATTCAAACTCCCATGTGCCACTGGGTGAAACTCCTAACATGCACAACGAGGGTGAGGTGAGCGGTAAGGACTCACCGCTGCCATCGACTCTTAATGAGAACACAGTTGAGGACCAATGTGACTCCAATGGAGCAGAACTTAAAGACAGCAGTACTTCCTGTCCCATAGTGGCACAAAATGGCGATGATAGCTGTGAAGGGACGCCTGAATCATGTCACAGCCTTGATTCACCAGAATCAAACACAAATCTGGAGGCGTCTGGTGTGCGCCTCATCGATAGCCAAACATCTGTCAAATCATGTAATAAAAACTCAGAACTCTTAGACGGCACTGACGATCCTCTCAGTCATAAAGGTAACGGCACATGTTCGCACTCGGACCTGGACGGGCTCAGAGAGGCTCAGACTGTCCCACAGACGCCCCGGCCGTCCTCCTCAGACGCCACCGTCTCTTGCACAAGCACAGACAACAGTGACTGACTGCCCTGCGTCAATCAGTGCCTTGGGAGGGTGTGAAAGGTTGATCTTCCACGACGGGGAACGAAACACATTTGCCTTCTTCCTGTGAACCAATCAGAACGTCTTTTACCAGACAGTGTCATGAATGTGATCAGTTTGGAAAATAACACGTCTGGACTGAATATAGAAATTTGTCGGGTTAAAATGACGCCCTCAGTGTACTACTGTAAAAAAACTGTACAAAGAAAAATATATTATAAATCATAGAAATTATGTGTAACTATAAATCAAGTCTCTTGCATTACTATTTACCAAATTCTAGCAGGTAAAGATTTTACGTAGAGAAACTGCATTTGATTCTTACTTTGTTCCCAGTGTCTCCGGTCGTCCTCATGTTTGTGTTTTGGTGAAAGCAGCGTGGCAGAAAGGAAAAGTTTCATTTGTCTTCATGGATCAGCCTTTTGTACTGCGAAGCTTCCCCGTCTCCCAGTATTAAATTACTGCGGTGAACTTTTTTTTGTTTTTACTGTAGTTTCTATCTGAATAAAACCAAGACAGGTGCACAGTGAGGCCGACATCGTGTGCCACGTTTATGAAGTCTAAACAGAATATTACCTCTGTAGAGTCCAGATGAAACGTTTGTCTGATATGTTGGTTCTGAGATAATAAAATGTTCTACAGTGAAGTATAATCAGCATAAAAAGCTAAACAATAATATTTCCCTTGTATGTTGTACTTGTTCTGGACCATTTTCTTAATACAAGTCTTTACAAACCTTATTATTAGTAGACCACGCTTATTTTTGACCCTTTGAAACTGAAGGAATTTTTATTATTCTCTAAAATGAATCACCTGTTTGAGGAGTTAAAGGCGCTTGAAAACTATGAAACTTTTTTGCACATGTTGAAAAGAATGTCAGAGCTGATGATTTCATAGCTGAAGAAGACCTCAGGAGACTTTGATGAATTACACACAGTATTTAATGAAGACTCGATCGAGGAGAATCACAGCTGAACATCAGAGTAATAATAGTAATAAAGATGATATTTATTTGTATAGCACTTATCTCAACAAGGTCACAAAGTGCATAGAAATATGACAACAAAACAATACAGGAAATAAAACACAAAAGTAGAAATCAGGCATTAAAAGGGAAAGTTTTCCTATAAAAATATGTTTTAAGCAATGATTTAAAAACAGGTAATGTGCTAACATCTCCTCAGGCACAGAATTCCAGAGCCTAGGGGCCTTGATGACAAAAGCCCAATCACCTTAAAGGATAACTTTGGTATTTTTCAACCTGGGCTCTATTTCCCCATGTGTATGTGTGCGTATGATTCATAGGTACAACTCGTTTTAAAATTGGTTCAGTATTGAGGGAGGCGGATGCAGCCGG
>NC_065519.1:2364867-2420498 GCF_006386435.1 Epinephelus moara | reverse complement strand
ATAGCACTGGCGATCTGAACCGGTCAGTGGCGAAAAAAAGCACTTTTAATGCGCAAACTTATACAGGATGCATTTGCCCCCGTTACCGTTTTAGCTCATTTCGCGGCTCCCGGCTGCATCCGCCTCCCTCAATACTGAACCAATTTTAGAACGAGTTGTACCCATGAATCATACGCACACATACACATGGGGAAATAGAGCCCAGGTTGAAAAATACCAAAGTTATCCTTTAAGTTACCAACCTTGACCGAGGGACGACCAATGAGGGGAGGCTCAAGGATCTGGGGTCACGACTTGGAGCGTAGGAGGTCAGCTATATAACTCAGTGCTGAACCATTTTGAGCTTTAAAGGTTATTAAAAGAAACTTAAAATCAGTTCTCAAGTTAACTGGCAACCAACAGAGGGACGTGAGGACTGTGCTGACATGTGACCTACGATTTGTCCCAGTTAAAATACATGTAAACAGTGCATTGCAGTAGTTGAGGCACAAGTATTCCCTTGCGAGTCACTTCATGTTCCCAGATAAGGTTATTTTGAAGAAGGTTATTCAAGTTTCTATCAGTTACTAACTTGAAACAACAAGCACACTCACCTGGCTTGCTCTTTATCACCTTGAGTGATTCTTAAAGAATGCACATATCAAACAAAAGACTCTTCTGTTGAGCCCGGGGCACAGAGCCGTCTCCCTTCCTCTTAACCCTCGGATCTATGGCAACGGAGCCGGCTAGGCGCCCTTATCTGACCAGCTGTGCTCCCTCCACCACAACTGGGCGACCAAAGATGGAGTGCGTTCATAACAAAGGTAAAGTAGCCTGACCTCGAGGCCTCTTTCAGGTCCTCTGCTGACCTGACTGTTACCTTAACTGTCACCTATTTCCTTTACTGACCGAGGTTAAAGGCTGTGACACAGCAAAATTCCTTCACCGTACAAACAACAGAACTGGTGATTAGTGGCTCAGTAGCGCCCCCTACAAAACTTCAATGAAGCAGCCCCCACGGTACGTTTCGCCTGCATGGACGAAATTTGGTGTGCACATGTACAAAAAAGTCTCATGGAGCTATTCCCTTAACCCAACAGGAAGTCAGCCATTTTGAATTTATTGTGTAATTTTTGTGCTTTTATTTTTGCCATTTACAGGGTCATACTTAAATAAACTCCTACTAAAGATTTAATCCAAATGACCTCAAATTTTGTTTGTACCATCTAAAGACCTTCGACCTTAAAGGTTGTTGAAATTTTAAACTTTCGTCCAACGGTATGACCACTGGGAAGCATCAAATGTCCATGTTTTGCAAAGATGCAGTACTCCCCAATGGCAGTGGCCCCCCAGCAGGACAATACGCCATGCCACACCACAAAAACGGCTCAGGAGTGGTCTGAGGACCATGACAGAGACCTCAAGGCATTGACCAGGCCTCCAAATTCCCCAAATCCCAGTCTGATCAAACATCTGTGGGACGTGCTGGTACCCCACCTCACAACCCATTGGACTCAAAAGATCTTAAGCCAGACACTATAGGACACCCCCAGAGGTCCTGTGTCCATGCCTTGACAGGTCAAGTCCGGTCTAAGGAGGACCCTCCGTGGATCGGGGGTACCTCTGGGGTACCAGCACGTCCCTCAAATGTTTGATCAGATTTGGATCTGTGGTATTTGAGGTCAGGTTGCACCTTGAGCTCTATGTCCCATTCCTGGGGTCATTCCTGAGCAGTTCTTGAGGTGTGGCATGGTGCATTGTCCTGCTGGGGGGGCACTGCCATGGACAAGTGCTGTTGCCATGAGGGGGTTTTCTTGGTCTGCAGTGGTGTTCGGATGGGTGGAGTGTGTCAAGTAGCATCCATGTGAATGCCAGGACCCAAGGTTTCCCAACAGAACATTGTACTGTAACAAGATGGTCAATACCATTCACTATAATTCACTTCACCTGTGGTTTTAATGTATATATCTATCTATACCATACACACACAGTATTGTGTTAGTGGCCCTGGTGATGGTATTTTTTCATGGGAATACTATTTTACATGATAATATAACGAACCTAATGGAAAACTTATGGTACATCTTATTTCTACACACATCTTTACATGTATAAAACCATCCCAGTTTCATGTGAGCCCATATTAAAGCCTGACATGTCCTCACAGACATGTTGAGTGTGTTTTTTCAGCAGCCTGTAACCACTTCCGGTCCGTCACTGACCGGACCGCCTCCTCTGTATAAAGCTGCGGATACATCACACAGCCGCTACAGGCTAACGGCAGCGACCGACAGCACCACAGCAGCTTTGTCGACCGGGTTCACCTCACCTGGCACGAATTCAGCCCCAACCGGGGATACTAATAATCCAATATAAGACCTCTAAACTCCGGGGGAAGTGAGGGTTAACGGAGGACACGGACCGTCTGTCGCTCGGCAGGAGAAACACCGCCGGTTATCTTTGTTACCGACTCCGCGCTTACGTAGTTTTAGCTCGCTAGCTAACTGCGCTAGCTCGAAAAGAAAGGCCGTGTCCAGTTGACTCAGTTATTTAACGGATAGCGGGATCTTTCTGGCATATCACGGTTGCCTCCCACCGTTTGGATTGGAAACCCTTTAAGTGAAACATCAAGACAGGATGGCCCTGAAAAGGATTCACAAGGTAAGACAACGTCGTTACGGTTTGGTTAGCTAACGGCGTTAGCCTGCCGCGCTAGCCTCCCACATTGCTGTTCATGATACTGTGAAACATGGCGGTGAAACCTGTTCGGTGAAGAAGTGTGGACTGTCATCTCATGTGTTCAGCGTTGAGTTAATTAACGATAGTTTTTACCGAGGGACCGGCAGGCACACGCGGACCATGTTTGACTGACAGCTAAGCTAACTAACGTTAGCTAACATCAGCAGTTTCGGTTACAGGTTTTGTGTGTTCGACATGAATTGTGAAAAGAGGCCGCAGTGTTGCTCAACAGTTCAAAGCTTTACATGAACTCACACATGATTTAATGTTCTCTAGGTATATTACCAAACCTCCATCACAACCTCACGCTGACGTTGTGTTTAATTTATTGGTTAAAGATTTTATAGCTGCGGTGTTAGGGACTATTCTTTACTTATCAGAGGAGCCGGGCAGCTGTAGTTTGAGTTAGTTGTTGTTTTTTACCCTCCCTGAAGCTACAAATATTTTTCCTGAGTGACTGGAGGAAAATGTACGAACCTCTCTCCACCATAAAGAAGTTAAAAGGTTTAAAACTTCGCCTCTGAGGCATGAAAGTTTAAAGTTAGGGACTGTTTGTTATCTGTGAGAGAGGAGGTGTGGTGTAAAAAAAAAAGGGGTTGTCAAATAATTTTTGAAGCACTGGGGAGGGACTTACGATGTTTTTATTTTTTATGGCTTTGGGGAGGGGCATACAAATTTAAGTAGTTATATTTTGTATTAATTTTACTGCTGAATTTTAAAGGCATGTTTTCTTCCGTTATGAATCACCAAAATTATACCATTTATCACTGCCAGATATTGTAATAATTGAAACTATCGTTGTTTTCTGATGGTCCCTGGACACATGTGCGACAAAATGCTTTCACTAGGGAAAAAAGGCATAACCAAACTCGAGCTGAAAATATTGATATTTCATCGAAATCTCTTTATTCTACATCTCATGTAAAATTTGGCCAAAAATAAACCATTTGCACAACAAGAATTAAAAATGGAGTTTTTTTTCAACTCCAGTATTTTGTCCTCTCCTTTTAACTTTCAAACATCGAAGGGTAAATTTTAAAAATCGAATAACTCATTCCTATCTTCCACCAGTCAAGGGGACACGAGGAAAAATATTTGTAGCTTCAGGGAGGGTCAAAATAATAAACAACTGAAGGCACACTACAGCTTCCTCCCTCCTCTGATGAATTAAGAACAGTCCCTTAAAAGTTAAAGATGAAATCCTGGTGTTGAAAAAAGCCTGTTATTGTCACTCTTGACATGTGTGCTGTCGTGTGTTAGTTCATGCGAAAGGTTTGTTTTTGGCTAAATTTTGAATAAGACGTAGAATGAAGTGATTGTGATAAGATATCACTTATCTTCAGACTTGGTTATGATTTTTTTCTGACGGTGTTGTCGCACATGATGTAACCAAGGACCTTCAGAAATTTGGAAATCCGATGATAACTTCTGTTTTTAGTGTTTCTGGCTGTGATAAATGGTGTCATATTGGCAATTTGTAAAGATACAGGCAGTGAAATAAACACAAAATACAGCCATTTCAATTTGTATGCCCCTTCCTGAAGCTAAAATAATAAAAATACAAGTCCTTTCCCAGTGCTTGAAAAACTAACTGACATGCTTCCCCCCTTTTTGTACCACCCCCTCAGCGTCATAAATAACAGTCCCTTACCAGAACCCATGACTCATATCACTCACTGGATCGGCGTGAGCCGTCAGAGCCGGGTTCATGATACACTTCCTTGGTATGTGATTGTGTTTGTTCTGTGCGTGCACACATCACAGGGTGTGTTCTGGCACTGTAATGGAGGAAGTTGGCAACAGGAGAGTAAGGTTAGCACCTCCTGACTTCATTTCTTCACTCAGCGTGTTTTTTTCTGGAACTTTCCTTCCAGGGAAATCCATAAACTAACTTGTGAAATAGTGTGTGTCAGGAGGCCGGGGCGGGGCGGCGGCCTCCACCTCACTCTAAATTAGCTGTAGACCTAAAATTAACAGTAGAGGCTGTAGAAAATAAGCTTAGGTGTCATCTTGCTGTTAACTGTGTCGACCAAAACAAGGTGGGCCCCTTCCCCCGGAGCTGGTGCAGAGTTAAACTTGGAGAAGAAGAGAGGCAGGAGAACAGCACCAGCCTGGAGGGTGTCTGTCAAGTCAATGTTATTTTTATAACTCAATATCTAAAGGGGATTTAAAATCTGTACCACATATGACACTCTGTCCTTAGACTCTGACTCTCGTGAGGAAAAATTCCCCCCAAAAAACCTTCTGAAGAGGTAAAATGGATGAAACCTCAGGAAGAGTAACAGAGGAAGGATCCCTCTGCCTGGATGTACAACCATGGAATAGATGTCGCAATAAAATTACACTCTAGTCAATAACAACGTCAAATTATACTCAGGATTGTTGTTGTGAAATATATGAAGCACCTGACGTCTCATGTATCATCCCCTCTCCTGGGCCTCCATGTTGACACGTGTACCCAGGATGTTAAAGTGCCTCTCAGTCTCGCACGTTGATTTCAGGAAACATCTCTTCATTGTTGTGTCTGTGAAGATTACTGCGGTCTAATTGATTATTGTTCTCAACTGCTTTTCATTACAGGAGCTTAACGACCTGGCTCGTGACCCTCCAGCACAGTGCTCAGCCGGCCCAGTGGGCGATGACAGTAAGTGTCTTAGTGCCGGTCCGGAGTTTTCAGGACTGCTACAAGACTGTACATGACTCAGAATTTTGTCAGTCGAATCAGATTTTGCTGTTCAGTACAAAGTTTGCAAAGGCTCAGCGTGACGTTAAGTTAAACAATGGCATTTACGTAATGTATAGTAAACAAACTAACAGCGCTAATGACAGATAAGAAATGTGCACCATTTTTTACAACACTAGATCTCAAATAAAAGCCAGAGGCGGTGTCGTATTAAGTTACTGTGAGCTGTAAATTCACCACTTCCAAGCAGTAGAGAGGATGTTGTTATTTCGGACCCTTACAGTGCAGAGTCTCTCCTCCTCTGTGCCAGTGCATCGCGTCCGCAGCTCTCTGTACCAAAGAGTAGCATGACAGCCGAGATCACTCTGCACCAAAATCAAAACAGTTAGTAGATATAATTAGATGCTGATTTATTATATGTAAATCGACTAATTCTGTGATCAATAATTTGGTGCTTGAAGGAGCAGCAAAACAATTAAATTTGAAACTAAAACTGAGCAAGTTGCATTTTGAAGATTCGGGTGGAAATGTCCTTTTCAGGAAAACTTATAATAGTTTGTGTAGCACTTATCTAAACAAGGTTACAAAGTGCATGAAAGAGACAACAATACGATTTAAAATATTTAAAAAAAAAAAACTTCAAGAGCTGAGAAATGGTGTGTAAAGAGGCAAAAATGGAACAAAAGGAAGTATTATTGACTTGTGGTTCAAAGTTCAGTTGAGAATCAAGTGATGTCTAAATATCTTGCTGTAGATTTTATATTAGTTGCCAAAGGATCAATGAACGGTTTGAATTATGAACTTTCAAAGCACAGGTGGATGTAGGTCTAGTGCAAGGAACTGGTTATATTGACCGTGAATACCTCCACCCTTAACAGAGTGATGGGCACTAGAGTAAAACTAATACACAACCACCATGGCTACAAAACAGCACCCTGTGTGCAGGTGATCTGTAAAGAGAGATAGTGTTTACCTGAAGGCTGTAAAGATGGTTAATAAGTTCCTGTCAGATCACATACCTGTGACCTTTCCCTGATTCCTGACCTTTACTTTCTTTTCTCCGCAGTGTTTCACTGGCAAGCCACAATCATGGGACCTGTAAGTACATACCTTATGACACAACTGTGGCTCTCTTTGTACTTTAAGCAGCATGATGTCGCAATTTGTCACCGAGGTTTTGTTCCTGGTTGATTTAAATGCATTCGTGAGATAAAGGTTGAAATTTGACTTGATAATGGGAAGCTGTGGACGGAAGCTTTTAGATTATTCTGTACTGAAATATGTAAATGTCTTTCTTTCAGTGTGACAGTCCATATCAGGGAGGTGTTTTCTTCTTGACAATTCATTTTCCAACAGACTACCCCTTCAAACCACCCAAGGTGAGCTCAATCACACCCCAGCCAAGGTTTTATGTCAGTCATCTGTCAGGCCGCCCACCTACAGTATCCATCATGAGACAGATACAAGTTTTATTTATTAAAATGCTTTCATATAATCTAACCAATGTTGGGAGCTGGGTTAACCACACTTCAACAACTAAGAAGAAACATTTCCTCTGAAGTGAAACCCAGTCTGTTTGTTTGGCAGCGTGAACACGTTTCGACCGTTGGCAGCCTTCATAAAGAAATACCTGTCTTTCCAGTAGTTGATAGTCATGCGTGTTGGACGTCACTGCCTCGTGTCGGGGAATTTGAATTGCATAACATTAATCTGATGTGCAACGCAGCCTTATCTCATGTGTCCTCTCTGTTCCTTGTTTTTTTAATTTCTTTTCAGGTTGCATTTACAACAAGAATTTACCACCCAAATATTAACAGTAACGGCAGTATCTGCCTGGATATTCTCAGATCACAGTGGTCTCCTGCACTTACTATTTCTAAAGGTAAGGACCGTCATAAAGGAACAGTATGTACTTGACAACATCAGAGTCTGTAAATACTTGTCAAGCGTTGATGAGCAAATTGATAAAGATCACATGCTGCAAAAGATTCTGACAGCATTTAAATTCAGAGTTCACACGGTCATGGAAAACCTGGAAAAGTTATGGAATGTTGATGAATGTAATAAAATTAATTGTTACAGTAGTCTAGATAAGATAACCTTTCACATCCAATTCCAAGGCTTATAAAGCGTTCGCCTACATTCTTACGTTGCAGCATTGTTTTTCAGACTTGGATCCAGAAATGAGTTAATCCAACACATTCAGAATAAACTGATAGTGTCGTCTTTTCTGTTTTCCCTCATGCTTGAAAGTCAGTGTCAGACTAAATGTTTGTATGATTGTGAAAGTATTTGAAGTGAATATGAACATGACCAAATATTAGACATTGAAAAAAGTTGCAGATTTATTTTCACATACTTATTAACATTTGGAGTTAAGTATACTGCACAGTTCTGTTCATGTGAAATGATGTGAATGGTCTCTAATTTTAGCCACAAATATTATCATAGTCATTATCTTGAATTCCAAGTGAATACTTTCAGTGTTGATAAAATCTGTGCTGTTAGATTTCTAAATTACTTCGACCAATATATTCACAGTCCCTGGTGTTAATCTCTCGTTAGTAATTATTGTATGTCACACATTCAATCTAAAGCCCTTGTTTACCCAGAGGTGGCGCTATAGAGCTGCTAAGAAGTCCCTTCTTCATGCCTCCTTTGCATTTTTACACAGAACCAAACAAAGATGGCGTCATGCTGCTCCCGTGTATGGTTTTACATATCATGCTGGCATTGCGTAACCAGAAGAGCTGTGACGTGCGTGACATGTTACACAACAACATCGGCCTCTAGTGTGACATATGCATCAGTAGCACTTTATAAACAATAATAATAATGACGTAACAAGTCAATAACAAAACATTTACCGTCCCTGTGAAATAGTGGCTGATCTCGCCCTCTGCTCCTGGACCTCATTGTTTTCTCAATTTACGGACATTTTCAGCTGCTGTTTTTCTTTGACTTAGCTGCTAACTGCTATTGGCTACTTTATAAATCTACCGCGGTGGGTCACACACATAACACGTCGTCAAAACGTTGCACCCGTGCCACCCATGCCATTTCGGCACGGTTCCTTCCTTCGCTGCTGGCATGTTGGTGAGACAACTCTGTCCCCCCGCTCCAACATCGTACCTTTTTATACGAGACAGTGAGGCAAAATAACAGCGTGAAACTCCTGTCTTGAAGAGTCAGTGTAAAGGGTCTAGTTTTTCTGTGTGTCCCAGAAATGAGGCCAAGGTAACTTGTATATGGGCTAAAATGTGTGTTTAATTTGCTTATTTGAATAATTGGTTGACACGTGTTTATTTGATCTGTTTCTTGTAGTTCTTCTCTCCATTTGCTCACTCCTATGTGACCCAAACCCTGATGACCCACTAGTGCCAGAGATCGCACGAATCTACAAAACAGATAGTCCGAGGTAAGTTGATATGTCTTATGTGTGTTTTTAACCTCTCTAAGAACCTATTTTCTCTCCTAAAATGCACAAAGCTTTGCAACATTCTCCCAGTTTCCAGTTTATTAGGCATAAATAGCTCGAATAAACACAGTCTGATAAAACAGTCCTGCAGTAAAAGTGATTTCTTACCTGTGTGGTGAGGCAATACGGAAAATCAGCATTAAATTTTCTGTGTGACAAATGCATACCAAGTCTGGCGGGAATTGTCTGCGTTGCTGTGTTCTATCCAAGTCCGATTCCTAAATAATACCTGTGTCTACGACGCACAACAAAATCCTGCTCAGCGTCCCGAGCGTCCAAGAAACTAATGTTAACAGCTCAACACGTGAACTAATTGGACCCCAGATTTGATGCTAACTCGAGCTGTTGTGGCTAATTCCGCTCTGTAACTAACATATAATGTTAGAAAGTGTCTACAAGCTACGTTACGGTGTTCACAGTATCCCAGCTGCTGGGCGACGTGAAGCCATAAATCGTCCTTGATTTCTTTGCTGAGGTGGGACTGTACGGGAGAATCACGACAACAGCCAGGTGATTGATTTGCACCTCGCCAAAATGATCGAGACAATCAGTGTAATTCTGACGCTTGGATGTCAAGTTAAGATGAAAGTTTGATAGGTGAACACTATTTATTTATTTATTTATTTATTTATTAATTATCCCAGTTTATCATGGAGATCTTGGTCTACAATATGATTTAGGACTCATAATGAGGTTATAGAGTTTAATAATTGAGAGAGTTTCCTACAGGTGCACACCTTTTTATAGATCCCAACTTACTGTGTGTAGGACGTGGTGTACGCCTCTTTCAGGCCTGATTTTGTGCGTATGCAAGGGTTATAAATGAGATCCGTGGAGTTCATGATTGGCACATAAGGGAAATTTCAGCCGGTTACAGTCCGCAGTCCTCACCACTAAACCCTTCACTCTGCTCATTTAAAGGACGGCATAATGAAAGACTTACTGCAGCGCTGTTTTATATAAGACTTAATTAGCGTAGGTGTTCCTGATAAACTGGCAACTGATTTGTACATTATATGATCTATTATCCGCAATAAGCACGACCTTCAGACGCCTCGCTAACTGAGCTGAGTATCACCTGAGTCTGGTGTGTAACCTAGTTTCGCTCCGTCAGGTACAATAAACTAGCTCAGGAGTGGACAACCAAGTATGCCATGCTTTAGGGTAAGGTCTGGAGCCAGTGCTGCATCTGAACTGGTGTGACTGGTCTGTTGTGTTTGTGATGCTCTGGTCTCACTGACGTAACTGTGATCATACTAATCTCAGGTTACTTGAACATGTGGAGTAACCAGCTAACCTGCCCACGCTCAGCTCAGAGCCTGGGTTCAGCTGTGCACGCTGATGCTGTGCAGACAGAGCCTGTTGCTGTAAATAAGTTAACAAGAATACTTCTGCTAACTCAATGGTTTCCTGCCATCAGATAAAATGGTCTCTCTACAGCACAGTTGTGAGTTACTGCTGATACAGGCCGGAGAAATGTAGACAGAGTAGTGTTAATCACAAGTCCTGCAACAGCTGAGTTTTCTGTTACATGGAAATGCACCCAGCCAAGGACGCTCTCACAGATACAGCACCAAAGACCAAACTCTGACTGTTTAAGGTCTTTGTACACTAAACAAGTCATCTTGAACATCCCAACAGACCACACTGTACTACAAATGATTTACATTTACATAATGCTGACTCTCCGCAAGTTCACACTTCATTTCTTCCTGTACAATTGTAAAATCAGCGTGTAGAGACTGGAGCAGTGTGATCCATCACAGTTCATAATGGGCTGCCTTTTGTTTCTCAGTTATTGTTGCGTGGTAAAGCTGTTGTCAGCAGGGACTGTTCTGAAAAATGTTCTTGGTGGTGCATTCAAGGACACGCCAACAGTTGGCTGCCAAAAAGACACTGCATTCATGAGCTATGAGGTCTGAAACCGAAGCCTCGCAGACAAACAACAAGGATGACATGAGTTTGGTTTCTTCGTATGAAGATGTTGTTTGAGCAGATTATAAACCAACTACACATCAGAAGTGATGTTTGCTACTGGCTGTGCTGGCAGCTGCATCAGCAGTCCATGATATAACGTGTCCAATAAGTCACGAGTCACTTTACTGTGACGTCTCTGTTTGCTCAGTGCATGACAGGTATTTGAAGGATTGAAAACATGAGGTTGAACAAATGCTCTGTTATAACTCAAACAGTTCTTTTAAATGGACGCATGTGTACAACGTCTCCCTTTTTAAAAATAAAGGTGAGATTCTCCGTCCTGTTGCATATTTTTTCAATATCATAGATAAGCAAATGTACACAGTATTATTTTCACACCATCATATCCTGGTCCCTGATTAAAAATGAGTCAGAAGTCAAAGGAGTCGCAGTGTTTTCTTTTAAAAGGCTAAAACATCCAAAAGCAAGCAGTGATCCTTTTTCTAATACTGTCTCGTATCATCTGGGTTTGATCTTAACTATTGATTATTGTAACCGTGTTGAAGCAGAGTCTTGTGTGCATGTAAACACAGCCACTAACTCAGCATGAAAAGGTTTGGTGTTGGAAAAAACGTGTGCGTACTTGTCATAATGGCACGCAAAGACATGTTAAAGAGAGAAATATTTCACTGTCTCAAACTAGAATGTATAGTTTGTGTGGAGTATTTTATGCTGACACATTTTATTAGTCGTTGGGATGTCCTGATCAAGTTTCTTTGCACCTGATCTGAGTCGTTCAACGCTAATACTGAGTCCTTTTCTGATACTTTGATTTTCTGAGATAATTCAGCTGCACAGTGCAAACTTGGAGTACACTGAAGTTTATCAGATCCAGTGGGTATGCCTGACATTTGAAAAGCTCTGCTGTGCATTAAGAAAAAAGATCCTGCATCCAAGCTGTTCCGTAATGTGTTTTATTTATTTTTTACAAAATATGTAAGCAGGTCTAACATGACAATCCCTCCCTTTTTTATATATATATATATTTTTTTTGGCCTTGTCGCTGCCTCAAGGGAATNATCCAGTGGGTATGCCTGACATTTGAAAAGCTCTGCTGTGCATTAAGAAAAAAGATCCTGCATCCAAGCTGTTCCGTAATGTGTTGTATTTATTTTTTACAAAATATGTAAGCAGGTCTAACATGACAATCCCTCCCTTTTTATATATATATTTTTTTTGGCCTTGTCGCTGCCTCAAGGGAATGTCTCTGTCTCTGTAAGAAATTGTTCTTCAGTGCAGCCTTTACCTGAGTTACCTGAATGTACTGCATTTCATTCACCATTTATTTTCGTCGTCTGTACATCTTGTGTGCGGATTCGGCTACATTAATATAAAACTCTTGTGTGCTTTTGGTTCCTGGAGCTTTTGTTGCACTTGCAGTGGCATCCTGAGTGTGGTTGTTGTTGCCTCTGCGCCGCTGTCTCTCCTCTGCCTGCGGCTAAACACCATGCGCCATAAACGCAAGATAGTCTCACGCTGAGCTGAAATGAGCTGAAATGGAACAAGTGCTCATAATGTGGGTAAAAAACAGGAGCAGTCTCGTACTGCGTTGTTGCTGTCAGTCATGGCGTGCTGTGTTTCACCGTGTGAGCCCAGTTCAGACTAAAGATTCGCAACGAGACGAGTTGAAACCTGCAATGGCCTTAAACAAAGGATTGGATCCTCTATGCAGCTCAATATACCTGAACAGCTAAAAAAATGCCTTTGTGGCCAGATTAAAATTAATTTGGATTTAGAATATTGAAAACTGAGCATATAACGTGTGCACAGATGATTGTGAGGTGTTGGTCGGAGCCTCAAACTCCTGCACTGAATATGTCGATAGTTTAAATGATGGAAACGACTGTGTGACCAGATGTTGAAGATTAAATTAGAGATATGATACAGTTAATGAGCAGTAGGACAGTTTAAGTGTATATATGTCTGCAGGGAACAATTTGATCATGTAAAGACACTGATGATGCCGTATAGTACACTTGAAAGTGACATGTTGCAGTATTGATCGGCTCACTGCTGTGACTGAAGAGCTGCCATCCCCGTACTAATGTCTGTCAAGATTTGCTCGACTTCCCGCCTGTTTGTTTTTGATAGTCGTCGTATTTTGTTAATGATTTTCCTGTTAAAAATTTTAATTGCAAAGATCTTTGAGATGAGATCAGGACATCCCTCGTTAGGAGTGCACTGTACTGGAGTTTAGAAAGCAGTGTGCTCAAGTGCATGTTCTTTAATAGATCCTGAATAAGGGTGCAACTGTTAACAAGAGTTTTTCATGTCAAACATTTCATGTGTGGATGTGTTGGTTTGAGACGTCCTAAAGTTTGTTTCCTTTTCTCTCCACAGATACACCAGAATGGCAAAAGACTGGACACACAAATACGCGATGTGATGTCATCATGTGGAGAGCTGGTGGAAAATGTTGTTGCTGGTTCAAACAAAAGAAATCCGGGATTCTATTTTTTCTTTTTCACTTTTTCCTTTTTGTTAATCAGAGCATTTTACCCCTCTTTATTATTATTTTTATTTTTCCACCTGCGCGCTCATAAGAAGATAGTGTTTTCTCTTTAGGACACGTGCCAGTTTCTGTGAAGTATCGACTCCCAGTTTGTTCGGAGTTTAAAAAAAAAAGAAGAAAAAAAAAAAGCAATCACCATGGTTCTGAACACTCGAGCATGCACCAGTAAGAGTTGGTGATGTTAGTCATTTACTCTGCACACACACAGTAGAATCTGATGCGACTGTATCGACCCCGTGGCGGTCCGGTTGGTTGGCTGGATCCTGTGCGGTCGATCTTTACGTCACCATCAGCTGGATTTCAGAGCACTTATAGAGCAGCCTGTCTGCGGCCGTACCTGTAAATTCTGAACTTTAAAAGTTGGAAAAATTCTGCATTTAATGGGAAAATGCCAATCATATGACAGATTTGGGAAACTGGTTGGTGGCTCCTGGACTGGTGTGATGTCAGTTTGTTCTTCTGATCTTTAGCATAGTAATCTATTACCTGAGGAGAGAAGTGTATCTTATTCCACTATCAAAGTGTGTGTACAGAGAAGCACAGCAGTATATATCAATGTTAAGGAAACAAAATATAAGAACTTCAATGTTGTATTTTATGCATGTTAATAAAGGTAGGCTCTTATATCTGATATGTTTCTGCTAATTAAGTGGATCGTACGGCTGAACAGTTGGAAAAACGTGGTTCCCCTCAAAGGCTATTTTTCCTTTATTCATTATTTAGAAGCCAGTAGATGAGCTCTTAGTTTGACGCCCACTCGAACACTGTCTTCTTGTAGCCCTAAAATATTGATGCAAAGCTGATGGTTGATAATCAACTTGTGGCTCTGTTTCTTTTTAGTTTTCCCTTCAATAAAGTTACATAAACCATTAAACCAGTCAGGGTGGTGTTTTATTCTCTCCATCATTTAATGTGTGAAAACATTTGTGGGAAACAAAAGGTCATTGTTGACTGACGCTGTCGTCTTTAAAGTCACAAAATCATTGAGGGAATTTCTTCAACTTTGGCACAAACGTCCACTCAGACTCAAGGAAGTGATTAGAATCTGGTGGTCAAAGGTCAGTGTGGCCTCATTAAACATGTTTTTGGCTTTAACTGAACAATTCATACATTAATTACAATAAAACCATACAAATGTCTAACAGGATAAAAATATGAAGTGATGACTTTATTTTTTTTATCTAAAAGGTCAAAGTTCACAGGATCGTACTTTATAACATTACATCACTGAATTTGTTGTTGAATATTTACATTATATGCTACTTTATATTTTTACTAGAGTACATTTTGGAAGCAAATATTGTTCTTTTCCTGTATTACATTTATTTATTAGCTTGAGTTACTTGTTACTTCGTAGATTTAAATTAGTCATACAAATATAATCACCAAAAAATGAACTTTATAAATAAAAAATAAATAATCCTGGTGAAATTCACAAGCTACCCAGCAGTATACAAGCTGCTACAAAGTGATGAACACATGAATGCATCAATAAGTATTATTAAATCATGCATCAATCCTCACATCTACAGCAGACTATTTGTAATGAAAATATAAATGCTAAATGTAGTGAAGAGAAAGTAGATTAATGATTTAGAAATATACTTGAGTAAAGAGAAGTAGAGTTTAAAAAAGGAACATAAAAAGTACTCGTTCTACTTTTACTGAGTTCAGAGATTGAAATTAATAACTTGTAAAAGTTTCACATCTGTATAGATGTATAGATAGATAGTACTTTATTGATGCCAAACTGGGAAATTCTTCTGTTACAGCAGCAAGTAATCAAACAGTATGTGGACATTAGAATACAGAAATATAAAATATATACAAAAATGAGTAGTACTAAAATATACAAGAAATATACGGGAATAAAATTAAATAAAATATCAAATTGCACTGGTAAAAACTACTAAACTAAAAAAAAAAAGTAAAACGATCAAATTATATTCACAATATAAGTTGTGATGTACTTAATAAAATTAAAAAATAAAATATTTTTTATTATAAATGTGTGACATGATTTTAGTTAAGGCTCAGGCAGGTTTTTTTTTTTTTTTTTTTTTTTTTTTTTTACAAAACATCAGAAAATATTAAACTTTTCGCGCCAAGACTCTGATCACCTGATTGCTACGAGACGGGTCACGTGACAAACAAGGAGACAACAGAATTTGGGCCGCGTCCAAAACCTTTTACCTATTCACTCCTCCCTGTTTAAGGAGCTGTATGCAGAGGACTGAACTATGAGTTAATCTTCAACATGAAAAAACACTTTCACACATTATTCATTTTCTCTGCGCCGTCAATGACGTCATCGGTATTGCACAATAAGATCTGTCATATCAACAGTCAGCTGGTGAAGCGTCAAAACAAAAGACTCCTCTGAGATGAACTGCACCTCTCCTGGAGAGATGACGACATCAGGCGGCTGCAGGAGGCGGTGACGACGAGCTGCGGGGAAGTCTGACAGTTTCCCGACATCCTCCAGCAGCCTCCAGTCCGAAGTCACAGCTCTAACACTGTTATTGCATCATTATATTTATTATTTTATGAGAGTGTTATATTGAGATTATTTGTCTATGAGAGGACATTTGAGGAACAAGCACACATCATTAATCTACTGATCATTCTTGCCAAGTTTTTTTTTTTATGTTTTATTGCTTCTTTAAATCTCTGTAGTATCTGAGCTGACTTTACTCCCTCTGGATCCTGTTGTCACAGATGTTGGTTTGTCCTCTGTAAATAAAAATAAATGTGCTACACGTGCTTTATTTCAAAAAGAAAACGTCTCTGTTCCAGATGTTGTTTCATACTGGAATAACCTCACTTCAGACCTGGACTGGAGGAAAATCTGCCTACCTTTTATTTACCTCATCACAAATAAGATGATTCACTGTCTTTATGTCTTCATATAAAAGGACATTGATGTGGGCTGCTCATTTTGTCAGCTGATTTTTTTTCTCTTGGGCATGATGTTGATTTATTTCTCAGTATATTGATTTTTGATTTTCCCCTTTTTATGAAAATGTCTTGTTTGACATTTCCCCTACCCCTCTACAAAAGTGAATCAATATCATATCATCAATTTAACTCTATTACTTGCAAAATTTCACATTCATAAATCGGAATTTTCCAATCATGACCCCTCCTTCTTAATTTTAATTTTAATTTGAACTCAAACATCAAATCAGTTCTATCCTAAAAAAAAAAAAAGAAATCTTATTAATTACTGACCCCATGTAACATCTCATGACCTGATCTGATCCCCTGACATATGTTAACTGTTAATTAATAATTGAATAAAAAATGAAAAAATAAAATAATAAAAAATAAAATAATATTTTTTAAAGGCTCGTTTGAGATTTATTTTTTAATATTCTCTATTTCACATTTCCTTGTGAACACAGAGACATTAGTGTGAGAGAACATATAATAACTGGAAATCAGAGAATTAAGAACAACAAATATCGACAGACAATGTCAGAGGTTACAAACAAACTGTGATACAGGTAAATCAAACATATGCAATAAAATCATACTAATGATAAATTAACACAATGATAGGATCTTATACTTGGAGCACAAATTTAGGGTTTTCACAGCTTTTCTATGTCTTGACGTATATATATGTTAAAGGTACAGAGTGAGGGTTTGATTTTTAATACCTCACTTCTTTTGAAACTTTATTGCAAACAAATTAGTGTACAAACCAGTAAGGTAAACAGTACACTTACGCGAAATTCAACAAGAGCAGACACCATACTGAAGAGATGAAACCATGTTCAAGAAATAAATAATACAAAACAGAAGATATAAGGGCATGAAAAAATAAACAAACAGCAAATAAACAGACAAACGAACAAACAAAATAAATAAATTATTAATTAAAATAATAGAAAGCACATACACCAAAAGTAAATTAAATAAATTAGAATTATTTTTATTATCATTTGTGAACATTAAATAGAGGTTTTTGGCAAGTCTGGACTCCATACATGTTAGGGACTTTGAGGGAATATGTGCCATATATTTTACGTTACGGATTTTACACATTGCTAGTTCAGCCAATTCAATTTTAAAGTTCTATTCTTAACACCTCACATTTGTGGATGTAAAAGGCTCGTTTGAGATGAACTGCGCCTCTCCTGGACAGTGGACGAGTAACAGATGGACTGAACCATTTGACAGCGCCTGCGGGGAGAGGCTATATCCGGTAGCATGTTAAAATATGTTTTAGTGAATAAAATACTTTTATTTAACATGTAAATACATAAAGCTTGTGTCATCAGTGATTTTAGTCAGTAAGTAAATTGTTCTACTAAAGTCCAATTTAAACGTCAACCATAAACCGTTTCATGGTTCCCCCCTTGGCGTTGGGTCATCTGTACCCTCTGACCCCCTCTGACCATAGACATACATACATATATGACATACATATCTGACGCCGGTCAGCAGACAGAACGTCAAAATGGCGGACCTACTATTGACTGTTTTCGGATACAGCTCTTGACAGAACTCTAAAAGTTTACTCTAACTCTTAAAGTTTATTCACGCTTTTTTAACGACAGAAACACCAACAAGCTAGCCGCTATGACTCTGTGCGGAAACTGTGTCTTTGGTGTTTTGTTGTGTTTGTGTTTCGGAGTTTTATCCATGTTTACCTCAGTTCATGGATCATTTCATGTCTCTGGGTCAGTCAGTCTCAGTCTGACTGGTAAATGGAGTCTGTGTAACGATAACGGTTCGGTGTGTCTGCCGGCGGAGGTTCCTGGATGTGTTCATTCAGCTCTGCAGCGACAGGGATTCATACAGGTGGGTGTGTACATTAAGGATACACCTGCACCTGGTGTTTACAGTGTGGTCACAGTCCCCTGTCACATTTTCACCTCAGTGAAGGAACATACTAAAGAACATTTAAGTAATGAAGTACTTTACTTGAGTATTTCCGTGTATTATTACTGTGTACTGTAGTACATTCAGTGGTGGAGGAAGTGCTCAGCTCTGTGACTGAAGTGAAAGTAGCAGTAGGGGAGACTGGGACAAACTGTGACACTCTCTTTGTTGTTCTTTTAATGTCATTACTCAAAAACATCTTGAGTTATTTGGATATAGTTTTTTTTGTATCTTTGTGCTACTTGTTAATAGACATCAGTTGCTTTTACATGCAGTACAGTACCCTTGGGACCAACAGTAACCCTCCAGACATGGTACCTAGACTCTAGGGTTTCCTCTGCAAACCATACTGCTTGGTGGAAACAGGGCCTTTGAGTTACTCAGTACGTTTCCAGTCACAGTGAAGTGGAGCTACAGTCCCAGCTAGACGAGGACATCTAACTGGCCTACTGTCCTTGTCCCAGTATACAAGCACGCGAGGGGAATCCATTTATTGAGCCAAGTATGTGCGACTCCTCTACGATAGGTGGAGATATGCCCCCTTTCAGCTTGTTAGTATTGGACCTTTTTCCTGTTGACCTATTACGTCACAGACCAAACAATGGACAAACAAGTTAGCTACGGTTAGCTAGCAGCTAACTGGTACCATGGTGGACAACTTTACAGCTCTGTACATTTGGTCCGTCCAAAAAGTCACGGCTCTGGATGTAGATTTCTCCAAAACATAGTTTATGAGGTCACAGTGATCTTGACCTTTGACCACTAATTCTGATCAGTTCATCGTTGAGTCCAAGTGGATGTTTGTGCCAAATTTGAAGAAATTCCTTCAAAGTCTTCTTAAATACTGTGTTCATAAGAATGCAACAGACAAGGTCACAGTGACCTTGGCCTTCAGTCCTTGACCACCAAATTCTAATCAGTTGATCCTTGACTCGAGGTCTTGAACCTGCCGCAGGACGGGAGCTTCCCCCGAAATCTGACCTGTTGCTGCTCTGCTTCAGTGTTCCCTTCACTTGCAGGATAATTCATCAGGATGATCCGAGCAATTTTTTATTGACAGTATATTAAAATTTTATCATTTTAGGGCTGGCAAAACAGATAGATCTTCATTTTGGAAACACAATTAAAAGACAATGTAATTAAGCAATTGATAAGTGAAAAGGAAAAACAAAAATAATTTTTCTTTTTTCAAATTTTGGATTGTGTGGTCAAAATTTTCTTGGATGTGGTGGGGACATGAAGACCTCAGTTGTTCTCACATCCTGCTACAGCCCGACTTTTGGCATGAAAATTTTAAAACATGCTGTCGCTAAAAGCCCATACTAAACTTTAACTTATTTTTACAGTCATAAACTAGGAATGGAATTATATTAATTAAAAAAAAAAAAATCATTTTTAATGTTTCTTTCAGGACCCATATTTCAGGTTCAACGATGTGTCTTATAGCTGGATCTCTTTTGACAACTGGACGTACACGACCACGTTCACTGTCTCGACCCAGCTGAGGTCAGTTTAATGACCTTATTTTTATTTCTAAAAAATTTCCTGTGTCTTGCTCCTGTCTCAGCTGTGTGTTCTCTGCACCAACAGGACCAAACAGAAGGTGCTGCTCGTCTTCGATGGTGTCGACACTGTAGCATCAGTTTGGCTCAATGGAGTCGTCATCGGGAAGACGGACAACATGTTTCGTAGATATGTATGTTCACTGAAATATAAGCTTTTCGGGATTCACTGTACACTTTTCTTCATTTGTTTGCTTTCTTGTTTTTGGTGCGCAGGACTTCTCAGTCAGAGACTCTCTGCAGGACGGGAGCAATGTGCTGAAAGTGAGCTTTATGTCTCCAGTTGTTTATGCGTCTGAGCGGAGGAAAGCTCACTCTGCCTACAGAGTTCCTCCTGAGTGTCCTCCAGATGTCCAGAAGGGCGAGTGTCATGTCAATTTCATCAGGAAAGTGAGTACAACCTGAGTCAAAACTGAAACATTTTATCCAACAGACCATTGAAGTGATATAATTGGACTGCAAAATGACCATTTGTAGTCAGTCTCACATGCCGCCATGGTGAATGAAGAATCCAAAAAAGGCGACCCTTCCTCATGAATTGAACAGCTTAGGCACCTGTTTAATAATGATGCAATTTTTTTTTCCAGCTGATTTTCGTTGTGCAGAATTTCTTTTTAAAATGTGTGTTTATTCTTAAACCTGCACTAAAGGCTGACTGTAAGAGCCACAATGTGAGAATATAATATGTTAATTTAAATATCATGCAGAATTTTTCCTCATTTTATGATGTTTACATTTTAATAAACAAATTTGAAAGGCATCACACCTTTGCACATTTTAACAGTAATTCATTCTCTGTGTTTCTGTGAAGGAGCAAAGCTCTTTCAGTTGGGACTGGGGACCTTCGTTCCCCACGATGGGACTGTGGAAGGGAGTACGACTGGAGGCGTTTGATGTCCTGCAGCTCACCCACGTTTCCTCTGTTCCTCTTCACGGTACATCTCATCTTCATTAGACATTTTGTTTGGGACAGAAAATATGGAGTAATGCTGAATATAAACAAAGATGCTTTGAGGCACAAACAGAATTTTCAAATAATGGGAGGGGCTCTTATCTGATAGAAAGTCTTAAACCCTTAAATCATTCATCTGTTGCATAAGAGCCTCTGTTATTTAGCCCACCGTCACTGATATAAATAGAGTAGACAAAACAGAAACATCTGATAGTATAATGCTAAACAGTTAAACAGCACCACAGACTGCAGCCACCAAAATGACCATGAAGTTTAATTAACACCCTCTGAAATAGCTTTAAAAAAACACTTTTTAACCTTCATGGATTACTTTTATCAGGACTGTTGTATTAGACTTCATTAGGTCTTCCTAATAAACGGACAGCTGGGTGTAGATGGGAATTTTCTTTCTAAATCAAATACAAATATTTTCTCCTAGAGTCGTATCTTTCCATTTTCTTTTCTACTAAGATTACTTTGTTTTACCCATTGTGGAATAATTAAAGTGTTTTTCTGTCTTATTTATAGTCTGTATAATCTGTCTGCGTAGATTCCAGCCTGTCTCAGTGGAGGGTCCAGGTTGAGCTCCTTGTTGATGCGGTTCAGACGACGAATGGCCAGATCACACTCTCCATACCTGAGCTGGACTCAGAGCAGAGCTTCTACACACAGTTTCTCCCGGGACAGACCAAGAACAGCTTCACCTTACACCTCAACACGGTACTTAATACAGTCCAAACAAACTGTTTCACAGCCAACAAATATCTTTCCTTCTTCAGTTAATATCAGTGTGTGATAAATATGGAGGAGAAGTTGATCATGTTAGTGCAGAGCTGTCAGAGCGTCACATCTGTCCCACAGACGATAGGCCTACACACTTATAAACAGCTCCTGGAGGAAGATCAGCTCTGCACTCAGGATGTCTGGTAAAGAGGCTATATGCTTATTAATGTTGCTTAGCAACCTCAGACACAACCTGCCGCTGCGCTCTTGAAGGCTGGCACAGAAAAGGCACCAAAGTCACGCCCAGCCACTGACCTCGTGTTTTTTAGGCGGTTAAAGACGTTGTTTGTGTACGGGCCCAACAAGGGTTTATGAAAACACATATCACAACCAGACAGGACACATTTAAGCAATATGCTGTTGTACTGAATATCACCACGGCTGTGTTTCTGTCGTAGGCATGAGGCTGCAGACTGGGTTCTGAAGATAATCACAGGTCTGCTGATATTCAGTAACACCAGCACAACCTCGAGTGTGATATCGCTTTTATACAACAGTTCCACAAGTGCTATTTATTAACAGTATTAATTTCATGATTTCTTTGGCTCCACCAACACAAATAGTTCTGCATCTGGACTGGGACTTGACTGTTGCCAAGCAACACAATCAATTCCTGCACACTAGCCTCCTACTTTGTGTGAACTAGGTCTAAGGTTACAACAGACCAGCTGCTGTGTATCATGTAGGCTACATCTGTGTGTCTCCATTTATTGTGCCACCAGTAAAATCAGTCTGTTGACATTAGATAGAATACCTGTGATGTAGATCAGTTAACAGCTTAATCAATATGTTGCATCGTCTTCTGATGTCATGTGAGCATACCTTGAGTTTCAGAGTGAAGTATTCAGGCTTCGTTCCGTCCCTTCCTCGTCTTCTGACAACCATTCATTATTTAACTCGAATGCTATTTGTGTTAATATGTTCTTCGTTGCAGTGCAAAGTTTGTCATAATGACCCTTAATGTGGGCTAATAAACAGTTAATGTAATTAACAGCTCAGAACAGCTGTAAAGCGGAGTGATACATGCAGAGTTAAAGGTCCCAGTACTGTTATACTGTATGTCAACGCTCATGAAATGCCTCCTGTCCAATCAAAATGCTCGGTTGGAACTAACTGTTGTATAATCCTGTATATATATCGATCTAAAAAAAGAACCATAATATCTAGAACATTCATTCCTTTTGCAGCAGTCAACTGAGATTTCTGTCTTCTGTCATCACTTGTAATGATGTCATTGATCTACATTATGTGTGGTGGAAAATTGCACGAAAATACGTTGAGGCACCAGAGATTCTTAATCCATCACACCCCTTAGCTCATAATAATGAGCAAATCTCAAAAACTAAATAGTGTACTGTTTAAATAACTTACGGAGTAAAGAAAATCGGTCCCAGTATTGACCCCTGAGGAGCTCCATAATTTACTGAAGAGTGGGGGGATGGCTGTGGTTGTCTGATTTTGCCGCTTAAGCGTTGGACTGCTTTGCCGTGGTGAGAGGACAGAGGGGTTTGTTTGCAGCCTGTAATTGTACTGCCCAGTTTAACTACTTCGAAAAGCTTTGTCTTTATTGACACTTATCAGGACGAACCAGGACACAATGTTAAAAGTGAGTTTACTTGTAGTTAGGGATTAGTATACTCTGTTTAAGAGTTTATGAGCCTGTTGTGACAGAAGTGACTCTCCTTTGTATCTGAATTAAGTTGAATAGTAAAGAAATCACTGTCTGAACATTTGTGCAGACTTTTGAGAGCTTTCTCTTCTTGTTCCAGAGTAACCAGGTGAAGCTGTGGTGGCCCAACGGACACGGTGACCAACCTTTTTACCAACTCACTGTCAGAGGCTTACAGGATGGATTTATGATCCTGAACACAACGTCTAAGGTCAGAGTTCACATACATTCTCCTCATATGTTATTTAAGCATTTACCTGATGTATTCACCCAGGACATTATACTGTGAGATATGTGCAGCAGTAAAATGGGCTTAAATAAGCAGTGTGTAGGATTTAGTGGCATCTAGTGGTGAGGATTGCAGATTGTAACCAGCGGAAACTTTTCGTGTGTGCCAAACGTGACCTCCTGGTTATCCACAGTGGTCTCTTCCTCTTTGAAACAAACAGACCAGGTGATTAAAACTGGTAAAAACACTGAATAAAGAAGTTTTGTATTACAAAATCAGTGTTTCTCTGACAAAATCTGTGGTTGCAAATTTTAAAACTGCCGAGGATGATAATGCTTTTTCAGTCCTCTTGTCCAAGATGAAGTCACACAGTAAATACAGGTAAAGTAAGGAAGCTTTATTTATGTAGCACATTTCAAACAGCAGGGCAATTCAAAGTGCTTTACAGAGCAATAAGATGTAAAACATAATGAAGAATTCAGATTTACAATAAAAGGGACATATATGTGTCTTTTTTCTACTTAAAGACGTAAAACACAAGCTGATTTTCACACCTGTTGCTCTTTATTAAAATTGTGCATCACTGTTGAGGGCGGTCTCTGAAACTGAAACTACAGAGGTCAGTGCTTTAAAGTTTTAGTGTTTTGATGAAAGTGTCTCCTGCAGGTTTATTTTCGGACGGTAGAACTTGTCCAGGAGCCAATCGTCGGGTCTCCAGGCCTGAGCTTTTATTTCCGCATCAATGGGAAACCAATTTTCCTCAAAGGCTCCAACTGGATCCCAGCGCACTCCTTCCAGGACCAGGTCACCCCTGCTGTGTGAGTTCAGTTTGAAAAGCTGACTTTGAGTTGATTAGTTTGAGTCCAGCCTGGTGAGAAGAATATTAATCACTGATTATAATGATATTCTCAGAGACACAGTTTGTCTCCTCTGTGTCTTTGTACAGATTTATTTCTGACTTCACAGGACAGGTTGTGTTTAAACTTCTGATTGTATTTCTGTTATGAATACATTATTACTGATGCTGTCTGTTTGTCCTGCAGCTTGAGGAACTTGTTGCAGTCAGCCGTGGACGCGAGCATGAACGCTCTCAGGGTCTGGGGAGGAGGAGTGTACGAGCAGGATCTGTTCTACAGCATCTGTGATGAGATGGGAATCATGGTAACTACTGTCATCATCCTGTATCAGTATTACATTACTTCTAAGTATTACTACCACCACAAATATAAATAATAATATCACAAAGTCAACAAGAATCTCTTTCTGAGACATCTCACAATCTTTGGACAGGTACTTACAGGTGCTGCCTGCAGAATTCTAACAAAAATAAACCTGTAATCATTTATTTTTGGAGATTAGCTTTAAACAGGAGACAATCATCAGCATAAAAAGAGATCAAAAGCACGTGGAGGGACCTGAAGGCCAAGGGAAGCCCACAAACACATCATTTTTAAATCAGGAAGGTCACTGAGGCTTATGGGAAATGTGGTCTTAACACCAGCAGGACAAGGTTATGGGTCTTCTGATTCATTTTATGATGGTAAATGTGCGAAAACACATCTTTGGCACTCTATTCCACATCCATCCATTTTCATCCGCTTATCTGAGGCCGGGCCTCAGGACTGAGCACTGTACTCCAGACGTCCCTCTCCCCTGTGATGCTTTCCAGCTCCTCCTGGGGGATCCTGAGGCGTTCCCAGGCCAGATGAGATATGTAATCCCTCTGGAATTCTGCCCCGGGGCCTCCTACCAGTTGGATGTGCCTGGAAAATCTCTAACAGGAGGCACCCAGGAGGATCCTGATCAGATGCTTAACCGCCTTAACTGACCCCTTTAGACGTGAAGGAGCAGCGGCTCTAGTCTGAGCTCCCTCCCGATGTCTGAGCTGCTCCTCCTTTCTCTAAGGCTGAGCTCAGACACCCTACAGAGGAAACTTATTTCGGCCACTTGTATCCACGATCTAATTTGTTCGGTCACTACCCAGAGCTCATGACCATAGGTGAGGGTTGAAACATAGACGGATTGGTAATTTGAAAGGTGAGGGTTGAAACATAGACGGATTGGTAATTTGAAAGCTTCACCTTCTGGTTCAGCTTCCTCTTCACCACTACAGTCTGGTGCAGCACCCACATCACTGTGGATGCCATGCCAAACTGCCATTCCATTTCACGCTCCATTCTATTCTAACTCGTGAACAAGACCCCAAGATACTTGAACTCCTTCACTTGGATGTGCTGGGAAGACCTCTTACAGGAGGTGCCCAGGAGGATCCTGATCAGATGCTCGAAACACCTCAACTGACTTCTTTTGGGACCAGATCCACCTATAGACTGTATAGAAAATGTACATAGCTACTGTGGCATCACCTATTGGTTTTGGGACTCCTGTTTTGAAGCCTTGATTTCGGCATTTCGTCTGTTGCCGTTTTGGATTTTTGGTGCCAGAAGTGATCGTTGTTGGATGAGAGGGTGGAGCTGTGGTGTCATTTTGTTCATTTTGAAAGAAAGACCAAACCCACGTAGGTTTGAAGGCATGTTTCCTTAAAAAATCTGCAGTAAAATAATTACAAACTACAACCATTTAAATTTGTATGCCCCTCCCCTGAGCCAAAATAAAAAACGTAAGCCCCTTCTCAGTGCTTTAAGAAAATTATTTGACAAGCCTCCTCCTTTTGCCTCTCCCCTCCCTTACAAATAATGAACAGTCCTTAAGACTTTAAGATCATTTCTAAGTAATTGTTTAGAGTCCCTGATGCTGAAGCGGTCTGCTATTTTCTCTAAATCATCTTTATGGCAACTGAGAGAAGGGTTGACCTAAAGTCCTCAAAATCAAACAGCAACATGTCCAATTACACGTCCAATCAATTTTTTCTATAACATGATTTCTGTCCTTTATTATATATCTATATCTGAGTCAGATATTTTAAGACTGATACAAAAATAAGCATAAATCGGAAGATGTCTTCTCAGTTTTCACTCTGAAGCTTCACTGTTCCATAACATTACTGAAGTGGGACTGTTTGAGGACAGATGAATATATTTCTGTTTGATTTTTGACGCTGTGTGACACGTCTGTGACTCATGAACATATTGTAGAACAGATGGACACTCAGAGATTTGTCTCTTTAGATTTGGCAGGACTTCATGTTTGCCTGTGCCATGTATCCCACTGAGGATGACTTCATTCAGACAGTCAACGAAGAGGTCGTCCAACAGGTGAGCAGCGTATTTATTTAAATGGTACTTTACATTTATAGCTTTTATCCATAGTATACTACATTTTATATCATCTGCTGTGACTGTGCAAGTTAACAGCAGTTTTAAAATACCAACAAAAGTAACGAGAGTCATTTCAGACTGGTTCAGAACATTCCCGAAGGTTGTTGTTGTGTCCTGTACTCACAGTAAATGTACTCTTATACTGTAACTCGTCAGGTCCAGCGCCTCAAGTCTCATCCTTCCATCATAATTTGGAGTGGGAACAATGAAAACGAAGCTGCTCTGGCGACAGACTGGTTCAACATCCCAGTTTCCCAGAGGCCCATTTACCTGAAGGACTACGTGACTCTGTATGTGAACAACATACGGCGGATAGTTCAACAGGTGAGAGTCAAGTCACAGGTCATTGTTCCCTTTATTGATCCTGAGATACAAAAACAGAGGAAGCAGGGTCCAGGTTGTTATTCTTTAAGAAATGAGCGTCTAACATCTGCTTCAGGAGGACCACAGTCGCCCGTTCCTCATCTCCAGTCCGACAAACGGAGCTGAATCGGAGCAGGAGAGCTGGGTGGCAGCGAACCCCTACGACCCTCACTATGGAGACACACACTTCTACAGCTACACCCTGGACTGCTGGGATTGGAGGACTTTCCCTCGGACACGTTTCGCCTCTGAATATGGCTTCCAGTCCTGGCCTTCATTCTCCACTCTGCAGCCGGTGACTCATTAAACCCTTCCTGTCGTGTTTTGTTTTTCTGCAGGATTTTATCAGCAGTTTGTGTCAAAATTTGAGGCATGTTCTTAAAGAAAAAGAAAGTTATGAAGGTATAAAGTTTCGTCTGTTTTGTTTCAGGTTTCCATAAAAGAAGACTGGAGCTACAACAGTAACTTCTCCTCCCATCGTCAGCACCACCAGGATGGAAACGAGCAGATGTTGCAGCAGGCTGCGTTACACTTCCTCCTGCCGAACTCCACAGATCCTCTGAAGAGATTTACAGACACTCTCTACGTCACTCAGGTCAGACTCACGAGCTGATGACCTTCCTCCTGTACACTCATCATCATCACACACTGTTATACACAGCCTCATGTGTCATGTCCAGGTCATGCAGGCTGAGTGTGTGAAGGCTCAGACGGAGTTCTATCGGCGAAGTCAGAGTGAGATCGTTGAGGGCAAAGGTCACACGATGGGCGCCCTGTACTGGCAGCTCAACGATATTTGGCAGGCGCCCTCGTGGTCGTCTATCGGTGAGTGAACGTCAGATCAGCATCTTGGAGCATCTTTACAGTGTAGTGTTAAGACTTTTTCTCTTTAGTAAAGGATCTGCTGTCGGGGTTAAAGGTCACTGTTGTTAAATAATCATACATCATTCCCTCTGTGTGTGTGTGTGTGTGTGTGTGTGTGTGTGTGCAGAGTTTGGTGGGAAGTGGAAAATGCTGCATTATTTTGCACAGAACTTTTTCTCTGCCGTATTGCCAGTCGGCTTCAAGGATGACGACACGCTGTTCATCTACGCCGTCTCAGACCTGAGTTACAACCTGACGCTCAGAGCTGTGGTGAGTTTTCACTGGTGAACTGTGTCTTTATATCACATTTATTCTGCAGGTTAGTTTTGTCTAATCAGAATACAGTAGGTGGATTCAAACTCCACTGGAACAAGAGATGTTATTATAAAAAAAATTAAGTGATCTCTCTCAAATATATTCAGTGAGACAACATAAGTACAGTTTCTACATAATGCTGCACAGACAATAAACTACAATTTAAAAAACAACAATACCATGTAGTCATAGAAAACAGCATTACAAAACAGATGTCTAATTAATCATAATTTAATTATTTTTTTGCCAGTTACAAATAATCAAATATCTTTTTCATTCATTACTTTTCTCGTTTCCTCTCCGTGTAGTTTTTCTAACTTCACTGTGGAAGATTAAACTGCAGAATTTAATTAAAATAAAAACAGAAAAACAATTCCACAGTGCATGACATGCGCTAACATTTGAACATATTGAATATGTTTTTTAGAGCATTACTAATTATTTTTGGATTTAAGAATATGTGATGCTAATTTAAACACTCATTTAAGCTTAAATGAGACTGATGACATCATGTTGATTTCAAATTCACATCCTGGACACAGAATCAAAATCCTACCACGACATGTGTTTTAAGAGAGATGTTTCTAGTATTTATAGATCACTTTATTCACTTAAATAAATAATTTTTATGTTCTTTTTCTTTTTTTAATTTGTTTATTATTATTTCTTTTTGTCTTTTTAAATATTTTTTGAAAAACTATTATTTTATTTTATTTATTTATTTTATGTTGGACTGAGGGGTTTGGGATGAGGGGCAAAAATATTTATTTTTATTTTTATATATCTTATATTATTTATTAATTAATGATTTTTTTAACGTTCATTGTATTTCATTGCACCTGTTAAATTAATTAATAATTTTTAAAAAGCCGTATTTAGCTTCAGTGTTTCACTGTATGGCAAAAAAAAATATAGGTGCAATGCAAGTTGTGAGAACGTTTCTCATAAATTAAGCAACAGTAAAAAACTTAATCTACATTCATCATTATACGATTCTAATAAAAAGAGAAATAATTCTCATTTGTCACACAATTCTCCAACATTTGACATTTAAATTTTAAAATGCATAAACTGAAATCCACTCTTAAAACTTTATTTTATAGGAAAGGATTTATGAATATTTATTACGTTGCTGTTTGTTCCATCTCTCTCTGCTCATTTGTTTTGTTTTATTTTATTTGGTCTTATTTGGGGGTTTTTTTAATGTCATTTTATTTGGTCTCCTGGTGTTTTTATGTTTTTATTATCTCTGTTGGTTGTATTTTATTTTGTTTTTTATTGTATGTATTTATCTTAAAAGCACTCTAATTTCGTAAAAAGAAAAGTGCCACATAAATGGAGTTTATTATTATTATTATTATTATTATTATATAAAAATCGGTGTATAAATCATTTGAAAGTCTAGCCAACTGAATTTAACCATGTGGTCATGTTTGTGTCTCGGATGAGTCACAGGTGTGTTTACTGTCTTGTGGCTCAGGTGTCCGTGTACTCCTGGTCTGATCTGGATCCAGTCTGCACGCTGAAGTCCGACCTGCTCCTGGTCCGCGGAGGCAGCGCTGCAACCGTTTTTAAACAGCCAGTCGCCGCCCTGCTGGCAGGATGTGGACACTGCACCCACCTCACCTGCCTGCTCACCTTCCACCTGGAGGACAGCACCGGCGCCCAGCAGGGTCCCACCAACCACCACTTCCTGTGCTCACCCAAAGACACTCAGGGGCTGCAGAGACCCAACATCACAGTAAGAATGCGTGTTCACAAGGAGGTTTATTTATTCATACACAGGTTTAAAGCAGCGATGGAGGAATCCTTTAATCTGTTGTGCACAGGAGGGGCGACACAGCGACTAAGAAAAAGAAAGAAACTTTCAGGGAGGAATTAAGGCCTTTACACACGCAAACAAAATGACACTTAATTAGACTAAATTAGGGACTTAAAACCTTAATGAACTTCCTGCTGATTGCATCATGTTCACTGTGTGTTTCCCCGCAGGCCAAAGTGCAGCAGGATCAGACCGGCTACAGCGTCACCCTCCACTCTGCCTCTGTTGCTCCTTTCGTCTGGCTCGATGTGGGAAACATCCCCGGACGCTTCAGCTCCAACGGCTTCCTGATGGTTTCTAGAAACAGGACAGTCAGTTTTACCGCTTGGCGTCCGACCAGCGTTGTAGAACTCTCCAGATCCCTCACCGTCACGTCTTTAAGGGACGTATACTGACCTGAGACCAGCTGGTCTACATGTGGAGGTGGGACAACGTGCAGAGGTGATAGGTGGGAAAAGATGGAGCACAGTGTCCTGGATCTGAACAGGTCCTTTTTAAAGAGACACTATGATACAGGAGTGACCGGAGATGGAGGACTCGAGTCACATGACCTGACTCGTAGAAAGTAGAAAGTGGCACGAGAAGAGAAGACTCAGATCTGTGCTGACAGTATCTGAGTAAATGCATTTAGTTACATTCCACCACTGGGAACAGATCATCTTATTTTATCTCCAGGAGTTTGTGATGACTTGACATGTGACTTGTAGCAGGGACTCAACACGCTTGATTTTCTCCACAGTGACTTGGGACTTGCACAGGTGTGACTCACTCCCACCTCTGGGACTGACTCTTGTGGATTTTTGAGTGTGTGGAAGATATTTTTGGAGGAGAGTTAAAACTTTGTGCCAGTTTTCTAAATGTTTGCCAAAGAAAAAAGAAGAGAGCAGAGAATCCTGTGATCATATTAATGCAGCAGGTTGGTGTGAAAGTCTAACGAGCAAGTGACGTTAGCAACACCAGCAGTTTGCTCATCAGCAGGTGCCTGAGAAGTGTGTGTTTAATAACATATGTCTGTATCACTGTGCAGACCTGCCTATTATAAAGTACCTAAATAATGTCGGGGAAATATTTTCTGATTATTCTGACAGCACATGAATGCAACAATAATCTGAGCTGGGTTTGATTTTACAGATGATCGTTTTATGCACTGAAACTATTTTGCTTTTTTGCACATCTCTCAGATAATTAACAGACTCTGATACTTGACTTCATGAATGTGTCATGTTACAGACAGTTCTGTCCAAAATCTGTTTTATATTTGCACTAACTTTCCATAAATCACCGGAGCTTTGTTTTTAACATTAAAATGTTTTATTCTGTTGATCAGTGTTTTAAAAAATCCTCATCGCATCAAATGTGATTCAGAGTTTTAAAAAGAAATATGGAATATATATATATATATACTAAAACATTTTATTGTCATTGATCCTCAGGGGGGAGTTTTGTTTTACAGCTGAACAAGAGACAGAGCAGATGAAGATACAAAAAGGATTAAAACTGAAAGGAAATATAACAGATTAGAAATGCTACAACACAAAATAAAGTTAAACTAAAGCGACATTCATAAAATAAATGCGTGAGAATGCACAATAAGTACACAGAACAACACAGCAAACCAAAATGATAAAACATTTACCTGATACTGACGGGAAAATGTAGGATTGCCACATATTTGGAGCTCTTGATTAAAAATTTATACAACTGTGTGTCAGTGGCAACTGTAAGAACATGCAATACTTCATCCTGGAGTACTACTTTTAGTAAGGGACTGTGCGTTACTTATAAGGGGGGAGGGGGAGGCATGCCAAATAATTTTTTTAAGCACATGGGAGGGACTAATGTTCTTATTGTGGCTTAGACGAGGAGTATACAACTTTAAATGGTTTTATTTTTTATTTATTTTACTCTTGTTTTTAAAGAAAACATGAAAGAAGAGTCAATCTTTGTTGGAAGGTGTGTTTTCTTTAAAAAAAAACACTGTAAAAACAGAAATTCAAATTTCCAACGGTCCTTGGACACATCAACATCTGGATCAAGATGAAGGTCTCCTACACTCCTGTGATTCTGGACCCAAACACTGCTGATACAGACCTCTTCCTGTCCAAAGATCTAAGCAGTGTGATACTGGGACAGAGACAGCAGCCTCCAGATGTTGTCAGGTGTGCCAGGTGTTTGGCCTCGTCTATTAGAGCTCCTGAGAGCAGATCATCCAGCAGGGGGCGCTGCTGGACTCTGCCCACTGCAGGAGTGAGACGTCTTCAGCTCTCAGCTCGTCCTCTGTGGTTCTGACTGTGTCTGACAGAGCTGCTATCTCTCTGCTCAGAGCCTCCATCTTCTCCTTCATCATCTGACTCTTCTGCTCCTCTTCCTCCCTCAGTGCAGCCATCCTGGCCTCCTCTTCCTCTTCTAGAAACTGGTGAAGCTTCTTAAACTGCACCTTAATCTGCCTCTCTGTGCTTCGGGCCTGGACCTTCATGTGTTCTGCTGTTTGTTCAGACTTCACTTTAACTTCCTCAGAATCTTTTGACTTCATCAGAGTCTCCTGAAGCTCCTTCTTGTGTTGTCGTTCAGCTTCATCGACGAGTTTGAATCTGTGGTTGGTGTGTTTCTCTGAATCTCTGCAGATGCGAGAACCTTTGTGACACTCCTGTAAGGCGTCACACAGCTTCTTTAAGGCCCCGTTAGGAGTTGGTTTCTCTCTTCAGCCAGTCTTTACAGAAGCTGTGGTCACATAGCAGAACAACAGGATCTCTAAAGACGTCCTGACACAACAGTAGAGATCCTCTCTGATGGTGAAGCATTAGGATTTCTGCAGCAGTCAGCAGATCCAAGCAGGAAGTGAGTTGTGTTTCCCTCCCTCCTGCCTCAGTTACTTCCTCCCTGAGTCTGAGTGTGATTCATTTAGCAGCTGGATGCAGTTTCACACCTTCAGTGCTCCTCCCTGTGCCTGTCCCCCCCCCCCCCTCAGCTCAAGTCACAGCTCAGTGACAAATGTAAAGCCTACCATCTGTCTGACGGTCAGTCTCCTCTCACAGTAATAAGCTTGTGTCCTGCTTTGTCCCACATGATGTCATGAGAGGGGTGGAGCCTCAAAGTTAGAGTTAGATCTTGGAAAAACAGAAAAGCAGAGAGCTCAATATAAACAGAAAACCAATAAAGTATCAGTGGTCCCCGACCTCCACCTGCAGAATGTGAAATTAATACGTAACTACCTTAAATAGATCATAATTCTGTCCTAAAGTCCTAAAACTCCTTCATGAGTTTGCATTTTAGCACTACGGCTTGAAGTCAGTGGGTTTTTATGATGACGACTTTATGGCAACCAGAGGTTCAAGAGATGTTCAAGGATGCTACTGTGATGTTCGACATGTTTTTACACGAGGGACTGTTCATAATTAATAAAGCGCGAGGGGGTGGTGCTAAAAGGGGGTGGTGAGTCAAATAGGGGAGGGGCTTACAGATTTAAATGGTTGTATTTTGTATTTATTCAACAGTCGATTTTTAAAGAAAAAATAGCATGTATTCGCTAAAAATCGGCAAAATTACACCATTTATCAGCCAGAAACTGTAAAAACTGGGGAGGTATTAAAGGAAATGTCCACTTCAGAATGAAAACACAGACAGTACTTACTGACCCTCATGTCGACAAGAAGTTCAGTGTAGTTTTTTAATCCACAAAACTTGTTGGGGGGTATCGGAGGATAACAGCTAGCTGGAAAATATAATAATATAAATATTGAAGTGCATGGAACCCACATTTTGAAAATGTAATGAAACTCCGCTAATGCATTTCAAAAATGTCAGAACGGCTCGTCTGTCGTAATCCAAGTGCCCTGAAACTGTGGCATGCAAAACTGGCGTGAAAAGACGTAATTTACTCCACTTTTATAGCATCATTTCTCACCGTGGTCAGTTAACCTGCAGGCGTGCTGTGTTTACATGGCAACTTGCGCAAGACTCAAGAACGTTCAGAGACGTTCTCGAGTCTTTTCAAGTCAGTTTTGCATGCCGCGGCTTCAGGGCACTTTGGTTATGACGGACGAGCCGTTCTGACGTTTTTGAAATGCATTAGCGGAGTTTTATTACATTTTCAAAATGATTTTGGACGTGGGTTCCATGCACTTCAAGCGTATGGAAAAATCCGGCTAGCCGTTATCCTCCGATAGCGTATGGAAAAATCCGGCTAGCCGTTATCCTCCGATACCCCGAACGAGTTTTGTGGATTAAAAAACATCACTGGACTTCTTGTCGACATGAGGGTCAGTCAGTACTGTCTGTATCTTCATTCTAAAGTGGCCACTTCCTTTAAGAGGAATATTGGATTTCTCTGGAACGCTAACTTTTTAGCACATTAGCTAACGTTAGCTTCCATAGCAAAACAAACAAGTGTGGTCCTCCTTTGTAAGATTGGCTTCCTGTGACATCATCCATCCACTGAGTGAGAGCATACGGGTCGGCCAGTCTGGTCCCGTTGGTCAGTGTTTACTTATTCAAGTAACACTGGCGGTCCCGGAGAGTGAGTGACCTGACATGGTGCGTTGGTAAATTCAGTCTGACGCTCTACACTAAAATGAGAGCCCTGTTGGTGGAAGAAACGCAGCGTTATATTTCTACATGAATGAACCAACGGTTAAGTTAATCACACATTCACTCCGCTCGGCGCTCTGCTGCTCCGTCTCCACAGACAGAGTGTCCAGAGTGCGCTCTGCCACTCTGAGAGTGCGCTGCTCTGGATAACCCAACGCTACATTCAGACAGCGCTCCCAATTTATCAACGCTCCAGTTTGTGTCAGAGTGCGCTCCCACACTAGGGCTGGCTGGAGAATCGTTTTGACTCCAGCTAAGCCCCGCCCACTAATAACTTCACACTGTTTACTAACAGTAGAAGTGTCTATGGCTGAAAATGCTCATGATAAATAAAGAAGAGTCCCTAACAGCACAGTGTGTAGCTGAAGATAAATGATGTGACAGGAAGTGAGTTTTAATTTTTTTTTTTATTTCTGGAGAGAGTGGGGGAGGGGAGACCCTCGACCCCAATCCCCCCCCGTGTGGCAGACCCCCCCCCCGCCCCCCCCCCCAGTGTTGACTCCATGTTTACAGCCCTGCACACATCAGTTACACGTTTGCTTTTTCTAAACTTCAAACTGCTCAGTAGGAGCAGCAGTAAACTGAGTCACTCTGCTGTTTATCCCACCTCACACTGTTACCCTTTGCACACACACTTTCGAGTAGGAGTGTGTGTGTGTGTGTGTGTGTGTGTGTGTGAGCACGTTGCATACCGAGTGAGGAGCTCAGCCACAATAGAAAGCATTGAAGCTTTGAGGCAGGGTGCACGCGGTCGGTCGGTCGGTCAGCTCCGTGTTTTTCCTGCTCACTGATCTTTGATCCTGATCAGGCTGCTGATCGATCACTCAGAGCTGATCACAGGAAGCTGTGTGCATTATAAACTAATCAGAGAAGAAGCCGGAGCTACTTAAAGGATCTCAGCAGAGTGTCATGGATCAGAGCAGATCAGATCCTCCTCAGCTCTGACTGACATGTTTCACTGCAGCAACGCTTTTATCTTTAACTGAGGACAAACTACAGACTCAGACATGTTTGACTCCAGATGTTTCACCCCGTGCTGCCTCTTAGTGCTGATCTCTCAGTGTCTCAGTATAAACGTGTCGGATCGGGACGGACAGACGTTTCTAACGGATATTTTACGGTATTTCGGTGGGAATGACTCAATCAGTACAGAACACCTGAGCGACTTACTGCAGCTGATATCAGAGAGGAGATCTGAGGCTGTGACTGAAGGAAACCCTCTGTCAGACCAGGAGGTGAGCACATCTAAAACATATATACTCTCTACTGTTATTAAGGATCAGTTACACCAGTGCACCAGTTTATAGTGTTAAATATGAACTCACACCAAGTTTACACAGATTATTTATAAAGAAAACTAAACTAAGAACTTAACTTAAAATGTCATAAATAATGAAATCATCATTCTATAGTGATTAAAACTGTATTAAATACTGGAAACATTCTGTTTTTATTGTATTTGATTGTGTTGTAATGTGTAGATATTTGTAGTTAAATGATTGGACTTATTTTGATTAAATACATTTTTTTTCGAATATTTCTTTGTTTAACAATAGTTTTTACTTTTTAGATGTTATTTTTGCATTTAAATTTATAATAACAATGTAACTGAAGTCCTTCAGTACTGTTTTATCTCCACTCTATTGTTTTCTGCTTTACAGAATAATTAGGTGAACTCCATGATACTTTTTTATATTTTAATATTCATATTATATTCATAATATATACTTCTAAAACTTAACATGCTAGTTAAAAACATTGTGATGTAGCAAAAGGCAGATATTTTATATTTTTAAATTTCTAAAACTTCATGTGTTAGTTTTATACATTGTAATGTAGCATGAGGAATATATTCAGATTTTTATATTTAAATTTATATTTATATTTCTAAAACTTAACATATTAATACATTATAACATAGTATACAGAATATATTCATATTTTTATATTTTGTATTTTTATTTAATATTTCTCAAACTCTACTCATCAGTTTTATACCTTTTAATGTAGCATAAAGCGTATATTTTATATTTTTATATTTATATTTCTAAAGCCTTACATTCGTACTCTGATACATTGTAATGTAGCATGAGGTGTGTATTTTATATTTTTACACTCCTTACATACTCAAAATATTATACATCTTTTATATTTATTTTATGTTTTCATATTTATATTTTGTTTTTCTAAAACTTGATATATTAATATATTGTAATGCAGCATAGGGCACATATTTTATACTTTTATACACTTTACATACTCAGCATGTCATGCATTTTTATATTTATTTATATTTTATATTCTTATATTTATAATATATTTATATTTGATATTTCTTAAACTTTTTTATACATTGTAATGTAGCATATTATACATATTTTATATTTTTAAATGTTTCACACTGCAGCATAATGCACACTTTACATAATGGACATAGTTTTTATATTGTAATGCATCATACAGCATTTATTTTACCTATTTAAATGATAAATATTGCAGCATAATGCACATATTTTTATTTTAACATTTTTACATACTTTCATGGTTCTTATTTCTACCTCTACAGTTCTCTGTGTTTACATCAGAGTGACATGGATCAGTGAAGTATTTCTGTTTTTATCCACTGACAATAATAAAACTTTATTTATAAAGCACATTTCATACAAAAAGATTAAAAATACACATTAAAGACGTCAGATGTGAGAAAACCAAAGCTCAAAGGATTTTAGAGACAAAAACAGATTTACAAAGCTGTTTGAAGTCGTCTCTGTGTCCCTCAGTGTCCCTCAGCCGACCAGATCTTGTCCCACTTTGGGTTCAGTAATGTCAGCCAGCTGACTGTGGGACATCTGGGGAGGATCTGTCCCGCCGTGTTGACCCAGGTGCTGCTGCCCTCCTGCCCCTACACCGCCCCCAAAGCTCTGCAGCCTGCCGACTACAGCGGTGAGTTGCTTCATCACATCGTGGCTTTATTTGTTGATGCAGATAATTCACAGTTCAGGAGGGTTTGTTGGATGAGGTCTGGCTCAGAGTATGAGACAGTCGCTGTGGACGGAGGAGAGGACGCTCCTTTAAGAGCCTGTAAACCCTAAAAACAAGAGGAGGTGGGCTTGTGTCTGATTTAAGGTTCAGGTCTGACCTCAGAGGGGTCAGAGGTCGTCCCCACAAACTGGAAACTGTCTGAAAAAATCCCCTGAAGCAAACTAATAAAACCAACGACACCAACTCTTTCTTTTACACTTATTTTCCTCAGTTCAGTACTAAAAGAAGCAAACGACAGGAAATGTAAAAAATAAGATAGTGTTGATTGTTGTGATGATTTATTCACATCATTGAAACAAAACCCATGAAGTTGTTATTTGATCATGACGACATAAAGTCAACAAACATACTGACTGATAATGAAAACAGAAATCTGAAAGTATGGAGAGAAACTGACCTTAATTCACTTCTTTCTTAAAGGAACAGTGTGTAAAGTCCCTTTTCCACTGCACAAACATGTGGCCCGTTAATGTGATGGGACAAGTTATGATCAGCATTCACACACAGGTCAAATGACTCTGCAGTAGCCGTGAGTGTCTATCAGCTCCGTCTCCGATAGGCACTGATGAAAACACAGACGAACACCCTAATTTTAGCCCCTTTACCGGTGAGATGCAACGATGCATCATCACAAAATACCGTCTGTCTCCACCCAAGCAGCTCAAACATCGATACAAATTAGTCTGCACCGAGTTTCAAAGAGAGACCACATAAGTAAGAGTGCTTTCACACCTGCCCTGTTTGGTTTGGTTCAATCAAACTCCACGTGGTTTGCCCCCTAAAGCCTAGTTCACATTACACAATTTTCACCCTGATTTGCGTCGCGGAGACGATCGTAATCTTTTCAGTGTTCATACCTGCCGACGTGTGTTTCTGTCATCGGGAGTCTCGCCAACTGCATAACGACCTGTGTGTGCACACCACAAGATTTCTCCACCGAGCCCTCGCTGACAGAGATAACAGATAACGCGGTGACGTCACCAAAGTTGGAGACGACACATCGTAAAGGCATGGATATTCTTCCCAGTGTTGAATCAGATCTGCCTCCAAGGACAAGCCCAGAAGAAGCAACTATCATGCGTCTAAATAACTTATTAGACGGATATATATAGAGGAAGGTGACGTTTAGAGAGCAAGCCCAAATAAGCAACTCCACTTTAGAAACAAGCCCAAAGTCGCGGCTAATAAGTGGACCTGGCAACCCTGCGGCTTGTCCTCCTCACATTTCTACGGTGGCTGATGCTATATTGTGAGTTGCCCTATCTAGAGCCAGTGTTTGGTTTGTCCGTTCTGGCGATACAACATAATGGACTGTGGCGACCCGTCACTGTTTTTCCAGCAGGGATAGAACCGTGTAAAAACAGTTGTTTTTACTGAGACATCGCTGCTTGTTTTAACAGGACAGCAGCACAAACAGTGGTTGTTTTCTAGAGAGACATCACTGTATCTTCCACTCATGACTTATAAATAAAGTCATATCCGCAGTAATCTGCTGTAAACGAGCCGTAACACTCACCTCATGTCCTGGATTGAGTCACACAGACCTGCTGACCTCTCAGACTCATCGCCAAACGCTCCCTCCTCCTCCTCGGTGCTGTTGACACAGTCACAACCAACTGTGACTGTTGTTCAGAGTGTTGTCGATGATGCATGCTGGTTCTTCATCGGCCTCATGAGCAGAATCTCCCCTCTGAAAATAAATAGATGATCTCTTTTGTTGAGTTAAACATGTGTTTGGTGACTCTGTGGTAATAAATGTGGGTTTCATCATGATAGAGGAGCTGATGAAGAACTGGCTCTGCCCAAACAATGAAAAACAAAACCTGTGTGTTCACAATGAGCATCAATTTTTTTGTTTTTTAAGGAGACCTGTCAGTTCATTAATTTTAATTTCTATCACACAGTTGTGGTGTGAGAAAAGTCAGCTCAGTCTTTGCTTGCTCACTAGCTAGAAGGTTAAACACACTAATATTTACTTTTACTACCAGCAGATATTTTTTACATATTAAGTTCTGGTTTCATGCAAATGTCATTGTGTATCTGAGGCTAATTTAGCTCATAAACCTGTTTAATGCTGGCTGACAGTGTGTTTAACAACAATTTAACTATAAATGACACGAACAACCAACAAATACAAGAAGCTTGTGAGCTTGTGTGCTGAGGAGCAAACAGAAAGAATTTCTTCACACATAAATACATTTTGTCCTGTATACATCCATTTTTCTCTGACGGAGTGAGCAGCTTCAAACTTACTTCTGGCTCCAAAAAAGCCAAGATGGCGATGGCTGAAATTTACCAACAAACAACAGAACTGGTTGTTTTTTTAACAAGTGTTCCCAGCAACTATTTAGGCCTCAAACGTGGTTCAGCAGGAAAACTGAAGCTCAGTTGGCTGTTTCTAATGCCTCCATGCCGGCGATAGCAGAGACCAGAAATTCCCTGGCGAACACATTGAGGAAATTTCCTGCAAATTTGGCACAAACGTCTACTTGGACTCATAATAAGATGATTTGAAATTAGTGGTCAAAGGTCAAGGTCAGCATTACCTTGCAATGGTCTCTCAAGAACACCTTGAGGAATTACTTAAAATTGGGCACATACATCTTTGAGTCGAGGATGAACTGAGTAGAATTTGGTGATCAAAGGTCACTGCGACCTTGCCTCCGTCATATTTTCATGAACTCGATATATCAAGAACGCCTCGAGGGAATTTCCTCAAATTTGGCACAAACGTCTACTTGGACTTACAATGAGATGATGAGAAATTAGTGGTCAAAGGTCACTGTGACCTCATAAAACATGTTTTTGTCCATAACTCCAGAATTCATTCACTAATTCTGACCAAGATTTGACACAAATGTCTAACAGGATAAAATAATGAAGGTCAAAAGGTCAAAGGTCAGCTTGACTGTGACATCATCATGTTTTAACATCATATCTCAGGAACAGAAGGGGAGACATTTGGTCAGATACTGAATTGGTGACTCTAATCCTGAACCTGTGCTGATTGTATAGATCTTCTGTGTGTGAAGCATCCATGTTTTCACTGACATGGATGGAGACTGTCACAGCAGAGGACGTCTCTCTCTAAAGTCTGAGTATCTGTCAGACCTCAGAGGTCTATGAAACCAGTCAGATGTGTTTAACGCCCCTAAAACCGTGGCCTCAGATCGAGTATTTCTACCTCACATTGAATATTCATAGTTTAGTAAGCACAGTGCAAAAGAGTTTAAGAGAAAAACTAATCTGATGAATCAGATGATTGATTTGCTAGCCAACGAGCTGTAACCTAAACAGATGATTAATCAAATGTGTTATCGGTCTTTTCTCAGTTATCAGAGTCATCTGTTTTCAATCACTGCCGTCGAGGAGCTAGATTAAAAGGTGTTTTATTGCCTTATCTATTAGTGTGATTATTTATAGTTTATTTCTTTAATGGCACCTGGGTAAGAGCTTTCCAGGAATCTGGGAGTGTGAGCTTTCAAGGACCTGGAGCGTCGTCCAGGAGGCAGCAGGGTAAAATAGTTTGTGACCTGGGTGAGATGAGTCACTGATGATGCTTGTGGCCTGATGAAGACGTGGGGTTCTTTAAATGTCCTGTAGTGATGGTAACTGCATGCCAGTGATTTGGTGTCGTGACCTAAGACCCTCTTGATATCTCTTGATATCAACCAACACTGTGAGAGTTTGGTACAGGCTAGCTTTACAGTTTACAACACAAAGGGACGAATGGACGTTCCAAATGCAGTTTGAATGATAAAAATCTGTTCAGCCGCTGTGGAGATATCAATGTCTACAGTCAAGAAAACTGTCTCACCCACAAACGTGCAATGTCCACTCATCAGAGCCACAGCCAATAAATAGGCGTGACTACTGCAGAGTCATTTGAGCGGGTGTGAATGCACACATCACATCAAAAAGCCAGATGCTAGCAGGTTTGTTTTGTGCAGTTGAAATGGGGCCAAAGGAGGCAGGCTGAGAGGAAGTTCATAGATTGAACCCAGGGCAATAAAGCTCCAAGAGCAGAGGATCTCCAATATGGCCGCCAATAGATGTCCTGTCCTGATGTCCTTAAATCCCCTGCAGTGATTCAGATCTGTTGTTTTAAAAACATTCCTGAGGAAAAATATCTGCAACAAGTGATGAGTTTTAAAGTTCAAGCAGCAGCAACAAGTTTCTAATTTATAGAAGAAGAACTGATAGGAGAGGATAATGATAATTAATTCAACTTTAACTGAGTTAATAAAGAGAAAAAGCTCAAAATAACAGAAACTTAAACGTCTCTTTCCAAAACAAGCCTCAGACACATCTCAGCAATGAGCTGAAAGCTTTAAAGATCTCAACAACATTTATCCCTGTAACATCAGTAAGTGTGTATCGTTGCTTTCTGCCGTGACAGTGTGGGGTTACGGGTTTCTGGCGGTCACTGTGATCAACCTAGCCGCTCTGCTCGGCCTCTTCCTCATCCCCTTCACCAAGAAGCCTTACTTCCCCAAAGTGCTGACCTACTTCATCGGCCTCGCCATCGGGACGCTCTTCTCCAACGCTGTGCTCCAGCTCATCCCAGAGGTTTGTGACAGGTGTTTTATAAATGATCTAAATATTGTTTACACATCAGCTAACACGCTGTTCTCCTGTTCATCTGCAGGCTCTGGGTTTTGATCCTAAATCCGATAACTACGTGGCCAATGCAGTTGGAATATTTGGAGGGTTTTACATGCTGTTCTTCGTGGAGAAGGTCCTGAGATTGGCTCTGGGGTTAGAGCATCAGGTGAGGTAACACACAGCAGTGAGTGAGTTTACTCGGTGCAAAGCATTTTTCTTTTATTGCAGAGTAATATCCTTTATTCCAGTTGTATAAATGCCAGATAATCATCCCAGTTTATCAGTGACTTCAGCTGCTAATTAGTGACTAACCTGAGGGCACTTAGACTTTATGGTAGTGACGTGCATTATTCATCAGTGTTGTCATCGTTTTGGACGTGGGTCATCGACGCAGTAGGCGCAGACTGTGACCTTCAGTCAATATAAGTTTTATTCTAGCAGCACAATATCCTGATATTAACTTTAACAGGGGGATTAAAATCAGGAAACAGGCAGGAAGCAGAATAAAAGTCTCAGATTATGTCCAGTAGTTTGGTAGATCATCAAGAAAACCACCTGTGTCCGGTGCTGTTATGGTTTCCTGCCATATATCTATAAAGACAATATGTTGACGAGTAAAATATTTTAGAAACTTTGGACCTTCCAGCACATCAAGAACTCCGACATCGCTCCGATGACGTCCAGGTAAAATAGGACAGTTTCGCCGGTGGCTTCATCACCATCATAACCTGATGAAGTCATGGGCAAACTGTGTTGTTTGTAACATTTCAAATAAAGACTAAATTAAAAGAAGAAGTAATTCAGCTCTCCTGTGTTGCAGTGCATCTAAGTATTTACTATCAGTCTGATGTTTCCTGCATCACTTGCACAAGTCTGTACTTTGGGCATGTGCTGTTAAATTAGTATTTTATTTAACTTTATTTATGTTACATGCTGTACTAAGATGATGAACATTGTAAACATGATACCTGCTAAACATCAGTGTGTTAGCATTGTCATTATGAGCTTGTTAGCATTTAGCTTAAAGAACTTCTGCTAGCTTGGCTGCAGACTTTTATGCTCACCATTCACTGAAAGACTTTGAAAAGACTTAAGTGTGAGTCCCTCTGACATCTAAAGTATTTAGTCACACAGTTTAGGATTTTTGCAAAGATCTCACAGTGACTATTTACAACTAGATTCCTTTTGAGATTATTTCCCATTCTGCTCCTGGTGAAAAATATGACACCAAACTCCCTTTAAGAAATGGGACATTTTAACAAATCCTTACGTGGCCGCAAAAACACAAAAGTCTAGAAACACAAGATAAAAGGCGTCACATGTCAACAGTATTCTTGTCAATTTGGCATCAGTATAATCCATAAAGATAACTGTATTTATGTACAAACTTAAATTTTGGATTTTACTGCCTCAACTCTCTGCGAGCTGTAGGGCCTATTAGACACGCCCTGTTTTGTGGTTGTAGTCCTGGGAACAACAAATTACAAGATGAGACCCAACCTGAAAGTTACACTCGTCTGATACAGACATTAAAATATAAACTTGCTTTTTAGATTAATTGTTAGTATTTTGCCACCATGGAAATAAACTCACATTAGCTTGCAAAGGTGAGCTAACTGTTAGCTATGGCGCTAGCTGCTTAGCATTAACTCCTTGATCAAAACAGAATACTCTAACGTTAACTTTCATTCCTGCTTGCTTTAGAAAGGTCACTCCAAGAAAATGTGTTCTGTCTTTCCATTGTCAAAGGGACAGTGACTCATAGATGTTTGTCTCTGGCTGCCAGAGTTAGTGGACTAGCTTTAGCGCCCTAATATTAGCATGCTAACATTTGCATGCTAGTATTAGCGCGCTAGCCTTCAAACTGCAGCCCTATTTTTTTCCAGGGTTGTGCCCGGAGATAAAAAGTATTGCGTAATGAAAGTGAGGCTTATGGGGAACTGATCTAAAGCACATGACAAACCAAGAGCACTGTTTTTGTGGTGGCAGTGGGGGAAGTTATTAGATAATCAAACAATTGATATGTAGAAAACCGTGCTACATGATACACACACTTGTTGGCAGTTGTGGTATTAGAAGTTTCTACTGACTTTTTAAACTTTTTTTGATGTGTTGACTGGCTGAGGCAGTTGTTGTCCCAGGGCAATCATGCAAAATGTTGTTCTCAGGACAACAACCACTCGCCTAAATCAGGATGTGTGCTGTATTAGTGGGAGGAGACTGGGAATGAGAGGTGAAGTGTTTCAAAAATTAAGATTTGTCACTACAATAAGAGCTGGTTGGAGGATCTGAGACATGCCGAATGAAACACCGACTCTTGTTCACTCCACAGAACAAGAGAAAAGACTTGTTCACATTCGCCGGCGTCTCCTCCATGTTTACTTCCTTCCTGTTGGTGCTGGAGAGAGCACAGCTATTGGTTGTTGACGGTGTTCACATCATCGAACTTCAGTATTTTCATGAGCCAAGACTAAAAACTTATGATAATATTAAACATGTTTGATTTTATCGGGACTTTGAGACAAGAAAGTAACTGACTTAAGACAGCTCAGAGGTTTATAACCACCTTTCACAAAACTCTCATACTTCATAGCAACATTTGAAATTTGTCTGCAGCAGTGAAATTGCTTGAAAGGTTGTGTCAGTCTGGCATTGTGCAACTGTATTTCATTCTACATTCATACAGTAGCATATGATGCTCCCCAGTAACACCAGTTTATACTGATTCAAGTTTCATTCAGTCACTGGTAAACACTTCCCTGCAGGGCACCAAAAGAAATAAAAGGTACAAATTGAAAACTAAAGCTGACTTTGAAATTTACAAGTGAAATTTGAAAGGTTGTTGCTCAGTTTTGAATCTTTACTGTTCAGTATTTGCAGTGTACCCCTGTGTCGCTGACTTTAAATTTAAAAAAAGAAATCTTATGAGGAGTTACCCCCTCAGGTTATCATTTCATTGAACCTACACAGTGTCTCTTTCTGTTCACCAGCTGACTTCCTTTGTCTCTCTCGTCTTCAGCACGGCCACAGCCACTTCACTCCTGCAGAGCCGCCTCAGGAAAACTCCCTGCACAACGGAAACGTTCTGGAGAAGAAGGACTCCATCGTTCTGACCAGCATCAATGTCATCGCCACAGACAGGAGCAGCCCGAGCCCAGAACCAGTCACAGATTCTCAGGTACCAGTGCCCTCGTCACGTCACTTTGAGAATAATACTTTAATTTTACCGTGAGGGAATTTTTTCATATCTGGCACAAACATCCACTTTCAGTCTGTGATGAACTGATTAGAATTTGGTGGTCAAAAGTAAAAGCTCAGCGTGACCTTGCATTCTTCTCGTTCTTGTGAATGCAATATCTCAAGAAGACCTTGAGGGAAATTCTTCAGTTTGACACAGATGTCCACTTTGAATCAAGTATGAACTGATCAGAATTTGGTGGCCAAAAGTCAAGGTCAGGATGACCTTGCATTCTTCTCATTCTCGTGAATGATATCTCAAGAAGGTCAAACATCCAAACATTCACTTGGACTCAGTGATGAACTGATTAGGTTTTAGTTGTCTAGGGTCACTGTGACCTTGCATTTATCTCATTCTCCTGAATGCAATATCTCAAGAACACCTTAAGGGATTTTTTTCAAATTTGGCACAAATGTCCACTTTGTGTCAAGAATAGGCTGATTTGAATTTGGTGGTCAGAGGTTACTGTGACCTTGCTTTTGTCTCATTCCCGTGAATGTGATATCTCAAGAGGGCCTTGAGGCAGTTTCTTCAAATTTGGCTCAAACATTCAATACTAATATAATATATAACATTATATTAGTATTGTATTATATTATAATATAATATATAATACTATTCAAAGTTCATGTGCAACATCCATCTCCCTTCATGCTTCTGCAGTTTGAACTGTGCAGCTAGCCCTCTCCAATCTTTTACAGTGTCTGTTTATATATTATTATAGAGAGGTCAATGAAACTAAAATCAGCAAAATATTAGACAAATTAACTAACTCAAAATCCCAAGATGTCTCTAACTTGGACACAGCTTTTATTAAGCAGCATAGTTCCTCTATCATAAAACCATTAACTCATTTAATAAATCTTTATATAACGTCAGGCAGGTTTCCAGATCAATGGAAAACAGCTGTTGTCTCTCCCATTTTTAAATCAGGGGACACAGACCAGCTATGCAATTATCGTCCAATCTCTATACTCCCTGCAATGTCAAAGATTTTGGAAAAAGTTGTGACAGAACAACTAGTTGATTATTTAGAGTCGAACCAACTTCTATATCCTGAGCAGTTTGGGTTTAGACATAAACACTCCACAGAAACAGCAATTTGCTCTTTTGTCGAAAATCTGAAGTGTCTTATGGATGGGGGTAATGTCGTGGGTGCAGTGTTTCTCGACCTAAAGAAGGCGTTTGACACTGTCAACCACGACATCCTGCTATCAAAGTTATCTAAATTAAATTTTTCCAAACAAGCTCTTAGTTGGTTTGCTTCCTATTTACATTCAAGAAAGCAATGTGTGAGGATTGACCAACAAAAGTCTGCTCCTCAACAAAATAAAATTGGCATTCCTCAAGGCTCAATCCTGGGGCCGCTGCTCTTTAGTCTTTGCATTAACGACCTGCCTGAAAGCTGTCTGGGGGCTGGTTGTCAGCTTTATGCAGACGACGCAGTCATATACGCGTCAGCTAAGACATCAAGTGAGGCAGCGGAGATNAAACTAGCATTAGCTATAATCTCTGTATGCAGAACATCAGTCACATTGACTTGTTTGAAACGAGTGGAAGTGTTACTATGTTAACCTGCATTGTCCCTATCAAATAAACTAAATTAAATTAAATTAAATTAAAGAGACACAGGACCCTGGAAATATACCAAGATCTACTCTGTCTGCACACACGCCACGTTAACCCACACAGCAGTCACCCATGTTTTATCTAATGATAAGATAAGCTCGTAAAGCAGCGAGCTTTCCCTGAATTGTTATCTTAATTAATCATGCTTGATAGAGATTTGCTGTCCACCTCAGTCCTCTATCACAGACACACCTGACAGGAATGCATCGAGAACTATAAATACATGACTGATTTAAAAACATCTTATCAGACAGAATTTACACTTTGAGTCATGACAGAGTGAAACTGTGCCACCGTGAGCAATATTTGTCTAAAGAAGATGAAGCAGCCAGAGAGTGTTTATATTCTAATGTGGTTTGGACACACTTCTTTGTTTTTACACATGTACGTTTAGTTTTTAGAGTAATTTATTGAGCTGTTATCGGTGACATGGAGCGATTAGAGCTGCTGTTAATGTTTAACAGTAAGATCTCTGGAGTCATATGGAGGAGTCCCACTCTCAAGGGATCAAAATACTAAACAAACAGACATGCTGGTGTCACAGAGGGACGAAGGCCTCAGATCCTTCCCCTCCTGGTAAATGCTGGAATTGTCTGGCTGGAGGACAAAGACTCCTTGTTTGTCGGCGGCTAATAAAAGGGGCATTTTGTCATTGCAGAGTATCTTTAACCAGGACCCAGAGGCTCTGTGTATGTCCGCCTGTTCTCAGGTTTCCCATTAAAAACACTCGTGCCATTATATTTGTAATTGAAGAGTTCCACTGTAAATGCTGCACTTACCTTCAGGGGAAATATTTCCTGGAGTTTGATTCGGCAGTATCTCTGACATTTTGTGGATCCAAATAGACAGACTTTGTTGGTTAAAGGGTTTGGTAAGTAAGATATTTAGCCATGGCAGCAACTGCCTGTTGATTGGTAAAACTTTTGGAGGGATTGCTGTGTGCAGACATTCATGATCTCCAGAGGATGAATCCCTCTGACTCTGATGATACCCTGACCTGCTGTATCTCAAACACCACCATGAGGTTTTTATGTGAAATATTTTTGGTACGGTGCCTGTAGAGTGGCAGGCTGGGGTAGTGGTTCCCATTATCAAAAAAGCAGACCAGAGGGTTTGCTCTAACTATCAGGGTATCACACTGCTCAGCCTCATGGGAAAAGTTTACTCCAGGGTGTTGGAAAGAAGGCTCCGACCAATTGTCAAACCTCGGATTCAGGAAGAACAATGTGGATTCCGACATGGCCGTGGAACAGTGGATCGTCGTGGTGAAGAGGGAGCTGAGCCAGAAGGCAAAGCTTTCAATTCACTGGTCCATCTCCGTCCCAACCCTCACCTATGGTCATGAGCTCTGGGTAGTGACCGAAAGAATGAGATCGCTGAAACAAGCGGCTGAAATGAGTTTCCTCTGTAGCGTGTCTGGGCTCAGCCTTAGAGATAGGAGAAGGAGCTCAGACATCCAGAGGGAGCACATCCAAGCGAAGGATTTAAATATCTCGGGGTCTTGTTCACAAGTTAGAGTAGAATGGAGCATGAGATGGACAGGTTGCTTGACCGTCGTGGTGAAGACGGAGCTGAACCGGAAGGCAAAGCTTTCGATTTACTGGTCCATCTACGTCCCAACCCTCACCTATTGTCACGAGGCATCTGATCAGGATCCTCCTGGGCGCCTCCTGTTAGAGGTGTTTAGGGCACGTCCCACTTGTAGAAGGCCCCGGGGCAGACCCAGAACACACTGGAGGGATTATATATCTCATCTGGCCTGGGAACACCTCGGGATCCACCAGGAGGAGCTGGAAAGTGTTGCTGGGGAGAACATTTAGGCTTACTTGGTCATGGTTAGTAAAAGACCAGTAACGGGCGACTACAAAAACTCAGATTTAGTTTTTTGTTGGTCTTGAACAGTGGTCTGCAGCTTGGCAGGTGTCTCGCCATCCATCATCTCCTACATCTGCAGACAGCAAAGTCAGCTCAGAAACGACATCACTTTAGAAACGCTGACATGATCCGTAGTAATGACGATCATTTACTGTTCCTGTCATATGGCAGCTGATCTTGTCCTCTGCTCGGAGGGTAAGACCTTCCCAGACGTCATTATTTTTACTATTTGTGGTCATTTCTGGCTGCTCTTCTTCTTCTTCGAGTTAGCTGCTAACTGCAAACAGCTACTTTTTAAATCTCCCGTGGTGGGTCGCCCACATAACACGTCTTCAAAACATCACACACATGCTGCCCATGATCCTGTCCTGCCAGCTGTCCCATTTATAGAGACATTGTTTCGGCACTGTTACTACCTGGGATGCCAACTTAAAGGCGAGACAACTCTGTCCCCCGGTTCTGTGATTGTACCTTTTATACAGAGCGGCGAGACGCCATAATGGCAAGAAAGAGGCTATAGATACGCTCTGAATATGATATACAGTCCCCTTAAAGATCACCCTCAAAGCTGTTGAGTCTTTGTCTTGCTTAAAATTTACGTTAAAAAATCTCTTAGCACTGAAGTCATTTAAAATCTGAATGTGTTGTTTGTTCTCTAGTTTTGACTATTGAGGAGAAAACGTATTGATCAGATACCAAAAGCAAAATGTTCAACTTTGTCCTTAATTTTCTGGACAATTTGAACTTTGATTTTTAAACATCATTGTGTGTTTTATCTTTGTGGCTCACTGAATCCACATTAGGTCACTGTTTGCTCATCTCTCTCCTCTGTGGTCTAATGTTATCCTGTCCCCTTAACCATCTCATGTGTCCGACAGGAAGTCAAGATGTGCTACTGGCTGCGTGGACAGCGCATCTCCAGCATCAAGACAGTGGCGTGGATGATCACACTGAGCGACGCTGTGCACAACTTCATCGACGGCCTGGCTATCGGCGCCTCGTTCACTGTGTCAGTGCTGACGGGGTTCAGTACGTCCACTGCCATCGTGTGTGAGGAGTTTCCCCATGAGCTGGGTGAGGTTATCTTCTAGCCTGTTCATTACCAACTCCTTCTGTGCAGCCAAACATTATTCAAACCCATAAAACTTTATTTAAACTCTGATGAAGATCCCAACTTTCCCAAAGATCCTTAACTGAACTGATGACACAAGACATCCAGAATATCTCCATTTGATGGCGCAGTGCAGCAGTAGTTCATCAGGTTTGAATATTTAAATCAGTGTCAGAGGGATCCCAGTTCAAACCCCAGGGTGGGGGAGCCTTCCTGTGTGGAGTTTGCATGTTCTCCCCGTGTCAGCGTGGGTTTCCTCCAGGTGCTCCAGCTTCCTCCCACAGTCCAAAGACATGCAGGTTAATTGGTGACTCTAAATTGTCCATAGGTGTGAATGTGAGTATGAATGGTTGTCTGTCTCTATGTGTCAGCCCTGTGATAGTCTGGTGACCTCTCACCCAGTGACAGCTGGGACAGGCTCCAGCACCCAAGTGGTTACAGAATGAATGAATCAAATACATTCATGATGTTTGTGAATTTAATACATTATCAGACCTACTCTTTAAATATTGCATTACAGTTGGTGACTCAACATTTGACTTGGGACCTGTGTACAAAGACTTTGACTTGCTTGTAACTTGCAAAACAATGACTTGGCCCCAGCTCTGGTTTCAAGGAATGAAAAGCTGGTTTTATCTTTTTACATCAACTAAAAGGGCCATTAGAAATCTGATCTTTATCGACCTCTGCTGACGCTCTGCAGAACTGCACCCAAACTTTGATTTTTCTGTGTTTCAAGTCCAAACACTGAAGAAATTAAAACACAGAAACCCCTGTAACAGTCATGTCGGCAATAGGCTGTTTTGCTTCCTGATATTTTTGCTCTTCCTTATAGGGGAGACCGGGGATGATTGTTACACTTTTTGTTTGAGCAAGTGTAACTCAGTGGTTTTTTTTGTTAGAGCGCTTAAATTTTGATATGTGGTACCCATATTTGTTTGCTACAAATAACACACACTTTGACCTCTACTACACCATCACAGATTATGGAAATTAATGTCAAATACAAAGAGGTGTATTGTTACAACGTACCCCAGTACCGGGGTGAGTTGTAACACTAGCTGGGGATGGATGTAACAATTAAATTATTGTGCTTAAAAAAGATTCACAATAGGCTAAATGTATTCAAGCACTTTAATGAATAATAAAGAAGGAATAATAAACTTGTAAGAATACAATAATTATAATATTAAAATAAATAGAAATGTATAACATAAATACAAAAAAGGTTGACGTTTGAACAGCATTTGAACAGTTGAACAATAAACACTTTCGAAGAGTAACTATTATCTGAGCAAACTAAGGCATAATACCTATAGCCTATTTTTAATCTGATTGGCAGTTGTGGCAAATGTAGATGTCCTTGCCTGGGGTGCAGGCTTCGTGGGCCCAAAATCCACACTTTTTAAGAACTGTTACAACCCTCCCCATGCCTAGCAGCCATGAAAGAGCTAACAGTTTTTAGCATTTAGCTTCAAAGCTAGCACTAATGAAACACATCAAATTAAACTAGAGAAACTACTACTTGAACCTATGTAAGTGAAACAATTGTACATACAACACAATGGACACTATGCAAAAAACAATTGTGATGAAAATGTTTGGTTTCTCACCTGAAAAACTGTTTTTTGGCTCTAGAACAGACAAATTTGGACTCAGAGACATGCGGCTTCACCAGTGAGCTCCAATTGTAAATGGGCATGGACTATGCTGATGATGTCACCACAGCTCGTTTCTAATTGGCCAAACTGAGAGTGTTACAACTATCCCTTTGTTACAACCATCCCCAGTCTCCCCTACATAAATGAGTTGGATAATATCAGTGCAGGTTTAACCCTCGTGTTTTGTTCTGTCTGCAGGTGACTTTGTTATCCTGCTGAACGCTGGTATGAGCATCCCTCAGGCCATTTTCTTCAACCTGCTGTCAGCGGTGTCGTGTTACATCGGCCTCGTGTTCGGCATCCTGCTCGGGAGCAACTTTGCCCCCAATGCAATCTTTGCGATCGCAGGAGGAATGTTCCTGTACATTGCACTGGCAGACATGGTGAGTGACCTGAGGACAGATACGCTACATGTGCAGGCCGCTGAGCATTTTTTATATTTATAAATCTGATCTTTTTTTTTTAGTGTCATTCTGTATTTTGTTATCGTCAAAAGATCCCATGGAAAGACTGTCTCTCCTTGTCCGTGACACTCAGCTCAAAGCCTTTTGTTTCTTCCTGAAGATTTAAATCTTTAAAGGTCCCACATTCTGCTCATATTAAGGTTCATACTTGTATTTTGGGTTTCTACTCAAACATGTTTACATGCTCAAAAACATAATTTTCATATTGTTTAACCCCTCGTTTTCTTTATAGAAGGTTTCACTGGAGTTACATTGACAGGCACCACTTGTGCTCATTTCAAAGCAGACGAGAAAAGCAGTCCTTTCACAGTGGTGGCCGTGCGGCGTCAGTTTGAAATGCCACCGGAAAATGACGTAACTGAGGGAGGTGAAAAGCACCTATAGGGTGGGAGGGAGGGGAGGTGGGTGGGTCCAACAACACCGGACTTTCACCAAGAAGGCCGGTGTTTGCTTCCTGTAGGCATATGGAGCCAAACCATGATGGGTTTTTTTTAAACCTAAAAACAGTACAAAAGACACGCACATCCCAACGTCCAGTGGAGTGGGTGCTGGACCAAAGAAACATCTAGCAAAGTAAAACCTGTCTAGAAGGACTGTAATGTTGTTTCAGAGAGACATTTCGAGCCACACGTCTTCTACACGGATTTATTTGTGCGGATTTATTTGGTTTTTACTTTTTTTCTAAACCTAACCACAGGCTTCTGTTGAACAAGGAAATAAATGTAAAGACAAGGTGTTTTACCGACGCTGTAAGTTTATTTTGAAAAACATTGATTTAGTATGCATCTAACGAGCACAGACATTTCCTGTGAGAATGGAAGTGTATTTCGAAAACAGACAATGCATGTAACAGGCGTAAACTGACACAGCGTCCCAGAACATCAACAACCGACACACCCAGGGTATCCAGCACGTTATATGTGGACGTGAACGTAAACCAGCAGCGTTATGTGATGTAATAAAATCATAATAAATATATAAATTCCATGTATTTTAAATATGATGAACACTGTTGAAATACACAGAATTTAAAAACAGCAATTACAGAAACTTAATTAAAGTAAATCAGGAAAATTTTATGTGCCACATTTTCATAAATTATTACTCAGTTTTATTTAATATAATTACATAAACGGTACTTTTTATGTCGTGACAGGAGCCATTATATTTTGGGCTTGTCTGTCCTTTGGTGCCTCAAATTTGGCATAAACGTCCACTTGGACTTCCAAATGAAGTGTTTAGAATCTGGTGGACAAAGGTCAAATGTCAGTGTCACTGTAACTTCACAAACCATGTTTCTGGCTACAGTGAGGCTTCGGGGAGGGTCAAAATGAAACAAACAAACAAACAAACAAAACACCAAAGTCACACCCCAGTAACCCCCCTCCTGATAAATAAAGAACAGTCCCTTGGTGATTAAAGGTGTGCAGACGCATTTGGATACACAGGGAATTATTGTTTGTACATTTGGATCTGTTTGTTGGTTTTGGTCTCTTCGTTGGATTTGTTTACAATAAGACAAATATCCTAAAAATAATGACCTCTGTTTGACCTCCACGAGGTCACCCTGTCATGTTTAAACCTGATCTGTTGACATCAGCAGTCACATGATAGAAATGTGGTTGTTTTTCCAGTTTAACTTTGTGGGAACAAAATGACTGCAGCTGCATAAATTAACTACAACTTCCTGTTCTTATATTGTTACTTCCTGTTACTGTGAAACAATGAAGCCATTGTATTTCTGATTGTCTGACTGTCTTTCCACATCTCAGTTTCCAGAGATGGACAACATATTACGGGAACAGGAGAAGACTTCCACCAAGGTCGTCTTCTTCCTGATCCAGAACGCCGGGCTGCTCACAGGGTTCACCATCATCCTGCTCATCACCATGTTCGCAGGAGCCATCAAACTGGGCTGACGGAGGAACTGGAGTTTAAATAATACGAGCTGCTTCTCTTTCTGCTCACTGGGCTGGGCGGGAAAATGAATGTAATGTGAATGTTTTGTACAAACAAAACCAAAATGATGCTTTTATATCCTCTGACTATCACGTTAGTTTACTCCATAAGAAGGGAAAATCTTTACAATCATTTAATGTATGAACTCTTAGTCAAATTGTGTTTTTGAGGAGACAATAAATTATTTTTTCAGTCTTAATATGAAGTGACATATCTCACAGTTATTGTTCCTCACTGGTGCTGCGGTGTCAGCTAACACCAGCTGTGTTTATGTGACAACATGTGACGGCAGCAGGGTTTGACCTCTGAGTTCTGTGACCTCTGTGACCTTCGCTTGTTATTTGAGTTTGTCTTTCTGATTTTTGTCACTTTGCATATAGTTTGTATTTTGCTGTCGATCAAATTTTAAACACTGATTGTGTCACAGGACAACAAAAATCAACACAACATCAAATGACATTTACAATTTAAAGTGTTTGCTCTCAGCCACGTCGCCGTACATTGTTTGTATTAGTCATTGTTTTAGTTTCTCATGGTTTTATTAAATTGGCAAATAAAAAACAATAACCAACAAGAGACGCCACGAATACCGAAGACAAATTAAAGAAACTTATCACCAATGCAAATGGACCGATGTTCAGTAATGTACTTTATTTTATATATTCTGTTCAATTCTCTTAAAATTATATTCTCTTTGTAAACACTTTTTTTTACCTTATAAAACCAGCTGGTAAATTTCACAAGTTCTTTATATTATTTTGTGGATTTAATTTAAAATGCTTTTTTAAAAATTACTTTTTAAGCTGAAAAAAGTAAATATATGCTGTCTTTATGGCACACAGGACTCAATGACTGATTTAATAAATAACACTACAATTTTATTGTATTAATAATTACTGTTATTATACAACGATGCATACTTTCAGCTGATTTTTCAGCAAGTTGATTTGGTATTTGGGGTCAGTTGCAACATCTGACTTCTTCCATTCAAATAAATATTGTGAACAACATGTCATATATGTTTAAATGGTTTGGGTAATTAGCAAACAGATCTAAGTTTATTATATAACAATCTGGTTGGTGTAGTCTAAATACACTCACCAGCCGCTTTATTAGGTACACCTTGCTTGTTGTTCCCTTAATTCTTGGTGTCACAGACTCAACAAGGTGCTGGAAACATTCCTCAGAGATGTCGGTCCATATTGACATGATGACATCACACAGTTGATCCATGATGAGAATCTCCCGTTCCAGCACATCCCAAAGGTGCTCTATTGGACTGAGATCTGGTGACTGTGGAGGCCATTGGAGTACAGTGAACTCATTGTCATGTTTGAGATGATGTGAGCTTTGTGACATGGTGCG
>NC_065519.1:2362012-2364743 GCF_006386435.1 Epinephelus moara | reverse complement strand
CAGTCTGGCCATTCTCCTCTGACCTCTGGCATCAACAAGGCATTTTGGCTCACTGGATATTTTCTCTTTTTGGGACCATCCTCTGTAAACCCTAGAGATGGTTGTGCTGAAAATCCCAGTAAATACTCAGAGCAGCCCGTCTGGCACCAACAACCATGCCACGTTCAAAGTCACTTCAAGCACCTTTCTTCATCATTCTGATGCTCCGTTTGAACTTCAGCAGGTTGTACAGGTGTAACTTATAAAGTGGCTAGTGAGTGTAGTATCTGAGTAACTGGGAGAAAGGCCCCAGTCTCCCCTATCACTGGTGATGAGGGGTTGCAAGTAGACATTGGTTTGTTTTAAAAGATCACGAGACAAAACATTTGGTGAATGTAGAAAATCTATGAGATAGAAATAAAGAATAAATAAAATAAAATAAAATTCAAAAAGTGGGATGTGTAGTGTTTGATTTGGTGATTTATTTCCATTTTATAACTTCTTCAAAGGACAATGGCAACCAGTCTGCTGTAAACAGGAAGTGATGCAGGATGCATTGACGTGACACCGTAGAGCTCGTAATTATCTATATGTATAGTAAAATTAGGAGCAGGCCAAGTCGGATAAACACTTCAGCCCAGTTATCGGGGGTCTATCTTTGTGAGTGACGGAAGTTCAACAATGCTGCGGCAAAATGGACGCAGTTTAATCCAACCATAATCCCATACTGGAATGATCGGTCCGTTAAATTTCCCATTCTAACCTTACTCCCTGAACGCAGCACATCCCAGATGAGGAAGTAAAGACAGATGAAAAGAGACGTCTCTGACTTCTGGAAACTTTGCTGCTCTCATCACATTCAGACCTCTGCTGCTTACAGGCTTTAATTTAAACCACGTAAGTCATGTTTATTTACTGTATTTATTCCTACAGATTAAATTAAATCAGACCCGTGAGGCTCCGTGAGGCTAACGATGATGCTAGCTGCTGTTAGCTAATCAGAGGAATTAAAGTCTTATGGCCTTTGACCGTTTTCTCAAAGGACAGACGGAGTTCATGATTTTAATACTCAGTTTGTTAAATGTCGAAGGTCTAACGTAACGCACTGACGTGTTATTAACGGCTAGCAAAGTTAGCATTACTAAGATATTCCGGTTAAAACTAACTCATGTGGCGTTTGAGTGTCATTGTTTTTATCACCTAATTTACGCCATGATTATTATTAGTTTTGATCGATTACTGATTTCGTTAAATGGAGTTGAAGGGCGGATGTCATACTTTAATATGGGTAAAAGCCAAACATTTATAAAGTCATGTGCAGGATTTAAAGGAAGCATCAACAGTATCACTGAGTCATTTATAGTGAAATAATGTTTTATTGTCTTGACTCCATTTTAAAACTGTTTGAATATTAGGGACTGTTCGTTATTTATGAGGGAGTGGTGCCAAAAAAGGGTGAGACATGTTGTCAGGTATTTCTGAAACTCTGGGGAGGGATTTATGTTTTTGATTTGGCTAAGGGACTGTTCATTACTTATCCTAGGAGGAGGGTGGCTGGGATGTGACTTCTTCTCCTTCTTGACCCTCCCTGAAGCTACAAATACTTTTGCGTGGAAAATCCATGACCCTCCCTCCACCATTTGATTTATTTATTAGCACATGAGAGAAAAAAATATAAAACAGCAAGATGAAAGAGTAGAACAAGAAAGACATACAATATATAGAATAGATACAACATATCACAAATGTGCAGGAGGAACCAAATAAAAACCCCTAAGGGCTTGTCAAGTGGTCAAACATTCAACATAAAAATAATATGTACAATAATGTAAAAAAAAACATCATAAAACAGTTAAGAAAATAATCTCAAAGTATGTAGTGATGTAGTGGAAGCAGGTGGTTATGCATTGCTCAACTGGGCCAATAAAAAATGGGTTATTTGCTTCTTGAAAGGGTTTATACGTGTGCAGGTTCTAATGTGGACTGGTAACATGTTCCAAAAGTGGGGACCTCTGAATCTAATTGAGAACTGAGAGAAAGTAGACCTGAAAAGGGTAGGATGAAGATTATTTGCTGACCTTGTGTTGAAGTGATGAATTTGGGAATTGAACTAAAATACAGAATGGAAACAGATTGGAAGTAACTTGTGAATGGATTGATAAACAAAAATACATATTTGAAAATATTTACAGCAGAGATGGGAGGAATATCTAATAAATGAGTTATTAGATATTTAAAACTTACCTTCTGAAAATTTGAAAGTTTAAAGTTGAAGATGAAATCCTGGAGTTGGAAAAAGTCTCAGTTTTTCACTCATGTCGCGCATGCTGGTCAGTTTTTTATTTTTGGTAAAATGTTTGATGTAGAATAAATGATTTTGATGAATTGTCACTACTAGCTATTAGGGGTGTAAATCACCAGCTTCATCACGATACGATATTATATTATATTATTATATTTGTTTGGATGACGATACGATGTTTGCCGATATCACAGACTGTCACGATACGATTCTGAATCGATTCGATTCAGGAGCCTGCGATCGATGTGACGCGATATCATATGCCCATCTAACACAATCATTTACATCAACTCCAGGGCTCAACAATAAGGATTGCCCGATTGCCCGGGGCAAGTAAAACTTAAGGTCGGGCATGTAAACTAACAACTCACTTGCCCGATCGGGCAAGTTGCTAAAAATAGTAAAAGTTAATAACTAATTGATAAAATAAATGTATTTTAAAACGTGCTC
>NC_065519.1:2355315-2361303 GCF_006386435.1 Epinephelus moara | reverse complement strand
AAAATAACTGCAGTCTTTGTTAATTGATAGCCGCTTAAATTAAACAATTTTTATAGGGCAAGTAAAAACTGACTTCGGGCAAGTAGATCTCTGACCAACTTGCCCGACCGGGCAAGTGAAAAAAAAACCTTAGTGTTGAACTCACAAAAACAACTAGAATATGATTTGACCATTTTATTTCTGAGCTCTGTTTGTTGTTTGAGCGGAGGCGCGCTTGCCCAGAAATGGTGACACAGACGTGCTATGTGAATTTCAAAATAAATGTGTATCTTTAAGATGTCGATATGGATCGATGTTTTCATTTTGCATCGATATAATCGGATCGTTAATCAATGAATCGATGTATTGATGTGGATCGATGTATCGTTACACCCCTACTAGCTATATGCTCAGATTTGTTTTGTTTTTGAACAAAAGGAAGTGTTTGTCACACACGATGTGTCCAAGGACTGTAAGAAATTTGAAAATCCAACAGTAATTTCTTTTTTTACGGTTTCTGGCTGTGATAAATAGTGTCATTTTGGTGATTTTAAAAGAAAACACGTGGGCGGGTTTGGAAGGCAGGTTTTCATAAAAAATCTGTGGTAAAATAAAAACAAAACACAACCATTTAAATTTATATTCCCCTCCTCTAAGCTAAAATAAAGTAGTCCCTCCTCAGTACTTACAGAGGTATTTGACATGCCTCCCCTTTTTTGCACCACCTCCTCTCCTCTCATAAATAACAAACAGTCTCTAAGGGGAGAGATACACAACTTTTAAACAGCTGTATTTTCTAATCTGCCTTTGTTTGGATGGCATGTATTCTCTAAAAATCACCAAAACAGAAATTATTGTTGGATTTAGAAATTTCAGACGGTCCTTGGACACGTCGTGTACAGTGAAAGCTTCCTTCAGATAAAAAACAAATCTGAGTTTATAATAGTGATATTTCATAGCGGTGATCCTAAACAGGTGGTGGCACGGTGGTCAGACACGTCGTAGAAATCACAGACCGTCTGATGCCTCTTTCAGTAATCTTAAATCTGTCAGTGTCCAGCCACAACCGGTCTCCTTTATGTCACAGATTGGCAGATTCAAAGTTGTATCCCTCCCCTTAGGGACTGTTCATTACATATGAGAGGGGACAGGGTGGTTCAAAAAGGGGCAGGTATCTAAAATATTTTTTAAGCACTGAAGAGGCTCTTGTGTGGGGGAGGGGAATACAAATTTAAACAGTTATATTTTTATTTATTTTACTGTAGATTTTTAAAGAAAACATGCCTTCCAAACTCGCCCATGTTTACTCTAAAAATCACCAAAATTACATAATTTATCACAGCAAGAAACTGTAAAAACAGAAGTTATCATTGGATATTCAAATCTCCAACAATCTTTGGACACATCATGTGTGACAAACGCTTCCTTCAACAAAAAACAAATCACCAAATCTGAACATAAAGTAGTAATATTTCATCAAAATCACGTTGTTCTACATCAAAAATTTGACCAAAAATAAATAACTAACCAACGTGCGACATGAGTGAAAAAACCTAATAACTCATTTATGGTGGAGGGAGGGTCAAGGAGAAGTATTTGCAGCTATTTGCTGAAGTCACACCCCAGCCATCCCGTCCTCTGAAAAATAAAGAACAGTCCCTTATGGCCTCTTATGAACACCAATGCTGAGATACAGTATATCTGTTATGAGCTTGTATATCGGTCAGTATCTAACAGCAGTGCTGTACAGCATATGACCAGTTATTAAATCATATGTTTAGCATGTAGCTACTGCAGCTGTCTGATAAACTGACCAAAATGTGCTGTATTTAAGGAACTGAAAGTCGTCTATAAAGTTTCACAAACTGGTTTATAAAGTGACAAAACTTCTCAGCTTTACTTCTGTACAGTGTATCTGACACCACTGTGAGCAGTAGTTGAACCAGGAAACTAAAAATCTCAATTATTCAGTTCACAGAAAACAGAGAATATGACAGAAAATGGTTTAAACTTTACTTAAAAAGTCACTTTAATGATTTTATGCACCACAGTTTAGAGACAGAGGGACAGGTGTCAGCACAGTGTGATGCTGAGAAGAATAAATACATGATTACAAACTGATTTTCAGTCACGTGTAGTATGTTGTCACCTCTCACATTTTGTCCTCCTCTTGTTTCTAACGCAGGGCTGAGCCATGGCCACGATTCAGATCCGGAAGTATCAGGATGACGACGCTGAGACAGCGAAGGAGATCTTCACCTTGGGGATGAGCGAGCACGTGCCTTCGTCCTTCGTGCACGTCCTGAAACAGCCGTTGACCCAGATGGTGCTCATGTGCATGTTCTGCGCTCTCATGACCAGCTCCAAGTCCTTCCTGTTACCCATCCTCGCCATCACCCTCATCCTGGCAGCGGCCCGGCAGTTTGTCATCTACATGTTCAACAGATACATCGAAACCTCCCTCAAGAAAGACCTCAACAACATCAGCGAGACCTACCTGAAGGACAAGGACTCGTGTTTCTGGGTGGCTGAAGTCGATGGTCGGGTGGTCGGCACGGTGGCTTGCCTCCCCGCTGAGAAGGCACCCGGGTGCTTGGAGTTGAAGCGCATGTCTGTGCACCGCAGCCACCGCGGGATGGGCATTGCCAAGGCCTTGTGTCGGACAGTAGGTGATTTCACTCGTGACAGGGGCTACGCAGCCGTCGTCCTGTACACGTCCGTGGTGCAGACAGACGCTCAGAAGCTGTATGAGCACATGGGCTACGACAAGATCAGAGAATTCATCATTCCTGAGCTTCCGTTCAGAATCATGAACTTCACGATGTTCGAGTACAGACTGGATTTACAGAGAGATGGGAAAAGTGACTGAGTGGTCGTAAACTGAGACACACACAGAGACTGTGTAACATTCAAGGACCACAGTATCGTCCATTCATCCAGCTTCTAGGTTAACTTTTTCCCAGCATGCATTACAGTTAAGCCAACCAAATACTCAGCTCAGGTGAAAGCATCCATACGAGGTACTGTTTACTCCACACACCTGCAGTTAAAGGTTAGGCATGTTCACTGTTGTTACAGATACACACAGGAGACAGACTGATCATTTATTATCAATGGAAATATCTGCTATGTTCATGGTCATGTTAAAGGAAGACTTCACCTCTCACATGAGCATTTGTATATCAGTTATTCACCCTGTGTTACACTGAATTCATGAATTAAACTGTGTCTTTCTCGCATGCGTCCATGGCGAGCGAATGATCTAAAAACTGAGAAAACTCTCAATGAACTGAAGTCATAGGGGTCCAGTTGCGTTTACGACTCCCACATTACATGTACAGTATAATCCAAGTCTCATTTATCCAGTCGTATGCTCAGTACGACACAAACAGAGTCCTCTCTGACGGGGAACTAAACAGAAAGCTAATGCCAGACTCCATTGACAAAAGCAGTGATTTTACCTCACTGAACACAGGAGCTGCTGGTCTACTGCTGCCTCCATCAGTTGTTAAGTTTGTGTTATTGTGTGACTGTGGTGAATCTGAGTTAACCCTTTACAACACCAAAGTCACACAGTAACACAAACTAACTAACTAATGGAGGCAGCAGTAGACCAGCAGCTCCGTGTTCAGCTGTGTTAAATCACTGTTTTTGTCAATGGAGTCTGGCTTTGAAGAAACTCCAGTTCCCCGTCACAGAGGTCTGTCTGTCTGTGAAGTACTGAACACACGACTGGATAAATAAGACTTGGATTGTACTGCACAAGTTGTGTGAGTCTGTAAACAGATGTTTTGAATGTTCTTCGCTCACCGTGGAGGCATGCGAGAAAAAGTTTTCCATATGAATTCAGCCTAACACAAGGAGAGTGACTGATACACAAATGGTCATTTTGGGGGACGAAGTTTTCTTTTAAACAGTTCGTGTTGACTGAGTTTCTTAAAAGTCATTTGATTATTTAATTTTGTAAAAGATTTCCTTTCTCTGTGATCCGTAGAATAAATCAATAGATCTGAACATGCACTCACAAGTTTGCAGCGTTCATTTTTTCACATTTTTCAGCGCTGACCGATCCGACACACTGGATTAGTGTCGGCCCTGGTGCTGATCTCATTATGGGGGTCATGGGGTTTCATTTGGTCACTGTCAGTGTTTCTGTCGTCAGTTATATATATGTTCAGTCATGGACTTTTTAGTGCCACAATAGGCGAGGAAAATTTATTTATATAACATTTCATACCCAAAGGCAACCTAAAGTGCTGTACACATCAGTAAAGTCAAAGTTCATTGTAGCCCAATCACAAAGCCTCACAGGGCTGTGCAGATACTAATTTCAAATCAATTTCATGATCAGTTTGATCTATAAAGTCCAATATTACAACTCACAATAAGCTTCAGAGGCCTTGACAGCACATAACATCCCTCTGTCATTGGACCCTCACAGCTGATCAGGAAGAACTCCCCAAAAAATCCCTCATGACCTCGTAATTACCTTACATATATCTATTACATTATGTTGCATGGAAACTGAGACGATGAGCCTTAATTTATTGATACGTTTTATGTCTGATTTTATACTTTTAATGATTAAATAACAGACTTTACATTGGCTCCATATCAGCTGAAACCCTGACCTGAGGAAGTCGAATCCTCTGCTGCTCTCAGCTTTCAGTTTTGCTGCAGTTGCACTTCATGCTCTCTGATATTTAACAAACAGCCCTCTGACACAGTGTTTGACATGCATGTGTAATTTTACTTCATCTTTTCATCTAAAAACAAACCTTTCAGTTCCTTTTTCTCTCAGTCAGCAGATCTACAGCAAACTGGATCACCAGTTGTCAGATGTGTTCATACAGGAATTATAAGGTGCTCAGGGAAACATTTTCCAGGTGTTCACTCTGAAGCCTACAGCTTTACATTTTCATCTTCACCACATTTGTGCCTCTAAAAGAGAGTCAAACATCTGTTCAGCCAAACAGGAAGAACAAGTCTCGTCTGTGCGAGAGCCAGAGGAAGGTTGTGGCCGCAGGGCGAGCGTCCTGCCGGGAACTGAATCACAAATCGATGGTTTCAGGCAGTGCTGAGGTTCTGCTCCGGGGTTTGTTTTCATACAGGATGACACACTGTTCCACCCTGATGCTCACAAACTGTGAGGCTGTGTCCTTTTTTCATTACAGATGATCATGAATATCTGTGTTTCATATCAAATGTCTGATTTAAATCAGGATAGTTTAGGCTTCATTGTCTCCAAGGACACATCTGTCTCATATCCAGATGACAAAGAAAAACAGAACACAGTCAGACTTGAAAATAGACAACAATAAAATACAGAAAACCTATCATGAAACACATAAAACAAATGAAGACACAGGAGCTGCTGTTGAAATATATTTTAATTTTACGCAGTTTTCGTTTTTTTTTTATTTTATTTTTTTTATTTCAGGGAATATTGTAGCTTTCACAAAAACTTTACTTGACAATTAATTTCCCCGATTCTCGTTTCACTTACCCCTTACTCTTCATGTTTGAAGATTAAAAAAAAAAAAAAAAGACCTAAGGGACTGTTCTATATTTATGAGGAGAGAGAGGGTGGTGCAAAAAGGGGGAGGCATGTCAGATAATTTTTTTTAAGCAGTGGTGGGGGACTAGTGTTTCTTCTTTTTTTGCCTAGGGAGAAGCAAACAAATGGTTTACATGGTTGTATTTTGTACTTATTGTATCTGCCCATGGGTTGGGACGGCATGTATTTTGTATGTATTGAAAGAAATTTTTATTTTTAAAGAAAACATATCTTCCAAACTCGTGGGCTTGGAGGGCATGTCTCCTTTTAAAATCACTGAATAAAACTATGTATCACAACCAGAAACTGTACAATCAGCAGCCCTTTTTAAACAGGAGTTGTTCAAATCTGCAGGAAAGTCCAATCAGTCTTTTTTCAGCATTGGCAGTATAAAAACAAAATCGGGGAGTGCAGCAAAATGCCGCCTACCTACTTTTGTTTATACAGAATGT
>NC_065519.1:2337880-2355286 GCF_006386435.1 Epinephelus moara | reverse complement strand
CCACCAATATGTCTACCCTACGAGGCGGAAAATTGGGCACCTCGGATCAACTCGCCAATCCAGCTCTGTGTGTCTAAACGCTCGCAGCTTGCCGGCAAAACGGCCCAACATTCACTGAAAATCTGGCAGTGTAAAAGGGGCTAGAAAAAATAATTGGATTTTCAAATTTCCGATGGTCCTTGGTTCATTATGTGCGACCAACCTTTCCATCACAAAAAAACAATAACTAAATCTGACCTAAAATAGTGATATTTAATCAGAATCACTTTATCCTAAAAAAAATAAAGGAAAAAAAACAAGGATTTCATCTTTAACTTTTAACTTCCCGACTTCAAAGGTTAAGTTTAAAAAAAACTAATAACTCACTTATGGTGGAGGGAGGGTCATGGATTTTCCTACAGTCACTCAGGGAGGGTCAAAAACAAACAAACAAACAAACAGAAAAAAAAACAATAAAACAAAAGTCACACTTCAGCCTCCCTCTTTTCTGATAAGTAGAGAACAGTCCCTAATTTAAGTTTAAACGGTGCTTTACAAGACAAAATAAAACAGGTGTTCTAAACTCTCCTCTAATAAAACATCATTAGCTGTACACCTGTGTTTAAACCTGTCAGCTGTAATATCCTCACCTATAAATGCAGTATTCTCACAGTCTGATTTAAAACTACCACCGGGCTCCTCAGTGTGTGTGAGGCGGGCCGAGGCAGGCAGCAGCTCGGACACCTCAGGACGGATGAGTCCGGTCAGACCTCCATGGATGGATGTAGCCTGTCAGGGACGGAGCTGAGCGGTTAGCCGGATATTTTATCACACTAACAGGTAAGATTTACCGCTCACATGTCACGTGCAGCACGGGGGATAAGTCCACAACACTTAAACACACCTGTGTAGAAATACATCCGTGTGTGTCTTTTTAACTTTAACTCATTATGAGGTGTTTTTGTGTGAGAGAGCTAACCGAAGCTAACGGCTACATGTGCTAGCAGCTGGTCAGGGAGTGTCTCAGTGACAGCTGACAGCACCGAGGCTTTAAACACCTGTCATCGCCTTTAAAATGAAATATTTGCACATTAGATCAACTAATGATAGAGTCCAGATTATTGGGAATATTTAATGAGCTTTGGCAGGTGATTATTGGGGCGGTGTGTGTCCACATATCCAGCTTTAATTTGGATGATTCGGCTTATTCTCCTTTAAATGAATTAATCTCCAGCTCAGATTGTTTTCTCCTAATTTCTCATCCAATTGTGTTAATCTGTGGGGCACAAAGTGTCATGTCAGGCTGCAGCCACACCCATGCTGGGATTTATTATGACTCCCAGCAGACACAATGTGAGTTTTATTTCGAATTTATTTGATTAATAGCTACTGATTGTTTAAAATAAATGTCTGAAATCAGATGTATGTGGTCAGTGAGGCAGCAGGGTGTCTGTGGAGCTGTGGCCTCTGGGCTTTGAACTCACTAGATGGCACCAAATGACAGATTTAGCTCTTACATGACACACAGGACACCTTTGTTTATATTTAGTGAGGGTTTTTTGATGACTGTGCAGGTGAAATGGACACGTTAATGCTGATTTGATGCACAGGAATGAACAGGCTCTGCCCCTGTTTTCTATGGATGACCTAGTTTTCCTGTCTGCATGCTGAGTGTTGAGACCAGGCTGAATATCATTAACATGCATCTGGAGGAGAGGAGGAGACGTGTGGAAACAGAGCTGCTTTAATCATCAGTTCATCTACTGATTTATTTTTTAGTTAATTAATCATTGAATAAAATAAATGTTAAAAGAAATCAAAGTACCCATGTGATACTCTGGAGTAGCTTATCAACCCAAATATATTAGTGTTATAAAACTAAGAAAAACAGCAAATCCTCACATTTGAGACACTGACACATTCATTCATTTTCTGTAACCTCTTATCCAGCTGGGGGTCATGGGGGGGTGGAGCCTATCCCAGCTGACACTGGGCAGGAGGTGAGGTTCACCTTGGACAGGTCACCAGACTATCACAGGGCTGAAACACAGAGACAGACAACCATTCACACTCACATTCACACCTACGGACAGTTTAGAGTCACCCCACCCTGGGTTCAAACCAGGAGTCCCCTTGTTGTGAAGTGACAATGCTAACCACTGCCCCACCGTGTCACCAGAATAATAGGCCTAAAATGTCATTTTTAGATTCATTCAGTTTAGATTCATGTGGGCAACACTGTATATTAGAGCTGACACCAGGGCTGCACGATATGCCAGACAAACAAATTGTGATTATTTTGACAGATATTACAATATAAGTTGTGATTTAAGGGCAATGTTAATTTTTGCATTTAATTTTCAATGAAAAAAACACTTCCTTTATTCTATGTTTAAAATTTAAAGAGATAGGGTTTCGAGTTCGGCCTGCAGATCATTCCAGGATCATGGACCGTTGAACAGATTTGTTTTGCCTCTGTGCTGGTAAAATACACTTTAAACTGAAGCTATTTCTTATTAATATATCCACTTTTATGTATATATATATATATATATATATATAAATATAGCCACATATATACCTATATATCCACCTTTTTCCCCACCTTATTTCAGTGATCATCAAGTCTCCTCTGTAGTGGAATTAACATCATATACATGCAGACTCTTATGGTGACGGCCCACCAGCAGATGGAGACATGAAATACTGTTGAGTGTCTGTAATATTCATTCATTGTGCAAAAGAAGAAAAAACAATGATGGCTGATTCTGATAGTTCATTTTAAAGTTAATATCGGCCGATAAAGATGACGTACTGATATTATCGTGCATCCCTATTAAACAGATTAATTTCTAATAAAACTGATTTTTATTTGCAGCCCTAAATGAAACTCTTTGTGTTTTGTGACGTACTTAAAGGATAGTTAAGTTTTTGCGAATTGCAGTTGTATGAGACAGTTATCCATAGACAGGATAGTCGGCACACAGTTTGGAGAAGCAGGTTGGAGTCCGACAGTAAAGCTAAGCAATGTAGTGTTATGGATAGGGTCAGCAACAAAATATTTAATTATAGGCACCAAAGAAAATCCCCACCAAAAAAAAGGTTTAGAGTGTTTTCACCTCTCTATCTTTCTGTAAGACAGTGATTTCCAGCAGGAAAATGAAGCCATTATATTGCTGTTGTATCTTCAAAGCCAGACTCAGTGTTTTAATGTTGCACAACACAGGAGCTGCTGGTCGACTGCTGCCTCCATCAGTTAGTTCATTTGTGTTGCTGTGTGAGTTTGGCGTTTAAAGAGTTCGTTCAGATTCATCAGTCACACAATAACACAAACTAACTAACTAATGGAGGCAGCAGTAGACCAGCAGCTCCTGTGTTCACTGATGTTAAATTACTGTTTTTGTCAATGGAGTCTGGTTTTGAAGAGAGCAAAGATTGGGAACTGAAGCGGTTAATGGCTTTCCTGTCAGAACAGGCTGTCTGACAGAAAGGTAAAGCAGTGAAAATGCTCTCAGTGTAGCGTACACTTAAACTGATGTTGATTTTTTTAGGTGGCTAAGATATATTTTGTTGCTGACCCTGCCCACAGCAGTACACTGCTTAGCCTTCACATCAGTCTCTAGCCTGCTTCTCCAAACAGGGGGCGTGCTAAGTGACATCTGTTGTATATAACACACTCTCTATGGAGTATCCAACACAAGCCCACTTAAAAAAATCCGAACTATCCCTTTAAGAACTCTCTACTACTCCTTAATGACTCCTGACACAGCAGTTTGCATCTCAGCCCATGATTCAACTGTCTATGTGCGCACACTTTCATTCTCACACACCAAACTTAAATCATATTTCCCCAAAATGAGCCCCAGCTTCCACGAAGTAGACATCTTTACCTTGTTTAGTGATCTGCTGGGAGGTCTCCCGAACCAGCAGACCGGCGAAGGTGCAGTGTGGTCGTAACGCTCCTCCTAAAATCCCAGAGTGTCACCTCTGTCCTGTGCAGCGGTCTGAAAAGGCTCGCAGCAGCAGACGGCGTCTGTCTGAGCCGGTGACGCCTCTCTCTCTTTCTCTGCCATTGTCCTCGTCTTCTGCAAATCGGCAGTTCTCTGATTTTTGGCTGTGTGCTGGTCGTCTCATTATTATTTCCTCAGTGAGAGATAAGGGCTCCTCGTCTCCCCTCCGCCTCCCACAAATCTCCAGCGCCCCCTCTTTTGGTTCTGCCTTCGTCATTTGCATAAAAGGGTGCAAAGAGACTGCAGAGATTTATTTTGTGTCCCTAAACATCCTCGACTGTGTTTAACGCTTCCAGGTCTAAAATCTGAGGCTGTAGTTTGTTTATTGAGGCTGTTTTAAGATTCTGTTTGTTTTATGTGAAGCCACAAACTGACCCCATCAGGACATGCCTGCTGTATGTGTGGGGACAACACTGAGCCTACAGACAGGACATGTTGTTGTCCTGGTCCATGTTTGGTTGCTGAAGCTTTATGAGCGATGTTTTATTTGGAAACATGCCCCCCCTCCTGAAGGCTGGGTCTCTTTTGTCCCAGTGCACACACTTACAGCATTTCTCGCCGCCCTTTAAGCTGAAAGCTTTTCCACAGAAACCCCGCAGCGTCTGCGTCCAAAGCAAAAAGATGACAACACAGAAACAGAGAGGACTGAGAGTTAAAAAGGCCCAGCCGTGCAGTTAGCTGATAAAAGCTGATAAAGGAGAGTTAATCCTCGCTCTGTGACGGGGCCGCGGCATCAGGCGGGGCCCGAATGCAATCCGCTGGCCTTTGCTTACAGTGTGCTGCATTACAGAGCATCACCTGGGTCTTTTGTGTTCAGCCACAATGAAACAGCATCGGATTGAGTTGAACTGGTTCACCCCACCCCCCCACTACCCCCCCATCATCCCTCCCAACCCCCCGGCTAAAAAATGCTTACTGCCCGTGTTTTTGTTTTTTAATTATTCCTGCCAGCGTTCACGCTCCTCACAGCAGAAAGAAAGGGAAGTGTTTTTTTCAAGATATTTGACAGCAGTCTGATGAAGACTGCCGTGAACGACACATCTGGGCTCTTTAATGATGTCTCATTGCTACACAAGAAGTTGTTTCTGTTGACTGTTTGGTAATTTAACAATAATGTGATTATTAAAACGTTTCGTACCTCAACCCCTCTGAGACCCATCGTGCTGCTGGAGATCCTGACCAACATTCCTGTCTTTAACAGGCTGCAACGGGCTGTGTGTTAGAGCCAGAGTGATGATACAGGTATCACATGAGACATGACCCTAAGGAATCTAGCAGTACCAACTATTTCATGCTAGCTTCTTGGGAAGGTGCTAAATTATGCTCCACATTTAGGCTAAATTTGACCTCTCACCTCAAGATATCTGAATGAAAATAGGGTCTGTTGGTGCCCATGAGTCTCTCCTTTACAGACATGCCCATCTTGTGCTAGTCTCAGGCTGTTGTGGGCAAAACCTGTGCAGTTTTTTTTGTAGGGATGCACAATAATATCAGTACATCATCTGTGAATATTATATATGTTGAACAGTATTTCATGTCTCCATCTGCTGGTGGGCCGTCACCATAAGAGTCTGTATAATATGATGTTAATTCCACTACAGAAGAAACTTGATGATCACTAAAACTAGGTGGAGAACAGAGTGGATATATGGATATCGGTATCAGTCAAATGCGTCGTTACACATCGGCATATCAGATATCGGCAAAAATCCAATATCATGCATCCCATGTGTTTGTCTGGCTTGATGTATTTGAATAATTTTGCATACTGGGGTCCGTAAACAGTCTAGGAATTGCATAAATTAGAAAGCTGAGACTCTTGTGTTTTCAACAAGCCCAGTTTTATTCATGTGTGACGATGTTAGTCCTCAAAGTGGCCATGTCACTGAAGTGGACATCACTGTATAAAATGACCTGTTGTGACCTCTGTGATAATCACAGCCTCATGACACGTAACACCCAAAACTTAGAGACCTCTGGCATTCAGACATGTATGGCTTTCATAGATGTATTGACAATAAGGGGGTTTCATTCAGGAGTAGAGATGCACTGATCCAGCTTTTTCAGTTTCAATACCGATCCTGATGCTGTGGCTTTGAGTATCAGCCAATACCCGATACCGATACCATGGTTGACCTAAAAAATATACAAAAATAAACAATTGTGCAACAGCAGTTGAAACAGTGTGAAATACCTCCACACAGCAGATTCTCTCCTTCTTATGACGTAGCTCGTGTCGCAATAGATTTAAAGGTTAAGGATCGCCTCAGGTACAGGTTGCATTTTCTGGTACCCGATCCATCTATTTTGACGATATCAGGGCCGATATGCAATCCAGATATTGGATCAGTGCATCCCTAGTCTCGAGAACAGAAGTGCTCGCCATCCAGTAACCAAAAAATGCAATTTCTTGCAATTCCAAAATTGCAGTTCTTACAGAAATCTCCAAATGTCAGAAATTTTTGATACCAAATCACAGCATGGGTGGCAGCACAGTGGTAAAAAAATGCTTAAATTTATGCACCAAATCTGTGAAACAAATGGTATCGACCCAGAAAATGTTGCAGCAACTTATGAGACATAAATGAGCGTAGGAATGTCCGTCATACACTTTCATCATGATGTTCCAAACCAGGGGTGTCAAACATTATGTGTCGAACTGGCTTGGCAAGGGGTCCAATCCGGCCCACTAGATGACTAGACCAAAAGGTGCCAGGTTTCAGGAGCAAGTTAGACAATGCGTTGCCTACAGTACTTATGTAAAATTCTGCTTCAGAGGCTTTTCAGTGCTGACCAGAATTTAGTTCTCTGATATAACAATGAATACTCACTGTGACCATGTTTAAAGATACAGAACGTTGTGCAAAATATAGTCGAGCAACACACTCAGTTTTAAAGAATCTGTATCACACCAGTAACAGGAAATGTACGGATAAATGTACATGTAATGACAGTAAGAGGTAGGCTGACTTAATGTGGAAAAACTGAGACATACTGTTGAAACTTAAATTATTTTCTGGAGACATCTCAGGCTGTTCATCTGTTTTGTAAAAGGATGAACGTCTACAGGATGTACTTGAAATTCTTTACACATAAAAAGGGAAAATATTGGAGCTGATGTTATTGAGGTTATTGTGCGATGGTTTCATTGGTCCGGCCCATCTGAGATCAAATTGGGCTGAATGTGACCCATGAACTAAAATGAGTTTGACACCCCCCTGTTTTAAACCTTAATAGGCACCCAACCAAAACTCAATGTTTATTAGTTCTACAAAAAACTCGACCCACATTGCTGAGCTGCATCTCAAATTAATCTTCAGGTGCCCTGTTTTCAGATGATGTACACCTCTTGTATGTGACATATACTGTTGGCCTGCTATCTCCCCCTAAAGATCCCCTGCCCACCCTCAAAAAAGACAAAAATCTGTCTATGTGGCTCTCAGAGGGTTACATGTTTGTCCTATCAGGACTTAAAAATGCTCTTTGATCAGCCAGAGCTGTCCCAAAAAAGTCCAAGATAACTCTGCATCACACTAACTCAGGAAGACATGCATGGGAATAATGACTGTCAGGTTTATTTTGAGATGCATTTAAAAGGCGTATCTGCAGGCTCTAGGACCCAGTGCCTCAGTCTGGGCCTAAACCACCCTCCCTCCTGCAGAAGCCAGCGCAGACACTAGCGCAGAGCAGTGCTGCCGCTCAGCTGATGCACTCACAGCAGACCGAGCCTGGATGTTTTTCCCCTCTGTCTCTGCTCCGCTGTTTTCACTCCGGTCCATTCAATCGGAGGGGTGGATCGTCCACCGTCTGCTCCCCAGAAACTTTCTGACCGAGCCAAAAAGCTCCTGCCGGCTTTCCTCTGGCAGCAGCAGAGAGGAGGGACGAGGAGTTTGGAGAGCTCAGGCTGTGCTGTGAGGATCAGGAGAGGGATGGTGTGATTCTGTAAAGAGAGAGGAAGAGGGAGACGCTCCAGCAGCATCACCGACCCCCCACACCCCTCTCCTAGACCCCCTTCTGTCTGGCCGACGCTCTCCCGAATAACACTCGAGACAGGCGGTTCAGGGGCAACCAGGAAACATGTCACAGACCAGGAGGAACACGTACAGCCGGGTGAGTGCGTACAAGGTGTTTATCCATCCCAGTGAGGTGTAGGAACGGGCCAGACTGTGGTGTTATAAGTTAGTCCTGATCGGTGCGCCATTGTTTCTGTTACGTCTGTTCAATTTGTTTCACTCTGTCATCTGCTCCCTGTCCATTTCTGCCCTGAATAGGAGGGTTTCTAATCCATTTCAGCGCTGCATTCCTCTGTCTCAATTGTCCCCTCTTTGTTTCGGCTCAGATGCCCCTCTGGGTTCAACGTTGCCGCTGGGATGTTGAGGTTCAGACCCTCTGTGATGACTCCACACTGTAAAGAAGCAGATAGAGATATGTGACAGGCAGGTAATGGGACCATACGAGTTTTTGTTATCAGTAGACACTGGAGACTTCCTGTTTGTCATCCGTCTCTGAGTCAGGCAGCTTTCCTGTCACCATGAAGGATGACATCAGTGCTCATACAGTACATTTCAGCTGCTCCTTTGGATCCCAAAAAACCCTCACTCACCAGTAACAATCCTCAGACTGTATACTTTGTGATTCAGCCTGAATAACAAGGTGTCGCTCTATTAAAACTGTGTGTGTGACATCATTTCAGTGGCTTACTTTTCAGTGAAAACAAAGCAGTATGGTCCGATACCAACACCGAGGCTGTATCACTGTTTTCATCGTCTATCAGCGGTACAGTTGTTGTGAGCTCGCGTGTTTTAAGAGTAGAGTGGCACTAAATAATTCAGCACGCCCTCCTCGGGTCGTCTCTGCCACCAGCACATGGCAAACAGGTCGACTGAACAGCACTGAAGGCTTCGTTACAGTCCGTCGGAGCACAGCGGCCCATTTATGACTTTTTAAAGAAGTCATAAACCTCAATGGATGTGTGATTGCAGATTGTTGACAGGTGCATGTGAGTCGTGTCCCTGAAGCAGCCGCAGGTTCCTGCTTCTCTTATGAATCTGAAGTGAGTTGATGGATTTAAATAGATGTTAAAGCCTGAATAAAAGACCTGACGCTGAGGTAGAAAATGCTTCACAAAGACTCAAGGACGAGTTTACTGCACATCACCGGTTAAAATGTCTCTTTCCGTCATGCATTATAAGACGGGATAATTAGACTTTAAGCAGTTATGGGAGTTCAGGGTTTGGCATAATGGCTGTTACATATCTGAATATCTCAGCTGTGATGTTAGTTAAAGATTATCATCTGGAGCTGTTTAAAGACGTCTGGTTGTGTATGTACGTCGATGAGATGAATGGCTACAAGAGGGACAGCTTTTCTTAATATTTCATGTTGTCAACAAAATGTTTCGGCATATTGATGATATTTTATTTTAGAAAGAAGCTGATGTTGTATATAAGTAACAACCTGTTCCCTCAGTGTTGTGGCTGAGAATATTTCTCCTCATACATGGTGTCTGTGTTTTCAGCAGTAACTCTGCAGCTGTGGTTGAAAAATTTAAGTCGTTCAGAAATGCCTCTTAAGAAGCGACACCATCTTTGAGCTTAAAGAACGCTGAAACAAAACGCTCTTTACATGACCGCATTCCAACCTTTACTTAGATTTAATGCTCTCGTCCTGTGCATTATGGACGGCTGACTGTTGAGGCCTGTAGGTATGAGGGTTAGGTACCATTCACATTTGAACCAGAAGCAGCACCAGCACCTGGAATTCGGTTCCAGTACCCAAAGGTACCTTTTTTCGGTACTTCTAATAACAGAAATGTAATTTTTGAAGAAGCTGCAGGAGTGACGTAGTCTTGCCTTCTGTCTACATCTCTAAGCTCAACACCAGTCAACAAGCGATTCTGCTTCTCTGCTCTTTTTTTTATTACACGTAGAACTAAGGCCTCGAATAATCAATCATCAACCTACAGATAATTTTGGCTAAAACTACCCTCTTATTTTCACAGTGTGCTGCTGCCATGTTGAGGCAGAGGGTACTGTCTGTAGCTCTGGTTGAGGGTGAGAGGCTGTCAGCAGATAAACAGAGATCTGTGTGGGTACATGAGACCCTAAAAAAGAGGCTGGATCATGGGGAGTACCACCAGTTGGTCCAGGAGCTTCTCCTCCATCATGGACGTTTACAGGTGTATTTTAGGATGACTCAGGGGCAGTTTGACAACCTGCTGTCTATCGTCAGGCCTAGCATAACAAAAATGAATCCTAACCACAGGGAGTCCATCGGGCCTGCTGATGGACCAATTAACCAACTGTAAACTTCTTGTTGTGACCACCACAGAAGGTCCGCCTCTGAAACTATCCGATCAAGTTCCTGCATTTTTTTTTCAACTTGCTGAGTTCAGAGCACCCTGGTAAAAACGCCAGTGCACATCAGTGAGGCACATCGCAGTGCAAAACACAGTGAGCAAAAAGCTTCATTCTCATTAAAAACTATTACAAAAAAACGCGTCTGGTGCTAAAACGCTAGCTGTGTGATCGGGGAATGCGTCTGTTTGTCTGCTTGCTTGTGTGTGTCCACTCGTCTCTCTCACTCTCTGTATAGATACAACTGAAAGGTATGTGGAATAAGTACGTTAAGTTAAAGAACACAACAGCAGTGGTTTGTGGCTATTGCCAACAGAACTATCGATAGGGTTCGGTATCGTTTGAATTTTAGCTATTCTGAAACTAATTCTGTTTTTGCTTATTGATTCTGGTTCTTACCGATTCTGAGTTTTGGTTTCAATATGGTTAAAAAGAAAAGGTCCAATGTAGGGTTTGATATCAGTAAGACTTAACTGATACCAATGCTAATCAGTCTTATTGATTCCTTTATTGAGTCTGAACACAGTCTACATTGTATAAACAGAGGGAAAAAAAGGACATGGACCATTTCCTCCTCTCCGCCACGACTCCGTCCAGTTGAGGTTATAGTTTGGCAATGTGCAATTTTCAGAGAGACATGCCAGCATTCAAAAAAGGAATTGATAAGCTTGGAGGCATACGACTCAACGATTCAATTTTTGCTATCGATTCTCAACTGGAACCAGTTCTCGATTCCCGTCCCTGACTATTGGTGCCACAGCGATAGTTTCAGCTCGTTGGGAAGCTGACGGAGCTCCAGAGCTTCTGTCTATTGTCTGAACCTGGCGTTCTCAGTCAGATGCACTCTCAGATACCAAAATTTGACCCTGATTGATTTAATGTGAATCAGTTCACAGTAGTACTGAGGAATTTTGGTCGGTACCCGTAAAAGTTTAGTGTTCCTGTGTGGACCCAGGAAGGGTAGCTGATGTTACACATAAGCTAATAAAATCATAAATCACCCTTCATAGGCACCAGGATTCATTCTAATTCTAATTCTAATTCTCCAGGCCAGTCCTTTTGCTTTCCATTTCACTGCTGTCTCCACTGTTGTCCTGGGGGAGGACAAAGATATGATCCCTCACTGGCTTCCCCAACAGTTATGAACAGTGCCTGTTGTGTTCAATGAACCATTGGTCCCCAACTTGTGGGTCCTGATGCCCAGTAGGGGTGGCTAGAGCTTCACAGGACATGGCGAGGCCTTCTTGATTTTAAGGAGTTTAAAAAAAACCTTTTAAAAAATATACACAACAAGCCTAGATCACAGCATTTCATCAATTTCTGAAGTAAACAAAATGATCACCAACTGATCAGACATGAAAACAACTTACATGTGCACATGGCATTCGTTGCCCTATTAGTTCACACCAGAGTTGGGTTCAGCCAGTGGCTTCTTGTCTGAATCAGCAGCTCGGTATGCTTGCTGCTGTGGTCTGAGTCTGACTGCAAATAACTGACATTTAGCCAACATTGATGCAACACAACAGAAAAACATTGGCAGCTGCCATCGATGACGTCAACTTATTCGCTGATTAGCTCACGGCAGTCAACAAGAAGAGTATCGGCTGATATCGGTGCATGAAGTATTATTATTTATTGTGCAGAATTGACTGACACAGTGCCAGTAAGCAACTTGTTTTTTATTACAGGAGAGACATATTAAAGATATGCTTCAAGTAGTCAGAGGAAGAAATAATTCGTTACTTTTTGGGGAATGCTCTTGTGGGTAGGTGGATGTCAGGGTGGTTGCTGCACAGTGGTGAAAAGTTAGCTTCATGTATTTTACAAAAAGATTCCCAGTGTGAATATGATTATTATATTAATATTATTTATTTTTCCTGTGAATTAGAAACTGGTCAGGGACCAGATTTGGTATATCAATATCGGTATCAGCCTCAAATATCCAAGAAATCTTGGGTTGGCCTGTAGCTCAGCAAGTAGAGTGTCCGCCCCCTGTAGGCTGAGTCCTTAGCAGCGGCCTCGGTTCGACTTTGCTGCATGTCGTCCCCATTCATTCTCCCACCCTCCTGTCACTCTTAGGCTGCACTGTGATAGAGGCAATAAAAGCCCCAAAATAATTGAAGAAATCCAAGAACCTTGTTATTAATACAAACAAAATTAGTGTTATCTGTTGGGAGATCAACAAGTTAAGCAGCAGAGACTCGTTAAATAAAATTACTTGTGACGTACAAAGAACTGCAACATGACCACAGAAACCTGCAGTGGACGAGACACAGTATCTCAGTAAATGCAATCTTAGTATTTTAAAGCCTTAATGTGTCTGTCTGTCTGTCTGTCTGTCTGTCTGTCTGTCTGTCTGTCTGTCTGTTGTGGTCGACCGTCCTGCTGGTTGTTTAACCTTTACATTAAACAGCAGCACAGAGACATTGTGTGTGTTTACAGTGAGCTGAAGGAGAGCTGGTTCTCTCTCAGAGTAATAATATCTGCTCCTCTCCTCTCTTCTGCTGAGTCACCATCACTTCTAGGACATCACACTGTAAATTGGGTTATGCAGGATTATTTGATTACAAAATATTGCAGCTCGCGTGGAAACGTTTTGCTGTGCGGTTTGTTCTCGACACATCAGACCTTCAGTGAAACCTCAGGTGATTGTTGCCATGGAATTATCACAAAAGCCAGAAAACAGGAGCGCTGCTGATTTAAGCATGCATTGACATTTAGAGAGTGCAGGACGAGGCCTGTGTGGTCCTGCGCAGCTCAGTGGGTCACACTGACATTAACACTACTTTGTGTTCTGTCTGTCCTTCAGCCGTCCTGAAAAAGAGACATTTAATGCAGATGTGCACCCACAGAGTGTGACGCTGTGCCCTGTAGCCTCTGTGGACCATAGCTGACTCTCTGACAGAGAGAAATGTGTTTAGGGCTGCAACAGTATGAGATTTTCACAGTACGATAACTGTCTTATTTCACCGTATCATAATATTACAGAATTATTATTATTATTTATTTTTTTTAAAGATTTTTTCTGGGCATTTTTAGCCTTTATTTGACAGGACAGACAAGCGTGAAAGGGGGAGAGAGAGAGGGAGTGACATGCAGCAAAGGGCCACAGGCTGGAGTTGAACCCGGGCCGCTGCGGCAACAGCCTTGTACATGGGGCGCCTGCTCTACCACTAAGCCACCGACGCCCCGATATTACAGAATTATTAATGTTATAAATTACAATGGCCCTTTAAAGGGGTGAAAACAGAAGGGTTTTCTTTATTTAAACAAACGTTTTACTGTATTTGTTCTACTATAACTGTAACTTGAAACCATCCTCTTAATAAAAGTTGTGTAAACAGACTCCCTTGTTGACAATAAGTAAAATAAAGGCTCCAGGTGGAGCAGGCGCTCCCCTTACAAAGGCCTTGTCCTTGTCACATTGGCCGCAGGTTCATTTCCAGCCTACGGTCCTCTGCTGCATGTCATCTCCTCTCTCTTACGGCAGAGCAACTGTTCCATCAATTGAAGGCAAAAAAGTCTTTTATTTGTTTTTTTTAAAGTGAAATAAAGGTGAGATTTTCTGTCCTGTTGCGTTGTTTTTTTAATACCATTGATTAGCAAATGTACACTGTATGATAACCGTCAGTTTTCATACCTCAGTGTACCTTGAAACCGTTGTACTGCTGCAGCCCTAGTTTGCATGTCAGAGATTTATCTGATGAATCAGTGATTGAACCTGAAGCCAGTTCAGGAAATATTTTCCTGTTGCTCCAGGCTCATTTTTCATGTCAGAAGGTGGCTGTGATAATCACAGTGTGAAGGTGACACTGAACTCATTTAACTTTTGCAAGTCATGGGTGATCAGGTTGAAATTAGATTCTGCTTTAAGAAGAATTTAACTCCAAATATGTTTCATAGGCTGTTAATATTTACTCTATCCAAATATGCAGCTTTAAAGTGGTGGTGCTATGCCGACATGCAACAACTCATTTGACCAATAACTGATACAGATATCAATATATAGAAACTTTTTCCCACCTAATTTTAGGGATCATCAAGTCTCTTCTGTAGTGGCATTAACATCATATCATACACGCATACGATGAAGGCCAAAACACACCAGCGGCTAATGCCAAGCAACAAAAATATGCCCACATTATTTACAATGTACAACTGCAGACGCTTGTTGGCGCTTTGTATGTGCCATCCTGCAGAACTTCACGCCACTGTCCTATTTCCAGTCTCGCAGACCCCTGAATTAAATGCATTTTCCCCACTCGCTCTCTGCTTGCTCACGTCAGCTCCAGCAGCAGCTTTGTTTTTTCTCTGCTCCTGTGGCAGCTTTACTCGACTGGTAAACAACCACCTCTGTCACCAGGGTTGTTTCCTCCGACTCTCCTCCAGAGCAACTGAAGACTTAATGCAATGGTTTTCTTGGGGTGTAACGATCCATCGATCTGGATCAATACATTGATTCAGTGATTATCCATATCATCATCTTTAGGATACGCTTTTATTTTGAAATTCTGTGTCACAGTCACTCAGCAGCAGCTAAGAAGAAGACGATGAGGATAACGTTATTTACTCTAGTATAAATCAGCAGTGTGGAAATATTTCGGATTTTGGAGAAAATACGGGTCAACAGACAGAGAGTCCTTTTATGTTTTGGGTTAAAATGAAAAGATGTCTTCCAGAAGGGTCTCTCTGACAGAAAGCCCTGAAGCTTAACTGATCCCATTGGCTGCTTTCTGTGTGTTAGTGAAGTCAGTTAAAAGTCAACTTTACTGCTCTTATTATTTATGTGCCCTTTTATCTTTTATGGCCAAAAGTAAAACAGAAAGTTGTGGCAGTTTCTTCTGTAACTGACTGTGTTAAATGATCAGATAATATCATCTCATATCGATCACAGGGCCCTGAATCGCAAGAATTTGAATCGAAATCATATCGTGGCAGACTCCTGATTGTATCCTGATCTAACAGGTGATTTACACCCTCCTGTTTTCACAGGCTGACAAGCAGAAGAATCTCTGAATCGTAATCATACACTGATGTGTATTTTTAGTGGAATACCCCTTTAAAAGTCCAAATTAAATTGCCTCCATCAGCATTGATGTGAACCTGACTTCCTGTTTTAACAGCATGTGTGTGTTTTGTTGTCCCACCCAGACCACCAGCAGCGGCAGCAGCAGGATGAGCTCGGACGGGGGAGGGCGGCCCGTCAAAGTGGGCTCCCTGGTGGAGGTGATCGGGAAGGGGCAGCGCGGCACGGTGGCCTACATCGGCAACACACTGTTCGCCTCCGGGAAATGGGTGGGAGTCATCCTGGACGAGGCCAAGGGCAAGAACGACGGCACCGTGCAGGGCAAACGCTACTTCACCTGCGAGGAGAATCACGGGATCTTTGTGAGACAGTCTCAGGTAACCACAGAAACATTTACTGAATAAAAACCCAGAGGATGATGTCATCGTCTCCCCCCTCCTGTACCCCACAGCACACCCCCTCCATCTATTGTTTTGGATCTTATTTTGTGAGATGTTTGAGATTTTGTTTTGCTCTTTATTTGACGCAGTGGGTTTGTGTGTGTGGGGGTTGATATTTTCCTCTGTTGTCTGTGTGGAGCTCTTTCCCACTGCTCCGGGCTGCATGCTCGCTGGTTTCTCATGAAAAACAACTTTTTTTTTTTCCTCCCAGAAAAATACTGCAAAAAGCCCCCGATACAGTGAGCAAAGATTATCTATGGTGGCCTGGAGGGGACAGTCAGATACATCCCAAGGGAAAGCTATATAAATATAATCAAACACATACATTTCATGGCCATTTAATGAACTTTCTCATTGTTTTAGGTTTTGTTAATTAATTAAATTAAATTAATTAATAGTTTGAAATAGCAGACGTTTGATTTTAGTGTGAAGCTCTCCACATCAGACAGCAGAGTTAAAGGTCCCAGAGTAATGCAGAGAGGTATGCTCCCTCCACCTTAGGCTGTCTGCGTAGGCCCGAGGAACGCCAGAGGCCCCAGAACAGAGCCATACCGCCAAATATGATACTGAAATAAAGTTTTCTGTGACTTAAGTGGTCCTGACTGAAATAACAATGACAGAGAAATGTGTAGCCTCTGTAGTGTCACTACAACAGCAGATCTCTCCGCGTTGACCTCTGTCTCTGGCGAGCTTTGTGAATGGTGTTTTGTTTTTTCTCCATGGTAACAGATATATGAGTAAGAGGGTCAAAGTTCAGGGCGTAACGTTATGATGGAGTAGCATGTCCTGATTGTGTGCATGCTAATGCAACAGTACACTCTCTCAAGGACAGCAGCTGTACATACTGAAGGTAAAAAGAAAGAGTATGTGATTCAGAACGAACCCAGAAGATATTTTAAATCCTGCATCATTTACACCCAGCAGTCTTCTTCTTCTTCTCTTTCTCTGCTGTTACAGCGTTTTTGGCGCATCATCGCCACCTGTCAGTCAGTGGAACAGTGTGAAACCATTGGCAGTAATGTGTTTTGTGTCATGTGTGAGTCAGTAAATACACTTTATTTATAAAGAGCCTTTAATACCAGAGTTACAAACAGTGAAGGAAAATGGAAAAACTGAAAATAACAATATAATAAACAAAACTAGTAAAGTTAGCTGTGAAAAGACACACACACACACACACACACACACACACACGCACAAGAGGCACAGGGCATCTTTTAAACTTCTCAGACACATCGTGCCTTATACAAGAACATTACAAAACTCTAATCCTGGTTTGTTCATAAATGTGTGTTACTGGTTTCAACTTGGTAATAAATGATAATAAATGTCACTTGTAGATGAGTTGGTGTGTGTTTGTGAGATGTGACCACCAGCATAATCAACACATCCATCCCTATACTTTTTATACTTCCTGCAAATATAATCCAGTTAATCACATTTCTACATGTGTTTTTTTTTTTTTAAAGATTATTTTTTTGGGCTTTTTTTCGCCTTGAATGGGCCAGTGTGTAAAATGGGTTGAAAACAGTGACATCAGTGGTCAAATTCTAGATTGCAGGGCTCACTCGCTCACCCCTCCCGTCGGGTAAATG